>NW_028318246.1:4296844-4600266 GCF_062004578.1 Staurois parvus | reverse complement strand
AGATAGGATCATTCATATGGCCTTCAAACCTGCCTTCACCTTTTATCCACATTTGGGTCAAAGGGAATTTCATCCCAACCTTTTATGACATGGTATTGAAGGATATCAAGAGGATCTGCGAACATAACAAACATCACAGCATTCCAAAAAACTTCTCACATGGTTTCGGGGCCAAGAACCTTGACATCACTATGACCCATATCAGAAACAGAGATGACATCATTTATTATAAGACAAGCTGATAAAGGGGGTGGTCTGGTCATCCAGGACAAAGATGTATATATTTTGGAAGCCTTTTGATTGATAGATTCTGACACCTATGAACAGCTCTGTAGAGACCCCCTACTGGAATACAAAGATTCTTTAAAAGGGTTGTTGGATGAGGCTCTGACCAATAAAATACTATCAAATAATGAATATTTATTCCTGCTCAAACACCCACTGACCCCTTATTTTTACCATTTACCAAAAATTCACAAAGACCTGATTAATCCCCCTGGTAGACCCATCATAGCTGGCATTGATCGCATCACCAGCAATTTGGGATGCTATATTGATTATTTCCTCCAAGAATTAGTCGTGAGTCTACCATCCTATGTCAGAGACTCTGAGCATATGCTGGAGATCTTATCTTCCTCGAAGTGGTGTCCAGAATATAAATAGTTATCCTTAGATGTCACTGCTCTTTACACATCTATCGAACATCAATATGGCATGTTTGCCATTAGAAAATTTTTGGGCAAAAGTGACATGCCTTCCATCCAAGTGGCTTTCCTTTAAAAAAACATCCATTATACCCTCACACGTAATTATTTCTCCTTTCAAGGGAACTTCTACAGACAAATTAGAGGCACGGCTCCTTCATGGGATACTGGGAGGAGGAATCGATATGGAACAACAACCCATATCGGGGCAATCTGGCCCTGTACGCCAGATATATAGACGATATCTTAATCATCTGGCAAGGGTCAGATGATGATCTGGATGGGTTCCTCCCACACTGCCAAAATAACCCCTTTGGAATCGGCTTCACACATGTGGATGCCAACAGTCTGGCATTCCTAGATCTTGAACTACGGACAGACTCGGATGGCAACATCTGCTCCAAAACGCATTTTAAGCCTAGCGCCGGCAACTCTTATTTGCACGCTAGCAGCCATAACCACCCCAAATGGATCCATAATGTCCCTGTTGGACAGTATTACAGGTTGAGGAGAACATGCACCACCAAAGCTGACTTTGAGGAACAGAGCGCCATCTTGAGGATCAAGTTTCTAGAAAAAGGCTATAGTGAGGTCCGCATTGAGGAACCCTACCAGAAGTATTGGGGCCAATATGAAGAGAGTCATCTGCATATACCACACACAGCTGCCAAGTAAGTCACTAAAGACTCCTGATAACAGATTTAATGACCAGGTCAAATTTTCTTCGACATACAGCAAAGCATTCAAAAGCATTGGAAAATCCTGAAGCATGACTCAGTCCTTGGTCAGAGCCTCACCCCAAGAACCGAAATTGTGTTCAGGAAACCTAGGGATCTCAGGAGTCACATATCACCCAGTAGAATTAAGAAGCCTCTTGCTGGTGCCATTAATGCGGTCAATCCTTGGTCCGCCCTGTTTGATCAAAGAGGCAGTTTCAAATGCGGTGTGACCAATTGTGGAACTTGCAAATACATGTGCCACAGAAAGAAAGAGGTGGCTGGCACCAATGGCCGTGCGTATAAGATCAAGCAGTTTATTAACTGTGGCACTTCCTTTGTAATCTATGGGCTCATTTGCCCCTGTGGCCTCCTATATGTTGACAGAGCCATGCGTCCCTTGAGGGTCAAGTTTGGCCAACACAAATTTAACATCATTAATCATAAGGAGAGCATTAAAGGCAAATACAAATATTCTGTACCATGGCACTTTCAGGAGGCACACAATAGTGATCCATCAGGCATAAGTGTCTTTGGAATTTTCTTCCACCACCTGAATCTCCTGTGATTGATTCAATCCCAAAGACTATGCAAGAGAGAGACCTATTGGATCTTTACTCTAGGTTCCCTTGCACCCACCGGGCTCAATGAAAATCTTGAGACACATGATGGGGTCATTCACTGACCCTCTGTCATGCATAGGATCCTTCTGCTGAGCTGTACATGTTTCTTACAATCTCACTCTCACCCCTTTTGTATCCCTCTCCCCACCCCCTATTTTGTGCTAATTCCACCCCCCCCCCTCCCAAAAGTGACCTATATTGGGTACACCATCCATTACAGATGTATGATTTATGTACATTCATTTTCATCCTGCTATTATCAGCAAAGCTAACAATACCCTACATCCTTACACACTAGGTTGCTCACATCACACTTATTGTAACACTGAGATACTTAATAGCAACAAAAATTCAAAAGAAATGCACGTCTAACAAATGGTTCACTGATTTGCATATTTATGAAGGAAATAAGAATTTGATCCCCTATCATTCAGCAGGATTTCTGGCTACCAGATGTCTTTCATACAGGTAACAAGCTGAGATTAGAAGCAGTCTCTTAAAGGTAGTGCTGCTAATCTCATTCTGTCCACAGGAGCAATCAAACAATCAGATTCCAAACTCTCCACCATGGCAAAGACCAAGGAGCTGTGCAAGGATGTCAGGGACAAGATTGTAGACCTACACAAGGCTGGACTGGGCTACCAAACTATTGCCATGCGGCTTGGTGAGAAGGTGACAGCAGTTGGTGCAATCATTCGCAAATGGAAGAAACACAAAATAATTTGTCAGTCTCCCTAGGTCTGGTGCACTATGCCAGATCTCACCTCGTGGAGTGTAAGTGATCATGAGAACAGTGAGGAATCATCCCAGAACTACATGTGAGGATCTTGGCCATGATCTCCAGGCAGCTGGGACCACAGTCACCAAGAAAACAATTGGTAACACACTACGCCAGGGGTCCTCAAACTTTTTAAACGGGGCCAGTTCACTGTCCCTCAGACCGTTGGAGGGCCAGACTATAGTTTTAAAAAAAAAAAAAAAACTATGAACAAATGCGGACACAGTACAGGAGATGACCAGAGACTGCGTACATACAACGGCCGTGAGAATACTGGGCTGGCCGCTCCATAAGATGCACAGACATTTCCCCCCCAAGTGTGTCTTATGGAGCGAAATAGTGCCCCATCATTGGTATCAGTGGGAGGAATCGTGCCCCATCATTGATGTCAGTGGGAAGAATCGTGTCCCATCATTGGTGTCAGTGGGAAGAATCGTGTCCCATCATTGGTGTCAGTGGGAAGAATCGTGCCCCAACATTGGTGTCAGTGGGAAGAAACGTTCCCCATCATTGGTGTCAGTGGGAGGAATCGTGCCCCATCATTGGTGTCAGTGGGAAGAATCGTGCCCCATCATTGGTGTCAGTGGGAGAAATAGTACCCCATCATTGGTGTCAGTTCAAGGAATAGTGCCCCATCATTAGTGTCAGTGGGGGGAGGAATATTGCCCCATTATTGGTTTCAGTAAGGGGAGGAATAGTGCCCCATCATTGGTGTCAGTGTGGGGGGGGGGGGAATAGTGCCCCGTCAGTGGGGGAAGGGGATAGTGTCCCAACATTGGTGTCAGTGGGAGGAATAGTGTGTCACCGGTGTCATTGGGAGGAATAGTACGTCATTGGTGTCAGTGGGAGGAATAGTGTCCCATCATTGGTGTCAGTGGGAAGAATAGTGCCCCATCTTTGGTGTCAGGGGGAGGAATAGTACGTCATTGTGTCAGTGGAGGGGAATAGTGCCCCGTCATTGGTGTCAGTGGGGGGGATAGTGTCCCAACATTGGTGTCAGTGGGAGAAGGAATAGTGCCCCATCATTGGTGTCAGTGGGGGGGAGGAATAGTGCCCCATCATTGGAGTCAGTGGGGGGTGGAATAGTGCCCCATCGTTGGTGTCAGTGCGGGGTGGAATAGTGCCCATCGTTGGTGTCAGTGGGGGGAGGTATAGTGCCCCATCATTGGTATCAGTGACACCAATCATGGGGCACTATTTCTCCCAATGACACGTAACTTGCTGACCCCTGCTCCAGCCTAGGTGCTACTGCAGCCAGCATACCTGGTTGCAGCAGCACCATCAGCACGGCACACTTACCTGTCCGCTGTCGTCCTTCACTCTGGTCTCACTCGATGTTTGCGGGACCGCTCGGCTCCGCCTCCTCGCAGGTGATTGGTCGCCTGTGTGCCTTTCCTGAGCTACAGTTCTGGCGCCCAATCACTGGTGAGGAGGCGGAGCCGAGCGGCAGGAGTGAGGGAGTGGCCGGAGTGAATGAAGGAGCAGCGCTTCCTCGACTGGATCGTCGTGGGACCGGAGCCAGGTAAGGTACAGCAGCCCCCTGCACACCACTGTACTTGGTGTCCCTTCCTGTCCCCGGATAAATGGCCTCGGCGGGCCGCATGTGGCCCGCGGGCCGTAGTTTGAGGACCCCTGCACTACGCCAACAAGGATGGAAATCCTGTAGTGCCAACAAGGTTCCTCTGCTCAAGAAAGCACATGTCCAGGCCCGTCTGAAGTTTGCCACTGAACATCTGAATGATGCAGAGGAGGACTGATTGATGCCAAAGAGCTCGATTTTGGTCTCATCTGACCAAAACACTTTCAACTCAACTTGCCGTGTTTGGTGGAGGAGGAATGCTGCCTATGACCCCAAGAACACCATCCCAACTGTCAAACATGGTGGAGGAAACATTCTGCTTTGGGGGTGTTTTTCTGCTAAGGGGACAGGACAACTGCACCGCATCAAAGGGACGATGGACGGGGCAATGTACCTTCAAATTTTGGGTGAGAACCTTCTTCCCTCAGCCAGGGAATTGAAAATGGGTCGTGGATGGCTGTTCCAGCATGACAATGACCCAAAACACACCGGCCAAGGCAACAAAGAAGTGGTTCATGCAAAAGCACATTAAGGTCCTGGAGTGGCCTAGCCAGTCTCCAGACCTTAATCATGTTTTCTGAAGGGGATTAAATATTTCCCTCATGATCATGCAAATCAGTGCATAATTTGTTAGACATGCACTTCTTTTGAATTTGTTGTTGCTATTCTGTCTCTCAGTGTTACAATACACCTAAACTAATTATTTTGTGAGTGGGCAAACATTCAAAACCAGCAGAGGATCAAATACTTATTTCCGTCACTGTAACACACACACACACTTACACTAATAAAGCTCACAATCCTTCTAATAGCTTTTATTTCCATACACACAAATGCATTGGGAACACTACACATTCTATTCCAAATCAAAACATGAAGAAAAATATATCAAATTTGTGTTGTTCCTCTAGAAAAAATTGAAGAAAGGTGAATATTAGACTGTTCAAAAAATAGCAGTGTTTGTATTCTTCTTTACAAACTCAAACATTCACTATATAAACTGAAAAATGTTTGAAGATTTTGCTTTCCTTTGAATCACTTAATTAATATTTAGTTGTATAAGCACTTAATTAATATTTAGTTGTATAAGCACTTAATTAATATTTAGTTGTATAAGCACTGTTTCTGGGAACTGCTGTACATCTGTGTTGCATGGAGTCAAGCAACTTCTGGCACCTGTGAACAGGTATTCCAGCCCAGGATGATTGGACTACATTCCACAGTTCTTCTCTATTTCTTGGTTTTGCCTCATAAACTGCATTTTTGATGTCACCCCACAAGTTTTCTATTGGATTAAGATCCGGGAATTGGGCTGACCACTCCATAACATCAATCTTGTTGGTCTGGAACCAAGATGTTGCACGTTTACTGGTGTGTTTGGGGTTATTGTCTTGTTGGAACACCCATTTCAAGGGCATTTCCTCTTCAGCATAAGGCAGCATGACCTCTTCAAGTATTCTGATGTATTCAAACTGATCCATGATCCCTGGTACGCGATAACTAGGCCCAACACCGTAGTATGAGAAACATCCCCATATCATGATGCTTGCGCAACCATGCTTCACTATCTTCACAGGGTACTGTGGCTTGAATTCAGTGTTTGGGGGTCGTCTGACAAACTATCTCCGGCCACTAGACCCAAAAAGAACAATCTTACTTTCATCAGTCCACAAAATGTTGCGCCATTTCTCATTAGGCCAGTCAATGTGCTCTTTGGCAAATTGTAACCTCTTCAGCACATGTCTTATTTTCAACAGTGGGACTTTGCGGGGGCTTCTTGCAGTTAGCTTGGCTTCACATAGTCCTCTTCTAATTGTAACAGTACTCACAGGTAACTTTAGACCTTCTTTGATCTTCCTGGAGCTGATTGTTGGCTGAGTCTTTGCCATTTTGGCTATTCTTCTATCCATTCGAATGGTAGTTTTTCGCTTTGTTCCACGTCTTTCAGGTTTTGGTTGCCATTTTAAAGCATTTGCGATCATTTTAGCTGAGCAGCCTATCATTTTCTGCACTTCTTTATATGTTTTCCCCTATCCAATCAACTTTTTAATCAAGGTTCGCTGTTCTGAACAATGTCTGGATCAACCCATTTTCCTCAGAATTTCAGAGAGAAATGCACTGTAACCAGCATGTACAGCATTTGCTGCCTTCCTTCCTTAAATAAGGGCAATAATTGCCACCTGTTTTTCAAAGAATCAAGAACCTCACTAATTACTCCACACTGCTATTATTTTGAACATGCCCCTTTCAATTAGTGATTCAATTACACAGAATCAGCAGCATGCATATCATGACTGTTGGGTCTGTTGGATTTCTATTACTCTACTACACTTGCTAGTAAATTATTTGCCATGTAGAAATATTATTTCTACCAAAAACAGTGATTGATCAGGTTAATGATGTCTGACTGCTATTATTTTGAACACAACTGTATATACACACAGAAGTGAGTACACCCCTCACATTTTTGTAAATATTTTATTCTATCTTTTCATGTAACAACACTAAAGAGATGATACTTTGCTACAGTGTAAAGTAGTGAGTGTACAGCTTGTATAACAATGTACGTTTGCTGTCCCCTCAAAATAACTCAACACACAGACATTAATGTCTAAACCGCTGGCAACAAAAGTGAGTACACCCCTGAAAAATGTTCAAATTGAGTCCAAAGTGTCAATATTTTTTGTGGCCACCATTATTTTCCAGCACTGCCTTAACCCTCTTGGGCATGGAGTTCACCAGAGCTTTACAGGTTGCCACTGGAGTCCTCTTCCACTCCTCGATGATGACATCACAGAGCTGGTGGATGTTAGAGACCTTGCTCTCTTCCACCTTCCGTTTGAGGATGCCCAACAGATGCTCAATAGGGTTTAGGTCTGGAAGCATGCTATGGGTACAAACAAAGTAATGCACACACATGTGGTATCGCCATGAACGCCATTAGTATTACAACTTTTTTGGGGGGTATTTTTTTTTTGTTTTTTTTGTTTTGTAGTGGGTCATGGTAATTGAAAGAAATTATATAATTTTTTTTTTTTTTTTTTTGCTAGTATGAGTCGGTTTAATAATTAAAAAAAAAAAAAAAGAGGGAGATGACTATTACCATTTATCACTAAATTCCCAATGGGGGTTATTTACTAAAACTGGAGAGTACAAAATCTAGTGCAGCTGTGCACAGAAACAAATCAATTTTCAGTTTTTTTTGCCAAAGCTTAATTGAACAAGCTGAAGTTAGCTGATTGGCTCAACGCTTGCCAGTTACGCAGGCTTACCGTTTCAACTGGCACATCCAAAAAATTATCCAACGGTTTGGCTGGCTGGTCACAGAGGCAGTGAGAGACTTGTGAAGTAAAACAAGAAGAAGCGCACCAACCATGCGCATTACCTCAGTAACCAAATTTAGTTAGTAAAAGAATGGTACTCACAAACTGCGAATAAAAACAGGCATGTAAGTCCTCCCAGGGACTTCAAAGGCAAGAGGCCAGCGCGAATCCCATCATGGGGGTGGACACTCAGTACAGCTGACGCGTTTCGAAGGTCATGCCTTCTTCCTCAGAGCTTCTTCTTGTTTTACTTCACAGTTCTGTTCGGGCTTCCCCAGCCTTGGTTTGGAGCTGCACGACCTTGTATGCCCCGGTGGTTGTTTTGTTGGGATATGATCTACTCACCACCAGCCTGGGTCCCGGAGCGCAGGAGAAATTGCATTTA
Source organism: Staurois parvus (assembly GCF_062004578.1). Classification (NCBI taxonomy): domain Eukaryota; kingdom Metazoa; phylum Chordata; class Amphibia; order Anura; family Ranidae; genus Staurois; species Staurois parvus. The sequence goes on along the minus strand of NW_028318246.1, from coordinate 4,592,158 downwards.
GTCCAATGAGAGACTTGTACCATAGTTTGTCACCGTTCCACAAGTGTAAGCCATTTTCAAAGCGTGACATGTTGGGTATCTATTTACTTGCTGTAACGTCATCTTTCATATTTTACAAACAATTGGGGTATAGATTGTGTTTGTTTTTCATTCATTAAACTGTATTTTTTTCCCCCAAAAAATGTGTTTGAAAAACCACTGTGCAAATACCATGTGACATAAAAAATTGCAACGATCGCCATTTCATTCTATAGCGTGTTTCATTTTCTAGCAAAAAATACTGATTTAAACACTTATAACCCCTAAATATTATATATTTATTTTTAGCAAACTGCCAGAATGTGCTTGGTCTGCAAGTGGTTAGAAATGGTTTTTATACCAGGCTTTCCATCTTGTGCTTGTTTTTATAGAGTTAATAACATGGTCTTCATATGATTGCAGCACTATACCACTTCTTTCTGCACCTAGACAGTGGACAGTTGGGGGAGGGATGGTGCTGTGTTTTTTTTGTTTTTTCCCCTTCATGCTTCTAACAGTAATTCAAGCTTGTGTTTTTTGCTTTTTTTTATCTGTAGGATCTACTCATATCATCACTCCCAAGAAAATGTTGGATGATATTAAGGATCTCAAAAAATCTCGAATTCCTAAAGAAAACTTCACTATAGAGTGAATGTGTAATACTCTGTTAATGCATGTACTCTGATTACATTTTGCAAAGCATATCTGCACCTTGTGTTTTATGCTTGGTTTTTTTGTTTCTTTGTTTTTTTTCTTTAAAGAACAAAGTGTGTGTTTTCATGTGTCGGTAAACTGGATTTTGTGGCATAGAAACAGTCACCCAAAATAACTTTGCCTTCAAAAACAAATGTTGCCTTATTAAAACTAACACAATCACTGAAGTTCTCGGAAACGCACTGAAGTATAAGCCTGTACAGCTCAAAAGTAAAAAAAGTTTAAAAGTTTTAATGTATTGAAATATGCTTAAAGTATATACTGTATATGTAATTCTACTCTAATTAAGGTATACTGTAGAATATCAGTTTCCTATGATATACTTGTGTGTTTCGATAACTGAAACAGCATGGGACTTTAACATGTTGTGAATAGTATCTATCTACAGATCCATAGTCCTCCATATATCCACAGCTCTCTGCTACATGGTTACCTTTTAATTTTTTTAAGCCAGCTGTGAAATTGTTTTGATTCTTTTCATTTTTAGTTTCCTTTTTTTTTTATCATTTCACATGTCTTCACGCACAGAAGATGAAAAGGGAACACAGTTGTTTTTAGTAAGCAGAACTTTTTTCGAGGGACACACATTAGAAAATTACATTATAAAATAAAGTAATTTTATATTTGCCCAGGTCTTGGTGGATTTATTGATTGCCCATGTCTTAGTGGATTTATTTATTGTCCCATATTTTGCACAGGTATACACGTGCACATTTATAGAAATAGAAAACAAATGGTTTCAATTGCAGTTGGTACATACAGTTGTGTGAAAGTCTACCCTGTGGAAAATGATGACTTTTTCAATGTATTTAACCAGACAAATATTAGATCTAACATTCGGTACTTTTGTACATAGAACTTGAACAAACTACATGTAACATTGACGTGTTTTCTTTTTCATAATCTTATTTAACAAAATTCAACACTTGTTGCATAGAGAAAGTACAGTCCTACCTTTACCCCCACTTCAAATCCATGAATTTTAGAATTGTGTGTCTTTTAGGTGCCAGTGATCAAAACCAGGTGGAACTTGTCTTATTTAAACCTCATATCCAGGGTCTGGTGTTCTCCTTGCCATGGATGTGTGGGGATGCAATCATACCAAGATTAAAAGACCCTATAATGACCTCAGAAAGTAGTTTTTGTGTGTCTTAGACTGACAAGCACACTAGCAAATCCACCAAATAATCATTAAAAAAAAATGGAGTGTTATGGACTGGCAATAGTTAATATTATCATACAGTATAAAGCGCCAACAGTTTGCTCAGCGCTGTACATTACAAAGGGAGACAGAACATGCGACAGTACAAAAACAATACAATGTGATACACGAGGGGTTCGAGGGCCCTGCTCTTTCGAGCTTACAATCTAGGAGGGAGGGGATAGTGGTACAGGAGGAGATAGCTGTGGGGGATGGAGTGGTACGAAGAGTGGAGGAGGCCAGCATTTAGCAGGGGGTGGGGTAGGCTTCCCTGAAGAGGTGGGTTTTCAGGGTGCGCCTAAATGAAAGGAGAGTAGGTGATAGTCTGATGGATTGGGGTAGGGAGTTCCAGAAGATATGTGATATTCTGGAGGTGGGCATGGGAGGAGGAGACCAGGGAACTAGAGAGAAGGAGGTCTTGAGAGTCAATCCTTTTCTTAATTGTGCAGTATATTGGATATTCATATACTGGGTTATAGTCTGGTACTTCTCATGGTTGGACACAACAAAACTCTGCTGGGCCCTGGGGTGTAACCCTTTAACCTTACCTTATTTTGTAAGGCCTCCGTTTTTGCTAGTGTCCTAAGGTAGTTTACCTCTTCACCCTTACAACAAAATAATTTGCTTGACTAGTTTTGTTTTTGTACAGATGCTTCAATCAAATCTTCACTGTTTAATTCAACAATAGAAGCAGGGCATCGAGTTTAGTGCAACCTCAGTAACACCTTGGGAGCTGTACCCATATTCCATACTGTAGGTATGGCCTATCATATTGCTTAGAACACTGGATCATGCATGGGCACTCACCTCAGTGCCTAATGTAATGTGTGTAGTTAACAGGTTGCTATACAGGTGGAGGGCTGTGGTCCATCCCTATGGAACCCAAACCCTGAAGACCCTTCTGAAGGCATGCCCACCATGATGGGTGAAGCTTGGACCCTGATGGGGGCCAGTGACATTGACAAATAGGATAGGTTTAACTTTTTTTATTTTTTTTAACCACTTCCATACCAGGCACTTTTACCCCCGTCCTGCTCAGGCCAATTTTAGGTTTCAGCGCTCTCACACTTTGAATGACAATTGCACAGTCATACAACACTGTACCCAAACTAAAATTTTATCATTTTCTTCACACAACTAGAACTTTCTTTTGGTGGTATTTAATCACCGCTGGGGTTTTTATTTTTTGCTAAATTAACAAAAACAAAAATGTTGAAAAAAAAAACGTTTTTCTTTGTTTCTGTTATAAAAGTTTGCAAATAATAATTGTTCTTCATAAATTTAGGCCAAAATTTATTCTACTACATTTCTTTGTGAAAACTATAACTTTCCTACAAACTAAATAAATACTAATTTGGGTTATTTTCACCAAACTATGGTATAGATCTGAATATTGATCAATCCTGAAGTACTGACAGCCAATCTAATTTTTTGAGGTTCAAGAATGTCAGGACAGTACAGATATCCCCCAAATAACCCTTTTTGCAAAGTAGACAGTCCGATGTATTTCATAACAGGCATGGCGAGATTTTTGAAGCTGTAATTTTTTGGAAATGAAGAAATAAAAAAAAATGATTTTCACAATTTTTTTTTTTTTTTTTTTACCATACTGTCACCAGTGCAGTACAGCGCCATCATATAAATGGCATGGCGGTGATCAGAGACACTGACTGGTGACCGTATGAAATAAAAATTATACTTTTCTTTTTATTTTTTATTACTTTTTTTTTTCCTCTTACTTTTAAGATTATTTTTTTTCATATTTCACTGTGACCAAAGTAGTATAATGTTACCATAGTAACATTGTACTACTTTGGGGAAGTGATCAGTATTTTTATTTATTTGTTTTACACAATTTGCTTATAGCAAAGAATTACGTTGCTATAAGCAAGCATTTACCTGAATGAAATTTTGTGCTTATCTGTGATTTGGCCACAGCTAATCACATGACACAGCTGGGCTGTGATTGGCCCAGCTTGTGCATGTGATCGCTGTGACCATTCACAGCTAGCCACACTTGTATACAATGGATGGCATGAAAGGAAGCCATCTGTTGTATACAACTGTCCTGTGACCTGCTGTGATTGGTCACATGGTACTGGCAACTGGGCCGGTACACAGATCTGTCATCGCCCTTGTCCGAGGTATATGGCCGGTGACAGATTGTGCGGCTCTGCGAGCAGGCAAACTGCACATGCCTAAAAGGACGCCATATGGCGTCCACCCGGAGGGACAAGGTGCTCACCTGGCCGCCATCTGGCCATAGACCGGGTGGGAACCAGTTAAACTGTGGTAAAAATTCCACCATTCAGAGTGTAGCCCCAAATGGATGATAAATGAGTTACTTCACACCTCAGGTCACACTATTACCATTGTTTTCACCTACAGCCCTTTATAAAAATGTACTTAAGCACTTCCTACCACCCTCTTCCCACAAAGACTTTGCAACAGGACAGGACAGTCTACACCCAGTGTTTATGCTTATTTACATAGTTTATCAGGTTGAAAAAAAGACATAAATCCATCTAGCTCAAACAGCAGGAAAAAAAAGCCTTCAAATACACAATCCTAATACCCACAGTTGATCCAGAGGAAGGAAAAAAAAACACAATAAAGTAATGTCCAATTTGCTGTAGAAGGGGAAACAAATTCTTCCTGATCCCCAGGAAGGCAATCAAATATAGGTAATAACACCAGGGGTGGTTGATCCAGGGAATAACTTTGTATCATGCTATATTATATGCATTTAGGAATGCATCCAGTGTTTTTGTTTTGTTTTTTTTTTTTCTACTCTGTGCATAATTTAGGCAAGTGAGTACTTTTACCAAACCATCATTTTTATGCATATTGTCCAACTCCAAGCTGCATGAATTTTAATGCTTATTGGATTTAAGCATATCAGGTGATGTGTATTTGTGTAATGACGGAGGGTGTGTTCTAAGGAAATCAACACCCTATCTCAAGGTGTGCATAATTAGGCAGCTTTTTTCCCCAGGCAAAATGGGCCAAAAATGAGATTTAACTGACTGAAAAGTAAAAATCTATAAAGTCTTTCAAAGAGATGCAGCACTCTTGAAATTGCTAAGATATTGGGGAGTGATCACAGAACCATCAAATGTTTTGTTGCATATAGTCAACAGGGTCGCAAGAAAAGTGTGGAGAAAAAAAAATGCAAATTAACTGCCAAAGATTTGAGAAGACTCAAACTATTATTATTATTACACAGGATTTATATAGCGCCAACAGTTTGCTCAGTGCTTTACAATATAACGGGAGACAATACAGTTAAATACAAGAGGGATTTGAGGGCCCTGCTCCTTGGAGCTTACAATCTAGGAGACTACCTGGAGTGCCCAGAAGTACAAGCTGCTCAGTGCTTAGAGACATAGCCGAGGTAAGGAAGGCTGAAACTTGACCACCACTGAACAAGACACATACGTTGAAACGTGAAGAGTGGGCCAAGAAATACCTGAAGTCAGATTTTTCAAACCTTTTATGGACTTATGAGATGAGTGACTTATGACACACAAGATGGATGGGCCCGTGGCTGGATCAGTAACGGGCACAGAGCTCCACTTCAACAAGGTGGGGGTGGGGTACTGGTTTGGGCTGGTGTTATTAAAGATGAGTTAGTTGGACCTTTTTTGGTTAAGGATGTACTAAAACTCCCAAACCTACTGCCAGTTTTTAGAAGACACTTTCATCAAGCAGTGGTACAGGAAAAAGTCTGCTTTTTTCAAGAAGACCATGTATATATGCTGGACAATGCTCCATTGCATACATCAAAGTACTCTACTGCATGGCTAGCCAGAAAAAGCCCTAAAGAGGAAAGAATGACATGACCCTCTTCCGCACCTGACCTAAACTCTATTGTGAACTTTTGGGCCCTTTTTTCGGGAGATTTACAGTAAGGAAAATTGTACACCTCTCTGAACAGTGTCTGAGAGGGCTGTGGTTGCTACTGCACAAAAAGTTGTATCAACAGATCAAGAATGGAGGGCTTATGACTGTTATTGAAAAGAAGGGTGGCTATATTGGTCATTGACATCTTTTTTTTTTTTTTTAAATGTCAGGAATGTTTATTTGTAAATGTTAAGTTATTTGATTATTCTCACTTTAACAGGTTAAAATAAACAAGTGAGATGGGAACATTTTCATTTTTTTCTTGCTTAATAATTCTGCACACTAGTAGTTGCCCAATAATTCTGCACACATAGATATTCTCCTAAGAAAGCCAAAACCTCACTTTTTTACCTTCTTAAATATTCAGGTTTGAAGTTTATTACCATTTTGGATTGACAGAGTGCACTGTAGTGCTCAAAAATACATCTTGCCTAATAATTGTGCACACATTGTACTGAGTTGGCCAAAACTAGTTCTTGAGGGAGTCTATATTACATTTTCACAGCTCTTACTGTAAAGAAGCCTTTCCATATGTGGAGGTTAAATCTCTTTTCCTCCAGATGTAAAGCACGCACTCTTTTTCCTCTGTAATAACCTGACTGTGAATAATTCAACACCAAGTTCACTGTATGGAGCACTTATGTGCTTATACATGGTGTTCATATCCCCTTTTTATCACCTCTTCTCAAGAGAGAATAAATTAAGTTCAGCTAATCATCATAGGTGAGCTCCTCCATGCCTCTTATCAGTTGCCCAGGAATGAACTGTATATTCCAGATGAGGCCTTAATAATTATTTGTACAGGGGAAAAATTATGTTTCTCTGGAGTCTGCCTCTTGACACAGGAAAGTATTTTGCTAGCTTTAGACACCGCAATATGAAATTGCATTCTATTATGATCTACCCGAACACCCAGATCCTTCTTAACCATTGACTGCCTCAGCTGTTCCCGTGCTAGAATGTATTATGCATGTATAGTTTTAGCTCCCAAGTGAATAACTTTACATTTATCAACAAAGTGATTCTAAAGGATATATATATATATTTTCTATTAAACATATACTTACCTGCTCTGTGCAATGGTTTTATACAGAGCAACCTGAATCTTCTTCTGGGGTCCTTTTTCTTAGTTGCATCATACAGCAAAACCATGGTCCACAGAGAGCTTCCAAAGCATCAGAGGAATCTCATTGTTAAAAGGTATCAGGAGAAGAGTACAAAAGAATTTCCAAGGTATTAGATATACCATGGAACACAGTGAAGACAGTCATCAAGTGGAGAAAATATGGTGCAACAGTGACATTCCCAAAAACTCGACGTCCCTCCAAAATTGATGAAAAGAGAAGAAAACTTTTTCTGGGGGGTTGCCAAGAGGCCTACAGCAATATTAAAGCTGCAGGAATATCTGGCAAGTACTGGCTGTGTGGTACATGTGTCAACAATCTCCCGTATTCTTCATATGTCTGAGGTAGACTGGCAAGATGAAAGCCTTTTCTTACGAAGAAAAACATCCAAGCCTGGCTATAGTTTGAAAAAACACATCTGAAGTCTCCCAAATGCTTGCGGGTAAATGTGTCATGGTCTGATGAAACCGAGGTTGAACTTTTTGGCCATCATTCCAAAAGATATGTTTGGCGCAAAAACAACACTACACATCACCAAAAGAACACCATACCCACAGTGAAGCATGGTGGTGACAGCATCATGCTTTGGGGCTGTTTTTCTTCAACTTGAACTGGGGCCTTAGTCAACGTAGAGGGAATTATGAACCGTTCCAAATACCAGTCAATATTGGCACAAAACCTTCAGGCTTCTGCTAGAAAGCTGAACATGACGAGGAACTTCATCTTTCAGCATGACAACGACCCAAAGCACACATCCAAATCAACAAAGGAATGGCTTCACCAGAAGAAGATTTAAAGTTTTGGAAAGGCTCAGCCAGAGACTAGACCTGAATCCGATCGAAAATCTGTGGGGTGATCTGAAGAGTGCTGTGCACATGAGATGCCCTCACAATCTGACAGATTTTGAGTGTTTTTGCAAGGAAGAGTGAGCAAATATTGCCAAGTCAAGATGTGCCATGCTGATAGACTCATACCCAAAAAGACAAAGTGCTGTAATAAAATCAAAAGGTGCTTCAACAAAATATTAGTTTTGAGTGTGCACACTTATGCAACCATATTATTTTAGTTTTTTTATTTTTACTTCCCTCAACCTAGAAGATTTCAGCTTGTTCAACTGAGTTGTACAGTTTATAGGTTGCATTAAAGGTGGAAAAAGTTCTGAAAATATTTCTTTACCTCATATTTTTTACATCACAGAAACCTGCCATTTTTTAACAGGGGTGTGTAGACGTTTTATATCCACTGTATCTAACCCTGAAAAGATCACTATATCTAACTATTCTGAAAACTACTGTTTTCAGTGGAATTCCACTTTAATGCATAGAATTTATTAATGTAAAAGAAACAAAAAATCTTCTTTCTTTAGAACCACTTTAACCTCTTGTATCACATTAAATAGTGCTTTCAGGTCAGCTTGTAAATTGGAGACATCCTGTAAAGATGTTAATCCACTGCATAGCTTAGTGTCATCTGCTAACACTAAAATGGTACTTTTAATCCCAGACCCCATATCATTTATCAATATATAAAAAAAAAAAACTAAGGGTCCCAACTCATAACCTTGGAGTACACCACAAATAACCTTAGCATTCAGAGTATGTATCATTAAACACTACTCTTTGTAAATGAATAAAGAACTGGCTAAAAGACCGTATTCAAAATGAATTTTTTTCCAAGCCTGTAGACTGACACATTAGCTGTAGGTGGGAAACTATGTCAAATGCTTTTGCCAAATCCAAATATATTATGTCATCATCCACTCCTTTTTGTCTAAGTTTTTTTTTTCTTGCTTTTGCTACTTATATATAAAAAAAAATCAGCTTTGTTTGATAATTTCAGTCTTTTGTGAATCCATGCTATCTGTTGCTCAAAATATTTTCTAGCAAAACCTCTTCTCTGATCTTTTATTAAACACTCACTTATCTTCCTGACTATACAACTTAACCTAAGCAGTCTGTAGTTACTTGGTAAAGACTTTGATCCCTTTTTAAATATAGGCACCCCATTGGCCTGAGGCTAGTCATTAAAGAGTCTATAAAAATTATAAACAATGGCTTTGAATTAATCGCTATCTCTGGTAATGACTTGAGCTCCTCCATTTTAATTTGTATACACAGAGCTGAAGAAGGTATTTATTAAATTTGCCTTCCCTTTGTCCCCAGTCACCAACTCAAATATATCTTGTTAAGGGCCTGCAGAGTCACACCTGACTTTTTACTAATGAAATATTTGAAGACTTTTTAGGGGTTTGTCCTACTCTTTTGCAAACCTGCCATTCATTTTGAATTTTTGCAGCATTGATGTCTTTTTTTTTAAATGTTTTTTTAGTCTTTGTAACTGTTAAATAATAATATAAACAATTCCTGCAGTGCTCACACACATCTGTGATATATTGTATACGGTCGAAGTCTTACTGGGTCTTAGTATTACGCTATAAACGCTCAAGAGCATGGCTACGTTTTTTGAGGCATCTGGTATTGTCTGTTTGCCATGGCTGTAGCGGTAGGGGCCTAATTCTGTGTGTAGTGAGGGGGCCAGTGTGTCCAGGGTGGATGACCGTGAACTGTTTTAGACAGAAATGGCCAGGTTGGGGCAGGACAGGGCTGAGATTTTGTCATAGAGACAATCTGTTGGTTGGTAGTTGAAAGACAAGAAGGAGGAAGCCAAGGAGAGAGTGAAGCTAATAAGGGAGTGATCAGAGAGGAAAAGGAAAGTTGGTGAGGTTGCAAGTAAAGCATAGGTAGGAGAATACAAGGTCAAGGCAGTTACCATTAGAGTGAGTAGAAGTATGTGTCTATTGTTTTAGGTCAAAATAAAATAAATAGACTCAGAAGTTTAGAAGTAGCAGCAGATTAACAGGAATGTTGAAATTTCTATCTAGAATATAGGTAAATGAGTTCAGAAGCCACTGTGAAAAGAAGTAGTAAAACAGTAATATTGTTGGATCAGGATTTCTAGAATGAATAGAAAAGTGCAGAGTCTAAGCTGTCAGGGATAGGGTGGGGAGGGAGGGGAAGGTTGTTGTATATTGGGATGAGAGGAGGGGGAATAGGATATTAAGAGGAAAGTTTAATACTTTTTGATATTATGTCAGGTGAAATTTTATATTTTGAATGTCATAATAAGGTTTGTATGTACAAATTGGTAATTTGAAAAACTGATAAAATATTTAAAGTAAAAAAAAAACAAAAAACAGGAATGTTGAAGTCACTGAGAATGATTGTGGGAATTTCAGATGAGAGAAAGTAAGACAGGCAGGAAGAGAATATGTAAATAGCCCTAAACATATATCCATATAATAAACCCAAATATTCTAAGGTGTATATAAAAAATTCCCCAAAAAATATATACAATCCCAAAAAAATAAATAAAAAGTAAAAATAAATAATAAAAACTATAAGTCACTTGTATCCAACAAATCATGTAAACAAAGTCACTCCAAAAAAACTCGGTGTCCAAATCCAACTTCGGATCCTTTGGTGCTGAGCCCCTCCAGTGGCTCTCAAAAGGACAGAAAATTCCTAAAAAAAAAAAAAAAAAAGAACTCCGTGCATTACCTTAATAAATAAATAAATATCATACCCTTTCCCATATAAATTTGTTCAACTTCAAAAATTTGTGCAAATTCATATAGTGAAAAAAAAGAACACTGTGCAAAATACGTGATAGTGCGTCATGCTGTGAATACAAAATCCAAGTGACCACAACAGTCTGACACTTCTATAGTGCAAAGCATATATACCCTTACCAGAAAGCAAATAAAAAACGCCTGATCAGTATGTAGAGATCAGCAGCACACTTCCACACCTTTCCTCCAATCCTGAAAAGTACCTCCTAGGATACCATCCACCACATTCTCCTGAATGTCATCCTGGCTTAAGGAAGCACCTCATAGGACTCCAGAGTACTCATGCAAGTGATGTATGAATAAGATATATAGTGTAATTCCGTTTTTTTAAATTGTTAAAATATAAACTGCTTACAATGAAAAAATGAATAGAAAACATATTCCCATGCCCTTCAAACCTCTAGTGTTGCTGAGCAGCTTCCAGTGTGTTTGACATGCGGTTTTCCAGTCTCCAAAATGGCCGACGTGCCACTTCTGGTTCCTCTCCTGTGCGTCCGACGTCACTTCCCTTGACGCGTTTCGTCATATCCGGGACTTAGTCATAAGGGGTGTCCGGGACTTAGTCACCCCTTATGACTAAGTGTGTGTTGGTCAAAGGAAAATGATGGTGGCCAGGATTTGGGGTAATGTCTCCAGATGTTAGGAGAAGCAGAAGGGTGAGAGACGTAATATGGGAGTTTGACTTATATGGAGGGACAGGTCCCAGTGTCCTGGAGGTTTTATTAGTATCTTCAGAATTAGCAGAAGTTGATGAGTGCAGTAATAAGGTGAAGACAGGAGTCGGTGATTTATATAAGCTGTAGGGTGGAGAAGAGGGGTGAAGAAGGGAGGGTTTGAAGAGAGAGGATACAACTGTGAGGAGGAGGAGTAGAGAGTGCATGTTACAGATTGGTGAGATGAAGAAGCAGACTGGCTAAGAGTTCAAAGAACTGGATGAGGAAACGGGTTTACCTGTAGTCTGTTTAGTATTTGAAGTTGTCTGCTGTGGTTTACAGTTAACCCTTTGATCTGTTAACCCCTTCCTACCCAGTGTCATTAGTATAATGTCAGTGCTTTTTATTGGCACTGATCACTGTATTAGTGTCACTGGGGATGTCAGTGGCAGTTAGTTGCCCCCCAGTGTCAGAATGCCCGCCGCAGTCCTGCTGTAAGTTGCTGATCGCCGCCATTACTAGTATAAAAAATGTTTTTTGTAAATTCCAGTATATATATACCGCTATAACTTTCACATAAACTAATTCATTTACACGTATTGGGCTTTTTATTTAGCAGACATGTAGCAGACTACATCTTGGCCTAAATTTATGATGAAATTTTATTTTTTACATTTTTTTACTGGATATATTTTATAGCAAAAAAGTCAAATATATTGGGGGTTTTTATTCAAAATTGTTGGACTTTTTTGTTTAAAATAAAAAACGCACAGGTGATCAAATACCGCCAAAAGAAAGCTCCATTTGTGGGGGAAAAGGACATAAATGTCATTTGGGTGCAGCGTTGCATGACTGTACAATTGTCAGTTAAAGTAACGCAGCACCGTACTGCAAAAAATGGCCTGGTCAGGAAGGGGGATAAATCCTCTGGAGGGCAAGTGATTAATGACAGCTTTCCTTCCCAGTCTAGTCTAAAAATTTTGCAGAGTAACTCTCAACCTTGAAATATTTGTCGTCTTTAAAACATTCATACTCACCTAGGTGGATGCAGCATTGCCCCCCCCCCCCCGCCCCGCGCCAGTTCTGAGACCATAACTTTAAAATTGGGATCTCCCCAGAGTCTGAGCCATTTGGGTGACCTCAACCAACAGAGGGCTTTAGCCCATTGTCAGCTGAAAATGGGTCATAGATTTGAAAAACGAAGGAGAAAGAGTATTGGTCATACTTTTCCTTTTATCTTTCTAGTATATGCTTGTTGTTTTACCCAGATGTACTTTTATATGAACATTAGTAATAAGCTCCACAGCAGAGCACCATTTCTAGTTGGGGCTTCTATAATCTGTACCACAAAATTGTCTTGTAATAGGTTTATACATTTCCACCATGTTACTTTTCAAACCGTGCCATTACTCAAGTCAATTTCAGGGTAGTTTAAGGATAAGTTCATCTTTGGATGATGTTACATGTTCCACCTGTTTTTAAGGTGTAACATGTTAATAACCCAATTTTTTGAAGAATGAAGCCAAGAGTCAGCATTAAAAATGGAATCCTAATTCTTTTCATGCATGAAAGCTTACAACTCTACTATTTTGCTTGGCAGACTTCTGGCATTAATCCCTTCATGCCTATGGGTAAAACAAATCTTAAAGCCTAAGTAAAATTTTACAACTTTGACATGTTAGTAAAACCATACATATCATCACAACTACTTTGTACATCCAGGTGAATTTTACCTTGTTTTTTTTCAGGACAAATTGAGCTTTCATTTGGTGGTAAATGGTAATGGATGTGTTCTGATTTTTTTTATTATTATTATTATCAAAGGAAAACTGGCTCAAAATAGTAAAGAAATAATTTTTTTAAATTTAGCTGTGTGTTTCTTGTTACTTCCATAACCTACCACCAAAGAACAACCCAAAATAACTTTTCCAGCTCTTGACCATCACATCGATACCATATATGTGTATGTTATTTGTTGTTTGTACCTGTACTAAAGCCCAGAAACAATAGTGCGCATTTTATTTTTGTTTTTTTTATCAAAAACACACTAGCACTAACTGACACTGATACCAATTTTAAAAGATTAAAAAAAAAAAAAATCCTTGACCCAAACACTAACCCCGGCACTGCACTAGATCAAACCTTGATCTAGGTATTTATCTTTTTTTTTTTTCTACAAAGTTTTTTTTTCTCTATGCAAGGAGAGAGATACAATGTATCCCCTCCATTCAGAGAGAATAAAAAATCAGGGGGGTGGGCTTCACAGTGACTGTTCACAGTGATAGCAATCAGAGGATCAGGATCTTTAGAACGGGACCCGGGGCTTTTAGTGACACCCCGGTATTTGTGCTTGGAGCGCGCTGTGCGGCACGCTCCCAGCACAAAGACAGGTATGCAAATATGCGGCCCCATGGAAAAAATCCCAGTTCTGTGAGGCCGCATATTTTGTGTGATGTCGGCACCAAGGGATTAAACAAACATTTTAATTAATTGTCGCATTTTGCACTTGCATTTTGCACATCCTTTTTTCGTATGAACAGTACTATAATTGCAAATGATTGTTTGTAATATGGGAAACGCCTTATCACCTGCCATAGCTCTCTCCCATTCTGCCCTCCATTAGTATTTGAGCCCTTACTGACTTGTCTGTCCCATTATATTCAAATTCTCCCTCTTCCTTCAACCACAGTTCAAATACTCCTCCAGCCTTCCCGTAAACCTCCTCCCAAGCAAACCATTAAGGTTCAAACCATTGTGTTAGCATATAGGTTGTACCCCAATGAAAAGTCACCCCAGTGCTCTAGAAACCAAAGTCCTACAATCATACAGCAGATCTTTGGCCATACATTCATTACTGTACACTCCCCCTGCCTTGTCTGTGTTGCACATGGCACAGGCAATATTCCAGAGAAAATAACCTTGGAAGCCCTTCCCTTCAACTTGCAGCCTAGTTCCTTAACTTGATACTTAAGGGTCCTCCATCTTCCACGCATTCTGTCATTAGTCCCACACAGCTCAGCCCCTCTTAATAATTTGTTAATGCGGCCATTAACACGCTGAACCCTTGCAACAGGGAAACTGCAAACTATTCAGTTGCGGTGATCCTGGCCACAAATTATTCTATCCGTCCTTCCTATTCTAGAATCCTGAATTACCACTAACTATCTAGGCCTTCCAGCATTACCCTCACCACCCCTACTAGATGGGCTGCTCTCCCATCTGTTAGATACTGCAGTGACATTTATGGCTCTTCACCCATCCAAATTTGGATGCCCAAACACAAGACTGGCATGCATTGTTGGGAACTGGGACAAAAATTCAGGTAAACAACTCCTGGAAAAACACTCAATTTGTTTAGAGTGACAACGCTTAACCAGCAATGGAGCAGGACCCTAGTTTAACACTAGTTCTATTTCAGTCACACAACAAGTGGCCTTTCTGACCAAAGCAGATTTTTCTGTAACTGTCAGATTTTCTTGGAAAACAAACAGCTTTAATGCCTGCCATCACTTTCGGAACTCAAAAGCACCAACCTCCTTCTCCACCCCCTCAGTCTCTGTCGGAAAAATGAAATGCCTCTTCTAGAGCAGTGGTTCTCAACCACCAGGCCATAACCTCCCTTCTACCAATCCTCCAGACAACTGCAAATCCCCTAACCTCCCACAGTGCCTCTTGACTCTACTGCAGAGTCTTCAGGCCCTGATAGTGTCACCAAACTCCAGCAGAACTTCCCAGTCTTCAACAGTGCCACTGCAAAGTCTCCAGCCTCCTGGAGACACCCCAAGTACTCGCCAGAAAGCTCATTACACTACCAAGGGCCACCAAGCCTGCTGTTGATTCCCCCAACCCTCTACAGAATCCCTAATCCCCCCATGACACCCAGCCCCATATAGCGCATTTCAGAATTTCAATACATTTTGTTTTGGTACATGGAAGGTTTTAGAACATTGCACTAGGCCATGGTCCCAATAAGGTTGATAGTAATGAGGTGCGCCTTTTCCATGCAAGTGTGTTTTAATCTGCTGCACTTAGTTGTGATTTTGTTCCATTCAACTAGCAACTGGAGGGTTGGAGCAGAGAAGATTGTTTTATTAAAGTTAGTGTTACTAAACCCACAACTGTAAAAATCAGTCTGTATATACAATAAAGCATGCTTGTTATACTCGTGGAACCAGAGGGGTTAATCCTCTGCATTGTGTAAAAAGGGTGTTTGAGCCTGACATCTCTAATCCTCCCCTTCTACTGTCCCCAATATAACTCCTGATAGAACAGAGGCTCGGAGGCAAGCTGCACATCCTCAGTTTGGTGTGTATTGCTAGAGTTTTTTTTTTTGTGTGATCGGCACAGGGCCAATCATCACTGTCCAGACAGAGGGTTATGGGTCCAGCAGTCTCCTAGGGGAGAATGAAAACTTCTCCTACAAGCTTTAACCAGTGCTCTGCTGGACACTGGTAGAAGTCGCAAGACTGCTCTAACTGCTGATGAGAAAAGGTATTTAGCAGTTTATATTTACTAAAATAATTGAATGTCCATGTTGTGTGTACTGTGGGAGACCAGATATAGTGAATGCAGGGTCCTAGGTTTAGTAACACTTTAAGTCTCTGTAAGATAGAAATGATTATCGCTCAACCATGAAACACATATTTTGTGCTTTATCAGATATTTATACAGTGGATTAATTTACAGTACAATTATACAAGCCCTGTCTTTTCCATCTCTACTCAGCATATACCCCGCTGGCTGAATGAGTATTGAATATTCAGAAACATATCTATGTTGGATTCCCTTGCTCACCCTTGTAGAGATTTAGGTTTCTGGATGACAAAAATATGAGCTGCCATTATTTGACTTCCGTCTGAAAACACTAGCCCTGGGCAAACATGCAGCAAGAGAAAGTCAGAATTCCTTCTTGTTTGTGGTCTGCGACTGTATTTGAAAATAGATCAGTGTGACAGTCAGGTAGCAAGCATTTTCAGAAGAAGAGGTAAGCAACGGAACGCAAGCTTGAGAAAAGAATGCCTATATGCTGTCATTTTTGTATGAGCAATAAATAGCTCTCTATGCTGCAATGCTGTCTCCATTTGTATCTATTTGGTGGTTGCGTGCATGGGCATTTAAACTAGAATGATTTGGTGCTGTCTGCCCACCTCTTGCTTTTGTGTGTGTGTGTATTGAACACCTACAGTGCATGTAGAAATAATTGATAACGACTCCAAGTACATATACATTTCACTATTTCTACCTCTCTCATCTTGGTCCTAGTATACAAGCCTTATAAATAAGCCTAATGGGTCACAATGAGAATGATCTCTGTTAAAGGAAAAGTATAGCCAAAGCTTTTTTGGCTATACTTCTCCTTTGGATCAGAGGAGTGCAGTTAGTTCTGCACTCCTGTGATTCGTTTTCAGCCAACAGTGGGCTACAGTCTGCTGTTGGCTGATGTCACAGAGCTGGTTGAGGCTCTAAAAAGATCCCAAACATATGTTCGGGATCCACCCAGAAGCCTGGACCGGCAGCTCGCTCAGCCTCTCAGCGATTCCCCTTCTACAGCCCAGTGTTCCAGCTCTGGACCTTAGACTGGGGTGACGGTTCATCTTTCAACAGGACAACGACCCTAAGCACACAGCCCACATAACAGAGGAGTGTCTACGGGCCAACTCTGTGAATGTCCTGGAGTGGCCCAGACTTGAACCCGATTGAACATCTCTGGAGAGATCTGAAAATGGCTGTGCACTGACACTCCCCATCTAACCTGATGGGGTTTGAGAGGTACTGCAAAGAAAAATGAGAGAAATTGCCCAAAAATAGGTGTGCCAAGCTTGTAGCATCATACTCAAAACAACTTGAGACTGTATTTGGTGCTAAAGGTGCTTCAACAAAGTATTGAGCAAAGGCAGGGAATACTTTATGTACATGTTTTTTTTTTTTTCGTTTTTTATTTTTAATAAATTGCAAAGATTTCAAAAATAACTTCTTTGATGTCATTATGGGGTATTGTTTGTAGAATGTTGAGGAAAAAATAAATTTAATCCATTTTGGAATGAGGCTGTAACATAACAAAATGTGACAAAAGTTAAGCGCTGTGAATACTTTCTGGATGCACTGTATTTAATAAACTAAGCTGAATCTGCCTTTTTTTATGAATTTTCTCAGTTCACTAAACAATGAGATTTTTCAGGGTACTTCTGTAACCTCATCTTTGGTTTTTATTTAGTGAACAATAGAAAATGAAGTTTAACATCCTGTTTTTATGTTCAGCCTAGATCTAAAGCAATAGCTTGAAGCAATGTATCTTGTTTGTGTTTTTACATCTTCTTTAAGTTTCAGGGTGGAGTGAATACAGATCACATATAGGTCACAGATATAGGTGAAAAGATGTTGATGTGAAGTAACATTCAATAAACACTAAAATGGTGTTTGATGAATGTGATATCTAAACAAAAAAGACAACAATATAATTGGCAGCTTTCCATTCCACAGATGTAGCAACTGCATTAGCTTTTATTTTTTTTGTCCTTGTAACTTCCTATGAATTGAAATGAATGTTATATTTCTTCTGTACAGTACTATTCTTCTTTTCACCTCATATAATGTAGATGAACAAAGCAGACATGTTTGAATTCCAGCCTGTGTGCCAATCATGACTCACTCTATTAAAACAGTGCAGTGAATGAGTGAGTGGAGCCACTCAGGGACAGGAGGTGAGCTATTTACAGAATTGCTAGGCTAAAATAAATGGGAAAAAGTCTGAAAAGGAAAACTAATGCAACCACCTCATCTACGGACTGATAAGTTGCAATGTTTAATTTGTTTTGTTCTTTTTTAATTTTTTTTTGGGGGGAGTTAGATACCCTGTAAGTGGTAAACATTTTACAAACATAAGATCACTGTATAAGTCAATTAGTTTGAGTCAGCTATAAGCATAAAGTGGTGTATATTGCTGGTCTTTTTAATGTTGGTAATGGCTAGGGATGAGCTGACAGACTGAACTTTGGCTGTTCGTGTGTTCATATGAATGCCCAAACATTTGCCCATTCAATGGAGCCAAATTTACAATTTGTACTTCTACAGCTTCATAAGGAAGCCATTGGTGCTTGCACCCACCATGTGCTTAGGAACCACTGACATCATTGGGAATCCCCACCACATAAGCAAAGGTGCAGGGATAGCCGTGACATACAATGGGTATAGAAACTAATCACCCCATCACTGACCATATTTGGTCAATGATGTTACCACCATCCCCACCCCTTCCCTTATATAGCTGATGACAGCTCAGGGAGCTGTCATTTGGTTATAAGTAGCATCGAGGATGTTCATGTACACAGAGTCATTGTATTTTTTTCTTTTCGGTGGGTGGTGGACAACTTGATTGACGATGGATCCACAATGAGGGACTTTTTTGGGGGATTTAGTAAGTTTTTGTTCTACACAGTATGACCAGAGTAATACAATGATATCTTAGTACTACTACTCTGGGCAAGTGATTAGGAGTAATACTCTGTACTACTTTGGCAAGTGATCAGGATTTGTTTTTACACATTATGATTGCTAATGCCAATGTATTTCATTGATATTAGCAAGTATTGTTACTAAATGAAACTGATTCATTCAGTCTTTGTTGTAATTAAGTGTGATTGGGCAAACCTCATCACATTACACAGATGGGCTGTGATTGGCCCAGTCTGTACCATGTGACCGCTATGACCAATCACAGCTAACATGTCAGGTGGACACATCCGGAGACAGATTGTGCCGCTGCGCAGCCCTGTCCTGAATACTAAATAAAATTATATACTTTCCTAAATATTTACAAAGGATATCAACATAAGGATTGAAAATAGCTATTGTTTATCCCGGTTCACACCATAGAAGCATAGTCCAGATGCGTTACGATGCGTTTTCCCATGCACGTTCTTGATGCGTTTTTGAAGTGTTCCGGTGCGTTTTTATGCATTCCTGTTCATTTTTAACTCTTCACTTTTTCTTCAATTTAAATAGGGACATGTGTGTTCCAGTGGATTTTTGGTGCGTTCCAGTGCGTTTTACCTCGTCCCAGTACAGTTCTGTATAGGAAAAATGCACCCTATTCTACTTTACAGCCTCCAACCTCCCCTATAGCTGGTCCAACACGCGTACCTAAAAAAAGACGTCAGTCTCCCCTCTTAGGCAGTCTAACGCACGTCTGCAAAAAAAAAGACTAAAAGCCTCCAACCTCCCCTTATAGCCAGTCCAGCACATGCCTGAAAAAAAGCAAACTGTCTCCAACCTTCCCTTATAGCCCTTCCAACAAACGCCTGAAAAAAAAATAACCAGCCTCCCCTCATAGCCAATCCAACACACACCTGAAAAAAGTACCGCCTAAATCCCCCCCTCATAGCTGATCTAGAGTGGGAAGGTTGCACTCTAGTTGCGTGACTCGTAGAACTCTACAGTCATCATCTGTTGGTGGAATCTGAGAGCGATCGTGACATTTTTTGTGGAGACTATGTATTAACGGCACTTCTCAGAGGAAGCGTACAGCGATTAGCACGTTTTAGTATGGCCTCAAAGTGATCGTGACTTTTTTCAGAATGACAACTGTTTTGCAACATTTTTGTGGAATGTCAGCATGAATCATAAATGTATCACTTACTAGTGAAGTCAGAAAGTGAACAGGAAGTTTTGGTGGACCCTCAATGTGCACGCCACATTCTAGTGGAGTCTCAATGTTGGCGCAACTTTTCTGAGAACGCAAAATGCCTTTAAGGTTATAAGGAACGATATAGCGAGCGTCACTTACTTCTGCAGTCTGAAAGTGAACAGAACGTTTTGGTGGAGCCTCAATCTGAACGCCACATTTTACTGGAGTCTTAAGGTTAACGCAACTTTTCTGGGAACGCAAAATACCTTTAAGTTTTTGTGGAATGATATATTGAACTTCATTTATTAGTGGAGTCTGAAAGCCAACACAACGTTTTGGTGGAGTCATATGATGATTGTCACATTCTAGCAGAGTCTCCATGCAAACATCACATGCAGGCAGAGTATCCAGGTGAACGCCACATTCTGGCGGAGTCTCCATGTGAACGTTACATTCTTGGGGAGTCTCCGTGTGCTTGTCACATTCTGGCAGTATCTCAATCTGAATGTCACATGCTAGCGGCATCTCAATGTGAACGTCATATTCTAGGGAAGTCTCAATGTGAACGTCACATGCTGGCGGAGTCTCCATGTGATCGTCACATTCTGGCATCGTCTCAATCTGAACATCACATGCTGGCGGAGTGTCAATGTGAACGTCACTTTCTTGGGGAGTCTCCATGTGATCGTCACATTCTGGTGGAGTCTGAATGCAAACGTCACATTCTAACGGAGTCTGAATGCAAACATCACATGCTAGCAAAGTCTCAATTCGAACGTCACATTCTTGGGGAGTTTCCATGTGATCGTCACATTCTTGGGGAGTCTCCATGTGATTGTCACATTCTAATGGAGTCTCAATGCGAACATCACATGCTAGCGAAGTCTCAATGCAAACATTACATTCTTACGGAGTCTCAATGCGAATGTCACATTCTAACGGAGTCTCAATGCGAACATCACATGCTAGCAAAGTCTCAATGCAAACATCACATTCTAACGGAGTCTCCATGTGAACATCATATGCTGGCGAAGTCTCCATCTGAGTGTCACATGCTGGTGGCGTCTCAATGCGAACGTCATATTCTGGCGAAGTCTCAATGCGAACGTCACATTCTTGGGGAGTCTCTATGTGATCGTCACATTCTAACGGAGTCTCAATGCAAACATCACATTCTAATGGAGGCTCAATGCGAACATCACATGCTAGCGGAGTCTCAATGCAAACGTCACATTCTAATGGAGTCTGAATGCAAACATCACATGCTAGCGAAGTCTCAATTCAAACGTCATATTCTTGGGGAGTTTCCATGTGATTGTCACATTCTTAGGGAGTCTCTATGTGATTGTCACATTCTAACGGAGCCTCAATACGAACATCACATTCTAATGGCGTCTCGATGCAAATGTCACATTCTAACAGAGTCTCAATGCACACATCACATGCTAGCAAACTTTCAATGCAAACATCACATTCTTGGGGAGTTTCCATGTGATCGTCACATTCTTGGGGAGTCTCCATGTGATCGTCACATTCTAATGGAGCCTCAATACACACATCACATGCTAGCGAAGTCTCAGTGCGAACGACACATTCTGGCGGAGTCTTCATGTGGATTTCAAACTCATTCTCGCTCATTAGGGCAGGCCTGCCATGTGAGCTGTGTCTGTAGTAAATTCTGCTTACATCTGTAATAAAGAAGAATTGCATTTAGCACCTTCATTTACATTTTATATATTTGTCTGTATAAAACCTAAAATTATAGAAAGAAAACATCAAAACTCCAGTGTCTGGGACAATCAATAAACCCAAAGATGACAGGCACACAGCCTTCATATAAAAATGCTGGTTGCCTGGTAGTGATATATATATATATATATATATAGATAGATAGATATTTAAAATGTATTTATTTATTTTTAAATAAAAAGACAGGATCTATACAGCTGCAAGAAAAAGTATGTGAACCCCTTGGGATTACGTGGAGTTTTGCATGAATTGGGCATAAAATGTGCTCTGAACGTCATCTAAGTCACAACAATAGAAGAACACAGTCTGCTGAACATAATACTACACAAACATTAGATGTTGCCATGGTTTAATTGCACATAACACATAAACATTCACAGTGCAGGGAGGAAAAAGTATGTGAACCTTTGGACTTAATAACTGGTTGACCCTCCTTTGGCAGCAATAACCTCAACCAAAGGTTTCCTGTAGTTGCAGATCAGACCTGCACAACGATCTGGAGTAATTTTGGACCACTCCTCTTCACAAAACTGTTTCAGTGTAGCAATATTCTTGGGATGTCTGGTGTGAATCGCTCTCTTAAGGTCATGCCACAGCATTTCAATCGGGTTGAGGTCAGGACTCTGACTGGGCCACTCCAGAAGGCGTATTCTGTGCTGTTGCAGCCATTGTTGTGTTGAATTACTTGTATGCTTTGGGTCATTGTCCTGTTGCATCACCCATCCTCTGCGGAGCTTCAGTTGGCGGACAGATGGTCGTACGTTTTCCTGCAAAATGTCTTGATAAACTCTGGAATTCATTTTCCCATCAATGACAACAATCCATCCAGGCCCTGAAGCAGCAAGGCAGCCCCAAACCGTGATGCTCTCTCCGCCATGTTTTACAGTGGGGATGAGGTTTTGATATTGTTGTGCTGTGCCTTTTTTTCTCCACACATAGTGTTGTGTGTTCTTCCCAAACAACTCAATCTTGGTTTCATCTGTCCACAGTATATTTTGCCAGTAGCGCTGTGGAACATCCAGGTGCTCTTTTGCAAACTTCAAACGTGCTGCAATATTCTTTTTGGACAGCAATGGCTTCCTCCGTGGTGTCCTCCCATGTACTCCATTCTTGTTTAATGTTTTCCTTATTGTAGATGTGTCAACAACAATGTTAGCATGTGCCAGAGATTTCTGTAGGTCTTTAGCTGACACTCTGGGATTCTTCTTTACCTCATGCAGCATTCTGCTCTGTGCTCTTGCAGTCATTTTTACAGGATGACAACGCCTAGGGCAGGGGTAGGCAACCTGCGGCTCTCTAGCTGTTGTGGAACTACATTTCCCATGAGGCATTGCAACATTACAAAACTGACAGTTACAGCTATGACTTGCAGAGGCATGATGGAACTTGTAGTCCTGCAACAGCTGGAGAGCCGCAGGTTGCCTACCCCTGGCCTAGGGAGAGTAGCAACAGTGCTAAACTTTCTCCATTTGTAGACAGTCTGTCTTACCGTGGACACATGAACATCAAGGCTTTTGGAGATACTTTTGTAACCCTTTCCAGCTTCATGCAAGTCAACAATTCTTGATCGTAGGTCTTCTGAGAGCTCTTTTCTGCGAGGCATGGTTCACATCAGACAGTGCTTCTTGAAACCAGTAAGCCCAAAACAGGTGTGTGTTTTTTAAGGGCAGGACAGCTGTCAGCAACACATCCAATATCATCACACTGATTGGAGTCAAGGTTGGCTCACTCCTGGCTCCATTTAGCTCTGGGAGAAGTCAATAAGCTAGGGCCTCACATACTTTTTCCTCCCTGCACTGTGAATGTTTACATGTTATGTGCAATTAAACCATGGCAACATCTAATGTTTGTGTAGTATTATGTTCAGCAGACTGTGTTCTTCTATTGTTGTGACTTAGATGACATTCAGAGCACATTTTATGCCCAATTCATGCAAAACTCCACGTAATCCCAAGGGGTTCACAGACTTTTTCTTGCAACTGTAGAGGAGAGATTTTACCCCAGATCTCCCCATAAAGAGGACCTATCATGCCTTTTTCCTATTACAAGGGATGTTATACATCCATGACAGGGAAATCCTAAAACACAGAGACAGGAGAGGGTGACATCTGATTGGTGGAGGTGAGAGCTGTCATGTTTATTTCCAGGTCAGCTCTCTGGGCGGGGGGGGTCACTGGAAAGGCCATATTGTTGTTGGATCAGACACTAGAACAGAAGACCTGGCCACACCCCCTGCCCCACCTATTTCCCGCCCCGATACTGCCCACATCCCTATACCCAGGCCTTCACTGAACACCTTCCACTCCAAGAGATGTTGGGTAATGCCCCCTTCACCACCCCACCTCCGCCCACATTCTACAGACAACACATGGCCATCCTGCCCCCCAAGGACCAATAGGAGAGGGTGGGGAGTGGGTTGCAGGGCTTTGTAATGGTGGCTACATGGCCGAGATCTGGTCCATCATGGGAGCGCTCTGAGGCTGGATCGGAGGTGTGTGCTGGAGGGGGGTCCAAAAGGCACATCGTGTATACATGTGTGTATATATATATTCATTGTATAATATACAGGTGAAACTCGAAAAATTAGAATATCGTGCAAAAGTTAATTTATTTCAGCAATGCAACTTAAAAGGTGAAACTAATATATGAGATAGACTCATTACATGCAAAGCAAGATAGTTCAAGCTGTGATTTGTCATAATTGTGATGATTATGGGTTACAGCTCATAAAAACCACAAATCCACAATCTCAGGAAATTAGAATATTACATGCAATCAATAAAACAAGGATTGTATATAGAACAATATCGGACCTCAGAAAAGTATAAGCATGCATATGTACTCAGTACTTGGTTTGGGCCCCTTTTGCAGTAATTACTGCCTCAATGCGGCACGGCATGGAAGCTATCAGACTGTGGCACTGCTGAGGTGTTATGGAAGACCAGGATGCTTCAATAGCGGCCTTCAGCTCTTCTGCATTGTTCGGTCTCATGTCTCTCATCTTTCTCTTTGCAATGCCCCATAGATTCTCTATGGGGTTCAGGTCAGGCGAATTTGCTGGCCAATCAAGCACAGTAATCCCACGGTCATTGAACCAGGTTTTGGTGCTTTTGGCAGTGTGGGCATGTGCCAAGTCCTGCTGGAAAATGAACTCAGCATCCCCATAAAGCTCGTCTGCGGAAGGAAGCATGAAGTGCTCCAAAATCTCCTGGTAGATGGCTGCGTTGACCCTGGACTTAATGAAGCACAGTGGACCAACACCAGCAGATGACATGGCTCCCCAAATCAACACAGACTGTGGAAACTGTGGACTTCAAGAATCTTGCAGTGTGTACCTCTCCATTCTTCCTCCATACTCTGGGTCCTTGGTTTCCAAATAAGATGCAAAAGTTGCTCTCATCAGAAAAGAGGACTATAGACCACTGAGCAACAGACCAGGTCTGTTTTTCTTTAGCCCAGGTAAGATGCTTCAGACGTTGTTTGTTGTTCAGGAGCGGCTTGACAAGAGTAATACGACATTTGAAGCCCATGTCCAGGATCTGTCTGTGTGTGGTGGCTCTTGATGCACTAACTCCAGCCTCAGTCCACTTCTTGTGAAAGTCCCCAACACTTTTGAATGGCTTTTTCCTGACAATCCTCTCCCTGCTGCTTGTGCACCTTTTTCTTCCACACTTTTCCCTTCCACATAACTTTCAATTACCTTTTGAGGCTTTCCCTCCTTATGGAGGGTGTCAATGATGGTTTTCTGCACAACTGTCAGGTCAGCAGTCTTTCCCATGATTGTGATTCCTACTGAACCAGACTGAGAGACAATTTAAAGGCTCAGGAACCCTTTGCAGGTGTTATGGCTTAATTATCTGATTAGAGTGGGACACTTTGAGCCTAGAATATTGCACCTTTTCACAATATTCTCATTTTCTGAGATTGTGGATTTGGGGTTTTCATGAGCTGTAAGCCATACTCATGACAATTATGACAAATCACAGCTTGAACTATCTTGCTTTGCATGTAATGAGTCTATCTCATATATTAGTTTCACCTTTTAAGTTGCATTACTGAAATAAATGAACTTTTGCAAGATATTCTAATTTTTTGAGTTTCACCTGTATACAGTTGCAAGAAAAAGTATGTGAACCCCTTGGGATTACGTGGAGTTTTGCATGAATTGGGCATAAAATGTGCTCTGAACGTCATCTAAGTCACAACAATAGAAGAACACAGTCTGCTGAACATAATACTACACAAACATTAGATGTTGCCATGGTTTAATTGCACATAACATGTAAACATTCACAGTGCAGGGAGGAAAAATATGTGAGGCCCTAGCTTAATGACTTCTCCCAGAGCTAATTGGAGCCAGGAGTGAGCCAACCTTGACTCCAATCAGTGTGATGATATTGGATGTGTTGCTGACAGCTGTCCTGCCCTTAAAACACACACACCTGTTTTGGGTTTACTGGTTTCAAGAAGCACTGTCTGATGTGAACCATACCTCGAAGAAAAGAGCTCTCAGAAGACCTACGATCAAGAATTGTTGACTTGCATGAAGCTGGAAAGGGTTACAAAAGTATCTCCAAAAGCCTTGATGTTCATGTGTCCACGGTAAGACAGACTGTCTACAAATGGAGAAAGTTTAGCACTGTTGCTACTCTCCCTAGGCGTTGTCATCCTGTAAAAATGACTGCAGGAGCACAGCGCAGAATGCTGCAGGAGGTAAAGAAGAATCCCAGAGTGTCAGCTAAAGACCTACAGAAATCTCTGGCACATGCTAACATTTTTGTTGACACATCTACAATAAGGAAAACATTAAACAAGAATGGAGTACATGGGAGGACACCACAGAGGAAGCCATTGCTGTCCAAAAAGAATATTGCAGCACGTTTGAAGTTTGCAAAAGAGCACCTGGATGTTCCACAGCGCTACTGGCAAAATATACTGTGGACAGATGAAACCAAGATTGAGTTGTTTGGGAAGAACACACAACACTATGTGTGGAGAAAAAAAGGCACAGCACACCAACATCACAACCTCATCCCCACTGTAAAACATGGCGGAGGGAGCATCACGGTTTGGGGCTGCTTTGCTGCCTCAGGGCCTGGACGGATTGTTGTCATTGATGGGAAAATTAATTCCAGAGTTTATAAAGACATTTTGCAGGAAAATGTACGACCATCTGTCCGCCAACTGAAGCTCCGCAGAGGATGGGTGATGCAACAGGACAATGACCCAAAGCATACAAGTACTTCAACAAAACAATGGCTGCAACAGCACAGAATACGCCCTCTGGAGTGGCCCAGTCAGAGTCCTGACCTCAACCCGAGGTACAGAGTGCGGGTTTCAGGATTGGGCTACGTACAGAGTGCAGGGCTCAGGATTGGGCTACGTACAGATTGCGAGGTTAAATATTGTGTTATGTACAGACTGCGGGGTTCAGGACTGGGCTACGTACAGAGCGCAAGGTTCAGGATTGGACTACATACTGAGCGCGGGGTTCAGGATTGGGCTACATACTGAGCGCGGGGTTCAGGATTGGGCTATGTACACAGTGCGGGTACAGGATTGGTCTCCGTACAGAGTGTGCGGTTCAGGATTTGGCTATGTACAGAATGCGGGGTTCAGGATTGGGCTAAGTACAGAGTGTGGGATTCAGGACTGGGCTACGTACAGAGTGCTGGTTTCAGGACTGGTCTACGTAGAGAGTGCGGGTTTCAGGACTGGGCTACGTAGAGAGTGTGGGGTTCAGGATTAGGCTACGTACAGAGTGCGAGTTTCAGGATTCGGCTACGTACAGAGTGCAGGGTTCAGGATTGGACTACGTACAGAATGCGGGGTTCAGGGTTGGGCTAAGTACAGAGTTTTGGATTCCGGACTGGGCTACGTACAGAGTGCGGGGTTCAGGACTGGGCTACGTACAGAGTGCGGGGTTCAGGACTGGGCTAAGTACAGAGAGCGGGGTTCAGGACTGGGCTACGTACAGAGTGCGGGGTTCAGGACTGGGCTACGTACAGAGTGCGTGGCTCAGGATTGGGCTATGTACAGAGTGCGTGGCTCAGGATTGGGCTATGTACAGAGTGTGGAGCTCAGGATTGGGCTATGTACAGAGTGCGGAGCTCAGGATTGGGCTACGTACAGAGTGCGGGGATAAATATTGTGTTATGTACAGAGTGCAGGGTTCAGGATTGGGTTACGTACAGAGTGCAAGGCTCAGGACTGTGCTACATACCGAGTGCGGGGCTCAGGATTGGGCTACGTATAGAGTGCAGGGCTCAGGATTGGGCTACGTACAGAGTGCGGGGTTAAATATTGTGTTATGTACAGAGTGCAGGGTTCAGGATTGGGTTACGTACAGAGTGCAAGGTTTAGGACTGGGCTACGTATAGAGTGTAGGGCTCAGGATTGGGCTACGTACAGAGTGCAGGGTTCAGGATTGGGCTACGTACAGAGTGCGGGTGTGCATATCTCACAGGCCAGTTTACAACTTCCCCTCCAATACAGAGCTCTCCTCCCACATTTCTGCCTCCTCCCCAGTACAGAGCTCTTTTCTCCTCCCTGTCCAGTGCAGAGCGCTCCTCTCTTCCTCTTCCAGACATTCTCCTCCCTGTCCAATAGATAGCACTCCTCTCCCCCACAGAAGAGAATGTACTGCAGCTTACAGTAAGAAGTCAGGCTGCCAACGTGGGCTTCTGTAAATGCTGCGGGCGCGAGGCTGGAGCTTTGTGCATACCCTGCACCACCACTTCCTCCTTGCGCCCCCCACCCCCCCTTCAGTTGTATGTGCAGGGAGGGTTTAGTGCGCCACTGGGAGTAGATTGCTGCCACTTATAAAACACAGAAGCAGGGCTAATGTGTTTTATAAGTGACAACTGAAAGTAGTGACAGTATTAAGATGAAACTTAAAGTTGTCGGCTGGTCGTGCCCCCTGTTACAGTGAAGTTCCCCCCTTGTCAGCAGTCCTGATCGGGAGGCTATAGAGTCTACTAAATGGGCATTAAGGGGATATAGCGAATTGGAATGCCCTCAAAGAACATTTATATTAAAATGGCTGGAATATGCACTGCAACATAACTACGTTTGGTATAATCATGATTACTATACACAAATTAAGGGTATTGCGATGGGCACCTAGTGTAGCTATCTAACCTGTTACCTGTTACTGTCTCAGTGGGAACAGTGTGCTATCAAGATAAACCAGAGAAATTGTTACTGTACAAGAGATACATAGATGATATAATAATAATATGGAAAGGGGAAAAAAGAACTTAGGAAAAATTCCTGGGAATCCTCAATAGGAATGAGAAGAACATAAGCCTAACATGGGAGACTGGCTAGAATAGTATTAGCTTCCTGGACTTAGACATCATGAGAGAAGGAAATGTATTGAAAACCAAGACTCAGTTCAAAGAGGTCGATAGGAATAGTTACATACCAGTGGATAGTTGTCATCATGCCCCATGGCTTCTAAATATAGTGAAGGGACAACTGATAAGACTGAGGAGGAATTGTACTTAAAAATTAGACTTTGAAGAGCAAGCAACACTTATGGGGAAGAGATTTATAAATAAGGAATACAATGAGAAATTTATATTACAGAAAATCGAAGAAGTAAAAGGGATAGATAGGAAGACTCTGATGAAAGATAGAAAGAAACAAGAAGAAAGAAATTACTTACCCACTGTCTTAGATTGTAGTATGCAACATAAAAGGATAGAAAATATTTTTAGAAAACATTGGAACATTTTAAGATCAGATAAACATCTTGGTCAGATTTTACCAGAACATCCTTACTTCACCTATAAAAGGGCTCTTGCATTAAGAGATAAGGTGGTGAAAAATGTGACTGATCTTCCAGAACAGAAGAAATCTTTCTTTGAAGGTAAGGGGTTTTATCCCTGTAGGAGATGCTACACATGCAAAATGATGCAGAGGAATGTAAAGAAAAGAGATATATTTAGATCTACAGCAACTGGAAAACAGTACAATATCAAAGATTTAATCTCCTGTAGAACGGAAGTAGCAGTCTATATACTGCAATGCCCATGCTCCAAACAATAAGTGAGCAGAACAAAAAGAATAAAGGAACACATAAAAAACATCACTAATGGGTACACCCAAGACAGTGTTGCTAAACATTTTTCTTTGGTCTATAATAAAGATCCATCTTCTCTACAGTTTTGGGGGATATAGAGTTATAAATAACATTGGAGAGGTGGTAATAAGGTGAAAATAAAAGCGAATCAAGATGGATTTTTGAACTGAGTACAATGGCTCCAACAGTAATGAATATTGAATTTGACCTGAACTGTTTCATTTCTGATCACTAGAGAGCTAGCTAGGATATACAATGATTAATGGGTGGACTCTCACATCCAGATATCTTTATTTTTATGATTATATGCCTTGCTACCTATTAGGCCTTTTTTATTTTCATTTTATTAATTTTAATTTTTTTTTTGGTCCCTTGGGGTATTTATTACACATTAGTACTAATGTAATTAATATGTATGTGTTTTATTTTCATATATTATATATATTTTGTATTCATCCCATTATATTTATCATTGTTGATTTATGTAATCTTTTGTTAGAGTGATATTTTGACTGCGCCCATTAACATTTACGTACCTTTTTCTAGCCTATAGTCTATACAATTGTATAGTGCTTTCTATGGTAGTCTATATCAGCCTTTCTTAACCAGGGTGCCTTGAGGTTTCTTTAGGGGTGGCTTGGCAAAATGTCTAAAAGTTGCCTAAAACTTGTATATAAGCCAGCGGGTGGATGAAGCCTGCCTTTTAGTTACACAAAGCCAGAGGTTTTCATTGTGCGCCATTACGACCTAGCCACCGGTGTCCTGACAACCAATAATGTCATCAGTTGACAAGGAGGATGTCAGCTGCCTGCACAGCATCCTTGTTTGACTCTTCCTTGCCCCTCTGAGAGAAATACTGGAATACTAGTCAGGACCAGTGTGCAAACATGTATTTGATCTGGAAGAATAAATCACCTCTTGTGTTGGGTGTCCATGTGTGGATGTTGCTGCGTTATATAAAACTATTATAGTTTTTTACATTTTAGAATGGGGTGCCTCAGGACTGTCCATAATTTTAAAGGGTGCCCTGACTGAGAAAAGGTTGAAAAACACTGGTCTATATATTACCATTCACATGGATTATGTTGCCATCATGTGGTGAGATAGGAGATAGAACCTTTTGTTTAGCCACTAATTGCTTGGGTTAAATGTTAATGGTTACCATGGAACTGTAAAC
Organism: Staurois parvus; assembly: GCF_062004578.1. Taxonomy (NCBI): domain Eukaryota; kingdom Metazoa; phylum Chordata; class Amphibia; order Anura; family Ranidae; genus Staurois; species Staurois parvus. The sequence goes on along the minus strand of NW_028318246.1, from coordinate 4,561,282 downwards.
ACTGACGCTTCTATATAATTCCGCTGATGGTCACCTGCCCCAATCCTTGAGGAAGTCACATGACCTGTGATGCAACGTGTCGGAGGACGGAGCTGGGTGACGTCACTGCCGGTCGCAGCCGAAACCGGAAGGAGGATATTCCTATGTTTGTGGAACGCATTCTTAGCCTTTAACATTACTGCTTATGTGAGTGGCATTCTCTCTTTCAATCACTTTTAATACTACACCGTGAGCAATTCCGTTGTTTGTCATCTATTCTGACCATATCTGGCCTCTAAGGAGATTATGCACAGTAGCAGTTGGAGAGACCTGAGAGAGAAGGAAGAATGGGAGCTGTTTTGGGGGAGCCCCTAACTCATGCCAGTGCAGGGGTGGACTGACAAACTCATGGGGCCCCGGGGCAATAAGGGATCATGGGGCCCCTGTGTCCTTTCCCAAACTCAAAAAAGCCTATGAAAAAGGTACCAGGGGCAGCTCATGGGGCCCCCTACTGACCCCGGGCCCTCGGGCAGTGCCCAAGTTTCCAAATGGTCAGTCCGCCCCTGTGCCAGTGAGACCTATATAAGAATATGGGTCGGTATTGAAGGTGAGCGGCCACTTCATAAGGATGGTGGTGCACAAAGGTGGAAGTTTGTGTGGATTTCAGTTGATCACCTACTCTATTTCTGAACATAATGGACCTTTTGATTACAAGAGGACTGTGACTTTATTTATTCATTCATTTAATTTATTCATTTATTTCTGCATATTTATTGTCAAGGTGGATGGTTATTTTCATGTTTGAGCAAGATATCCTTATTTAGAGTGCCATTTATTGCACATATTTTTTGGGAGAGATGGTGCTGTTGAGCTACTCCTTTTGGTTTGTTTTTTTCATTTGCAGCTCTGGGATTATGGTCACAACATATTTTAAGCATTTAGTTACAGTATTTTATGGTTTGTTTTTTGCGCTACACCATTGTTTGATTTATCATTTGACACTGTTGAGTATCACACAGTTAGGGGGCAGCAGCATTGGTCAACATTTTTGACCAATTATTAGCATTTTTTACATTATTGGTTTATTTGTTACATTTAGTTTTTACTTTATTGTTGTTTGTGGCAGCGCAGGAGTAATTTTGCACTTCAATAATTTTGTCCAGTCCATTTTTGGGGTTTTACATGGAATGTAAAATGTCAATTTTGACTTTTTTTCTCCACTCTTGTGTCATACCAATACAAACAAAAGAAATAAACATGAGAATGCCTAAACATTTGTAATTACAAAAAATTTTCTGGGCGAAGTGGTGCATTATCTGACAGAAATGCAGGGGTGCCAATATTTTTGGCCATTACTGTAGCTCTTAAAAAACATAGAAAAAAGTTGTTAAGATTATTTTAGACAAAGTGCAAGCTCTGAAAATAGAAATTGCCCAATGAAGGAAAAATTGGTTGGTATTTGCATGGACTCCTGCTGATCTTCCACCCATTGGGTTAGCCGCTCATATGGCATACGTGATAGGCTTGTAGGATGACCCCACATTTTGTTAAAATGGAATGGAGTCTATCCCCCATCCAAACTAGAACTCCTTAACCATCTCCCGTCCAGCCGTCGTATATAAACAGCTGGACGGTGGCAGTGCAGGGTTGGGTGGCCGTTTATAAACGGCCTCCCTGCCTCCTGCTTGTGCGTGCTCCCTGGGAGCATGCAGCACCGCGGTCCAGTGCCTGCTGTGTCCACTGGACACAGTGGAACACCAATCATCATACGGGACCTCTGTGCGAGGTCCCAATCATGTGATCACTGATTGGCCAATCAGTGATCACATGCAGAGTAGTAAGAAAGATGTCACTTCTGACATCATTGCTTACTACGTGTGAAATCTGTGAATGATCACAGAGTTCACATGGAACAAGGCTATTCACAACAGCCTTGTACCATGTGACAAGCTGTGACCAATCACAGCTCTCACAGTATTTCTCAATGGCTGCAAGAATGCAGCCAGAGGAGAAATGATTGCTTTTACAGCTTTTATGGGTGTAAAAGCAATCAGTGTAAAAAAAAAAAAAATCTTTATCACCCCCCACAAGTAGTACAGTGTCACCATGGGTGACAGTATGTAAAAAAAAAAACCAACATAAATAATAATATAAAAAAAAATAAAAATGTAAAAAAAAAGTAAAAAACATTATAATTTTTGGTTATAAACTATTGGTTTTTTTTTTCTACTAAAAAGATAACTGAATAAATTTTGGCCAAGATTTATGATGAAATATTATTTATTTGCGAAATTTTATAAGAAAACACTTTTTTTCAAAATTTTTGGACTTTTTTATTTATATAGCAAAATACATACCACCAAAATAAAGCTTTATCTGTCTCAAAAAACACAAAAAAAATTCATGTGGGTACAGTGTTGCATGACTGTGCAATTGTCATTCAAAGTGTGATAGCACTGAAAGCTGAAAATTAGCCTGGACAGGAAGGGGGTAAACATGTCCGGACATGAAGTGGTTAATTGTGTTAATGAGGTGAGACCCAATGAGATTTTACCAGCTATAATACATGAAATATGGGACCCCTGAACCCAAATTTACACTTAGTCAGACACAGCCCCTGGTCACCATGGTCGGACACACCGGCCCTTTTACATGTCCATCACTATCCCTCCTTTTTTCCTCTTTCCCTGACGGTGGCCGTGGCTAACTCATTGCCAAGCATAACTTATCATGAATTAAAGTAGAACAAGCCGCAAAACTTTTTTTTTCATTTTGGATAGAGTAAGGGAGGGTTGTAACCCCTGTAAGGTTACATTTTGCCATCGTCCCATTGGGCAGATTTCCCTTCACTTCCACTTTCAATAGCCAAAACAGGAAGTGTTTTTTCACTTTAATTGATAACGATAAACAGGATAGAAGAGTGTGAATTTCTCTAACAGGAGCACATCCAGTAATAAAAACCTGACCAGTGATTTAATCCTTCTCCACTATATCCAAAACTAACAAAAAAGGTATAAACTTTAATGAAAATCTTTACTGTCTTTGCCCTTTGGAATATGCTTAGCTTTGCAAAATAACTTAGACAAGTCTAATGTTTGATCTCACTTTCTCAGTTGATACCTTTGTGGGCTACAACACAATTATCAATCTCCAATAGCCAAAAGCACTCTGTAGCCTTTTCACCTCTGCTACTTATGCCTAGACCACATTGTGTATGGCTTGACCATCTTTATCTTCCTGTCTCAAATGCAATGCAATACTTTCTAAATGTGGTAATGTGAGGGCATGGCTCGGCACATGGAGCGATAGGCAGCACCTCTGCACAGGCCCGGACCTCCACTGCTGGCTCCCTCATGGGCTCTCCTCTGCAATACCCATGGGGAAAAATCAGCACCGGACCTCCCGGAGAGCAACGGGGAGCCAGTCTGGCGGTGGCATGAGCCGGTTCTTGACCTGATCCGAGGCCTTGGGTGCCCCGGCCTCCAAGATGGCGCTGGTACCTCTCCCCTCCTCGTCCCCTGTGGATGCAGGGCTCGGTGAAGAAGAAGGGCAGGTAAGCCCTCGGGGCTCTCTCTCTCTCTCTGCCTGGGGATCCTGTTTTGCTACCGCAGGGCACACAGGGATCCCGCAGCCCCTCCCCAGCATATCTCTGCTCTGAGAATGGTTGGGATCTGCAGTCCCACATTCGGTGCCTGCACACTTACATTAAATCCCTTTCTACAAAGGCAGATTTTGAGATTTATGTGAAACGTATTGAAAGCACATACAAACAAGAAATTTCTGATCTTAAAGACATTTGTGTGCGTATGGAAGAGATTGAAAATACAGTCTGTGTAACGCTTTACAAACCCATGAAGAGACCCTTAACTCCCATACGGTTCTTATACAACAGCTCATGTATCAACAAGATGACATAGAGAACAGGAACTGCCATAACAATATCCAGATCAGGGCATACCAGAATCCATTGAATCTAAAGATTTTACCGCCATCTTCAATCAACTACTACAGCAACCTAAAGACAACTATATTGAGTTGGACCGCGTACATCGTACGATGGGCCCCAGGAATTCTGATCCATCTTTTGTCCGTGATACCCTGTGCAGGGTCTACTACTTTAAGGTCAAGGACGCCATTATGCGTGCGGCCAGCACGCAAGACACCATTCTATTTAACAAAGTGCTGGTGATGCTCCTCCCTGGTGGGAAAGGCCAGGGCTTTGCACCCTCTCACTCAGATGTTGCAGGAGACGCATATCCGCTACCAGTGGTGGTTCCCGTTTCAACTTCACGCCTCACAGAATGGTAAATCTGTTAAATCCCGCACCCTTGAGGACTTGATTACATTTCTCTGTGTGTTCGAGCTACCTCAGGTGTCCCTCCCAGATTGGCCCTTCCAACTCCCAACCCCTGGCCTTCCATTTCCCTCTTCTTGGCAGCAGTCCGGTCGAAAGAAGAAACGTTCCAGATCCTCCTACCAAAAGATCCCCTATCTGCATGAATTGGGATGTTTCTCCCTCTTCCTGCAGTTTTTACACATTCTGTTGATTACTTCTGTTGGATCTGTGCCTTATATTTGTGCCTGTTGTTTTTTGGGTTCTGGGACTGTGGCCTGAGGCTAATCCCCGGGTTCAGCCATTGCCATTTTCTGCGACAGGCGGGGATGCCTTCGGCCCTAGTCCCGGGAGCTTTGGGCCCCTCCATGATTTTGTTTCATCCACACCCTGTCATTGCCGGGTTATGTTTATTTGTCGGGGGTTTGTTTTCTCATGCCTGTTTGAGGGTTTATTGAATACGTTTTGTAGGAGGGGTCGTCCTCACCTGAGGGTGACCTTCCTCAAGTTATCATTTGCCTGCGGGAGGCCTGGGTCGGGATCGGATACATGCGTCTCTGATGTTTCCCACCTAGGCCTTTGGCGTACTGCGTAGTATTACACTGTATGTTATTTTGACAGCTCGTCTGTCTGTTAGTTTCTCCTCACTTCTCTTTTTTCTGCTCTTCCTTTCTTGGCTTTTTATTCTTTTCTCGCTTTTTTCCTATTTGCTCTACCACAGACAAATATTGTAGATTGTTGGGGCTTTAACACTCCGGAGAAGCGGAGCCAGATGCTCTATCATTTCCATAAACATGGATTGCAGATCTTTCTCCTCTAGGAGACTCATTTTTGCTCTGATGGTATTCCAGTCCTCCACAATCGTCACTATACTCAGTGGTATCTTCGTACTAATCCACAGGCTAGGTCAAGGGGGTTGTCGGTGGCCTTTTATCATACCTTCGGCCTGGAGGTCTTGGACTCCCTAATTGATCCAACTGGTCGCTACCTCTTCCTTAAATTGAAATACCAAGATTTTGTTTTTACAGTGGCGAACGTTTATGCTACCAATCAAGATCAGACTCTATTTCTTGCGGCGGTCCTCTCTAGGTTGTCCACTTTTGGGGGTCCCTGTTTCATTGTCAGAGGGGACTTCAACGTAGCTCTCTTTCCAGACTTGGACACTTCCGTGGGTAAATCTTCTCTTTCCTTATCGGTCTTATCTCAAATTAAGTCGCGTTTGCAGCTCATGTGTCATACAGTCGTATAGATTATTTTTTTGTTTCACAGTCTTTTCTAGATTGTCCGACTTCATCCTCTCCCGGTCATTTCTTATGGTCAGATCATGCCCCAATCCATCTTACGATTCAGGACCGACTATCGTTTTTGTGTCGCTTTTCGAGGCGCTTGAATGATACCCTACTCAAAGATTATGTATCGCGAAGGTCGCGAAGACCATCCAGGACGTTATTCTGGACCACACATTGGACACTACCGGCCCTCTTACTCAATGGGAGACCCTCAAATGTGTTCTTAAAGGGGTTCTTATTAAACATGGCTTTTGTTTAAAAAAAGCTTGTACGACGGAGATGCGTCGCTTATTTTCACTCATTACACGTCTAGAGTTGTCTCACAATTGTACGTTGGACCCGGTGCTCGTGGTGGACCTATCTAACGCTCATAGAGACTTACTCCAACTTTTAGATTCTTCCTCCCTTGTTGCACGAGACAAAGCATGCAACACTCATTACTCCCTAGGTAACAAATGTGGCCAACACCTGGCGCGTGCACTCCACCCTCATCCGTCCTGTCGCCTGATCCAACACATCAAGGCGCCTGACAATACTAAACTCTACCACAATAAGGGAATCTGTTCTGCGTTTGAACGTTATTATTCTCAACTTTATAATCTCTCCTCGGCGAATCCTGATAGCCCTGCCGGCTATGTCCCAAGATATTGCGGAGACAGCGTTATCTGTTTTAGACACTCAAGATGCATTGGATCTAGAGGAGCCCTTCTCGATTATGGAAGGAGCACTTCTGGCCCAAGCTTTTAATGTTATCGAAGCTGAGTAAAGACCCTTCGCTTTGCGGTAGTTATCACCCAATTTCTCTACTTAATCTGGATGTTAAGCTTTTTTGCTAAACTTCTAACGAACCGCCTTTCCCCTTTTCTACCAACCTTGATCCACCACAGTCAGGTTGGCTTTGTCCCGGGTCACGAAGCTAGGGATAATACTTCTAAAACGATCCATCTTATATCAAGCAACATGGCTTAAAGGGTTGCCTACTCTCATTTGACGCCGAGAAGGCATTTTCTCCGTCTTACCTTGGAACAGATTAGTTTGGGTTCACGATCCCTCTACTCTCATCCTTCGGCGTCTGTCATGGACAATGGTACGGTTTCTTTGCCCTTCCCCATATCGAATGGGACTAGACAAGGATGTCCCCTCTCGCCTCTTCTCTTTGTTTTAGTAATGGAACATCTTGCGAGAGCCATACGAGCTAATGACTCAATCTTGGGCATCCACACTCCCTCCGCACACCACAAATTATCCTTATACGTCAATGACCTTCTAGTTTACGTTCAACAGCCACTTATTTCCCTCCCCAGTCTTTTCCATGAATTTCGTAGATTTGGTTCCTTATGTAACTTTAAACTTAATATCTCTAAAATGGAGGCCCTAAATATTTCTTTACCTGCCCATGTGCTGGCAAACCTACGCTCTAATTTTTCCTTTCAATGGCGACCAAAGGTTATCACGTACCTGGGGGTCATGATTTTGGCCGATATTAATGCTCTATATTCCCTTAATTATTTACCCTTACTTTCATGTATCCAAAAAGATCTGGCTTCATGGGGCGCTTCAGCCCTGCCCTGGCTGCATCAACACCCTCAAGATAAATACCTTACCTAAGTTTCTATACGTTTTTCAGTCTGTACCGATCACTGTCCCTAAGAGTTTTTTCCTCTCTCTACACTCCCTTTTGATTAAATTCATTTGGCACCGTGGGTTTTCAAGGTTAAAACACAGGTTACTTACTTACCTGAAACTCGGTGGTGGAGTGGGTTTTCTGGACTTCGAGCTTATTACAGAGCCACGTTACTAGCCCGGATGCTTGATTGGTTTCCCAGACCCTTCCGTAAAGCTTCTTGTATGATTGAACAAGATCTTTCTCAGGTTGATCTTCGGGCACTGCCATGAGGGTATGACCGGGACTATCAGCGTTTTTCTGGCCTGTCCCCTTTGACTTTAGCTGTAATGTGGTTGTGGTGTAAACAGGGCATTATTGCTCTCTTATCCTCTGATCCCTCTCCCTTATCACCCCTATTTGATAACCCCGGGGTTGAGCTCTTCTACTATTGGACCCTTTACACGTGCCTACTGGCCCGTAGCTCGAGACTTTATCAGCCCCCACTCGGGTCTTCTCCTCCTTCAAGGTGGGCCTAGGGATTGGTTGACCACTTTACACCTATCTTCATTTTGCAAGCACTTACACTCTTCCTCCAACACTCATCGACCACTTACTGAGATTGAACGGCTGTGCTCCTTCTCTGAACCACCAAGATACGTCCTAGCTTCCCTTTATAAAGTGCTCCACAATGCTCTTCATTCTGAACTCCCTCCCTACGCTAAGGCGTGGGCTTGAGACCTAGGTAAAGACATATCGGCTGAGGATTGGTCCACGTCGTTCCACTTCACTCATGAATCGTCTAATTCTGCTATTCACAAAAAAAGAACTTTAAGCTTCTTTCTCGATGGTACAGGGACCCCCTCTCCCTACACAAAAGTTTTCCTTCTGCATCTGATCTTTGTGGCAATGTAATAGAGCTTTTGGTGCACAGCTGCACATTTGGTGGGATTGTGATCAAATACAACCCTTCTGGCGACAAGTCTTTGCTATATATAACAGGATCTATGGTGAGTCCTTGGCCCCTTCACCGGAAATTTCTCCTCTCTATATTACCGGGCTCACTGGCAGTGCAGAAGAAAAGTCTGTTGCGTTTCTTTCTGTCTGCAGCCCACCAATTGATACCCCTCTTTTGGAAAATGGCCACACCCCCACTCTTTACGATTTAGGTTTCTGTGCTTAATGATACCATGCGTATGGAGGAAATGCAGGAGTTTGCCAATGATACCTATGATAAACATAAGTTACTGTGGTCGGTCTGGCTCCATTTCTCCTCCTCTTCGACACTCCGAGATACAGTATGTGTTCCCGTTGCGCTCTAGTGGAGTTTTACCTTGCTCCCCCCGACTCATTTTCATTTTGGCTTGTCAGCCGGTTGGGCCCTGCGGTCCATGCCAGGATGCGGGAGGCAGAGTCGCTCTGGTGGGATACAGGTGGGGAGCCACCTTGATTCTGTTTCCTGCCATTTCCATCTCCCAATCCTCTCTTCTCCTTCGATATCCTTACCACTGGCTCCCCCCCCCCCCTTTTTTTTCTCTCCTTTTTTCTTTTCCCTTCTTTTTCTCAGTTTGGATTTACACTCTTGGTTGCACAGCATTCTCTATTCTTGTTCCATACATCTCGCCCGGGGATACCCCCCTGAAACTATGTTTTGTTATATCTCCATAATATGGGTTATTGATCCTTCCCTCTTACTGTTGTATAGTATCATTTTCTTCCATCCACATAGATCATAACCACACCTGTGATGTTTTTCTGTTTACTTACTTCTACATGTTATTTTTATTTCTCATGCTTTGTTCTGTTAAATTTGTGCAAAAATAATAAAGACAAATTTGACTTTAAATGTGGTACTGTAGGGTTGTTAAGAATACTATCACTGTATTTTCAAAATGTATGTGAAAAACGTAATAAAAAATATATATATATATAATTTATTTATTTTTTTAATTTGCAAATTGTGGTTCACCTGGGAAGTTGCTAAATAAGCTAAGCTTCGTAGATGTGAATTCCTGGGCTGGATCTCAGTGCAGGCAATTGATTTGCCCATCTACACATACTGTAGTTGAAAACTACTGTAGAAGTGTATTTCATTTCTGTATTGGCTTTGCCATCTAGTGTCCATTTTGGAAAATTACAATAAACACTGTGCAGGAAACTTCATTCTTTTCCATTGCTTTACAAAAATAATAAATGCAAAGAATAATAAATGCACATTTTGTGAAGCAAATAAATAAGCACGTATTATTTTCTTTTGTTAGGAGCCTGTAAAGCATTGCACCCATGATCAGCAGGTCGTGGGTGTAATGCCATGGTCCTGCAAGACTGTCTGTGTAGCTGTCTGCTCATACCTCGAAAACGGGCAGGCAGTTATGCAATGATAGGAAGCTCAATGAACGATGGGCCCCAGGAATTCTGATCCATCTTTTGTCCGTGATACCCTGTGCAGGGTCTACTACTTTAAGGTCAAGGACGCCATTATGCGTGCGGCCAGCACGCAAGACACCATTCTATTTAACAAAGTGCTGGTGATGCTCCTCCCTGGTGGGAAAGGCCAGGGCTTTGCACCCTCTCACTCAGATGTTGCAGGAGACGCATATCCGCTACCAGTGGTGGTTCCCGATTCAACTTCACGCCTCACAGAATGGTAAATCTGTTAAATCCCGCACCCTTGAGGACTTGATTATATTTCTCTGTGTGTTCGAGCTACCTCAGGTGTCCCTCCCAGATTGGCCCTTCCAACTCCCAACCCCTGGCCTTCCATTTCCCTCTTCTTGGCAGCAGTCCGGTCGAAAGAAGAAACGTTCCAGATCCTCCTACCAAAAGATCCCCTATCTGCATGAATTGGGATGTTTCTCCCTCTTCCTGCAGTTTTTACACATTCTGTTGATTACTTCTGTTGGATCTGTGCCTTATATTTGTGCCTGTTGTTTTTTGGGTTCTGGGACTGTGGCCTGAGGCTAATCCCCGGGTTCAGCCATTGCCATTTTCTGCGACAGGCGGGGATGCCTTCGGCCCTAGTCCCGGGAGCTTTGGGCCCCTCCATGATTTTGTTTCATCCACACCCTGTCATTGCCGGGTTATGTTTATTTGTCGGGGGTTTGTTTTCTCATGCCTGTTTGAGGGTTTATTGAATACGTTTTGTAGGAGGGGTCGTCCTCACCTGAGGGTGACCTTCCTCAAGTTATCATTTGCCTGCGGGAGGCCTGGGTCGGGATCGGATACATGCGTCTCTGATGTTTCCCACCTAGGCCTTTGGCGTACTGCGTAGTATTACACTGTATGTTATTTTGACAGCTCGTCTGTCTGTTAGTTTCTCCTCACTTCTCTTTTTTCTGCTCTTCCTTTCTTGGCTTTTTATTCTTTTCTCGCTAGTTCTCTATTTAATCACCTTCTTTTTTTCCCTCTTATTCGGATTTTTTTTTTCCCCGTCTGGGGTTGGGGGCGGCTCGGCGGAGCACTATCGGTGACACGCTTTTTTCCTATTTGCTCTACCACAGACAAATATTGTAGATTGTTGGGGCTTTAACACTCCGGAGAAGTGGAGCCAGATGCTCTATCATTTCCATAAACATGGATTGCAGATCTTTCTCCTCTAGGAGACTCATTTTTGCTCTGATGGTATTCCAGTCCTCCACAATCGTCACTATACTCAGTGGTATCTTCGTACTAATCCACAGGCTAGGTCAAGGGGGTTGTCGGTGGCCTTTTATCATACCTTCGGCCTGGAGGTCTTGGACTCCCTAATTGATCCAACTGGTCGCTACCTCTTCCTTAAATTGAAATACCAAGATTTTGTTTTTACAGTGGCGAACGTTTATGCTACCAATCAAGATCAGACTCTATTTCTTGCGGCGGTCCTCTCTAGGTTGTCCACTTTTGGGGGTCCCTGTTTCATTGTCAGAGGGGACTTCAACGTAGCTCTCTTTCCAGACTTGGACACTTCCGCGGGTAAATCTTCTCTTTCCTTATTGGTCTTATCTCAAATTAAGTCGTGTTTGCAGCTCATGTGTCATACAGTCGTGTAGATTATTTTTTTGTTTCACAGTCTTTTCTAGATTGTCCGACTTCATCCTCTCCCGGTCATTTCTTATGGTCAGACCATGCCCCAATCCATCTTACGATTCAGGACCGACTATCGTTTTTGTGTCGCTTTTCGAGGCGCTTGAATGATACCCTACTCAAAGATTATGTATCGCGAAGGTCGCGAAGACCATCCAGGACGTTATTCTGGACCACACATTGGACACTACCGGCCCTCTTACTCAATGGGAGACCCTCAAATGTGTTCTTAAAGGGGTTCTTATTAAACATGGCTTTTGTTTAAAAAAAGCTTGTACGACGGAGATGCGTCGCTTATTTTCACTCATTACACGTCTAGAATTGTCTCACAATTGTACGTTGGACCCGGTGCTCGCGGTGGACCTATCTAACGCTCATAGAGACTTGTAAATCTCAGGGTAAGTGAGCGCTTAAATTAGATTATAAAATTAATAAAATAAAATAAAAATGAGACAATAGCAGCTGAACACCAAAAAAGGTACCGTATAAACCTCCAAAATAATCAGAATACATAAAAGGGGGGAGGTGCAGCGCTAACTTAATATATACACATTCATATAAACCAATATTAAGGTGCTAATATAGTGCAATAAAGATGACTATAGATGATAAGTATAGTCCATAACGTGATCAAAACCCAAGAGAGTCTTCAAAGAACCCCAATGGCTGGATTCATGGGTGGGGTGATAAAGGTATAAAGATTGCGCACTCACCAGATACGCAATCCAAATGCGCATTCAGAACAGATATTTCCAGGTAATCCTAGGGTCCTCATATGGGTCTGGTCAGATCTGGTCAAAAAGCCCCTTGCCACTTGATAGTGTTGCCACACATGGATGAAAAAAGGCCGCTCTGCAGACGTAAATGGCTCCCACCGGAGCCCAAAGAACAAAAGGAGGCCAAATAGTGTGATACCTTAATGGCAAGGGGTATTTATTCCCAAAGAACTCACAATACAGGCAGGAGCAGGAAAGATACTGACCATACATAGGTTTAGCAAATGGCCGCCGGGGCCCTCGTGGCGCCGGTCGGCGTGACGTCACACCGCTGTACCCACTACTGACGCATTTCGTGCGAAGGCACGTAGTCATAGGGGGTTAGCTTACAGCGGTGGACGTCTGTAGAGGACCTAAATAAGGAAAGCGGCGCATGCGCTGTGATCGCGCGCCATTTTCCAATCAACAAATGTCTCCGTATCGGGCGCCATTTTCATGTAGCCCGCCGAACAGCGCATGCGCAAGTGCCGTCAGTACGGAGTTACACAGTGAATGGCATAACGATGGTCACCAGGGAAAGGTGTATTGCCCAGGAACCCATATGCGGCGCAGATCAAAGGCAGACAGCCCCATGAGTAGTCTGATCAGCGCCGTCAGTACGGAGTTACACAGTCTTATGGCATAATAATGATCATCAGGGAAAAAATGTATTGCCAGGAACTCATATGCAGCGCAGATTAAAGGCAGACAGTACTATTATCAGTCTGGTCAGCACATGCATAAACAGTGATTCTCTGTGCCAAAAAATCAAATTTAAAATGTAAATTATGCCTGGTGGTCATTGTTGATACCACACTCTTTAATAGACTCACAGTCAATATCTCAAATATAGGAAAATAAACATATAACATGTTAAATTACAACAATCATATAAAAACATATAATAAAATTACAATACAATGGTTAAAAATGGAATAATCCTGTATTTAAATAATAAAAAAATATATATAAAAATGTATTTAAATGTATATAAAAAATCTCTCAAGGATATCATTACCAAAGGGTATCAAGATAGAATAATCAACAAAAAGGAGAGGGAATTTTTGTGTCCCTCTGCTCCTAGGCTACCAGTTATGTATATCCTTCCGAAGGTGCATAAGGACCCACTAAATCCTCCTGGTAGACCCATCATAAGTGGGATCGGGTCCTTGTGTTCTAGAGCTGGACAATACATTGACTACTTCCTGCAACCTTTGGTACGAACTACCCCCTCTTATCTTAGGGACACGAAGCAGGTCCTACAGGAAATTAGGAGTCTCCCTTTGGATAAGGATACATTTTTAGTAACGGCAGATGTTACATCATTATATACCAGTATTAATCACTCTCATGGCATGCAAGCGGTTGAATTTTATCTGAAAGAATCTGGGATGTCTGTTTCACACCAAACTTTTATTCTCACCCTTTTAGACTTCGCTATGACCAGAAACTATTTTTGGTTTGATGGTATTTTTTATTTACAGACAAGGGGTGTGGCTATGGGAGCGATATTCGCTCCCAGCCTGGCCAACCTATTCATGGCCAGGTGGGAGGAAGATGTCATTTATGCCAGAGATTGGCCAGAGCTTGTTTTTTACAAACGATATATAGATGACATTTTGCTCTTTTGGAGAGGAGAGGAACAAGCACTAGTGAACTTCTTTGGGACTCTTAATAATAACACGCTAAATATTAGACTCACTTACGAGTATAGTAAGACCAGCATTAACTTTTTAGATCTAACATTAATGAATTCCAATGGAGCTGTTGCGACCTCTTCCTTTTTTAAGGAGACGGATCGCAACAGCTACATTCCCACTAGTAGCTGCCACCATCCGTTGTGGCTTTCCAATGTACCCAAGGGTCAGTTTCTCAGAATTAGAAGAAACTGTACCTCATTGGATACTTATCATGTACAGGCCTCTGTTCTGAAAAATAGATTTATTGAAAAAGGATATGAACAATCTCATCTCACTCATATTATGCAAGAGGTAGCAAACATGGACAGAGAATCACTACTAACTGATAACTTAACATGCAAGCCTCCTAAGATTTGACCTTTTGTGACTACATTTTCTGCTCAGTTTAAAACAATTACGAAAATAATTAACCAAAATTGGAAAATTCTTAAAACAGATCCGGTTTTAACTAGGATCTTGCCGGATAAGCCGGAGATTATGTTCAGGAGGGCACAACCTTTGAGAAACGCAATAGCCCCTAATATCATTAACCCGCCCAATAAAACTACGTTTTTTAACAACATGGTTGGATTTTTCCCGTGTAATAATTGTATTATATGTACATGTAATGGACACAGGAAAAAGAGAATTGATGACTTTACATCCACCAGTACTGGGAGGACTTATAAAATCAACAACTTCATATCATGCAATAGCAGATATGTCGTTTATCTTTTGCAATGTCCTTGTAAAAAACAATATGTCGGACGTACCACCAGGAGACTCAGAGACCGACTGCGGGAACATGTTAATAATGTGAGAAAGGGTTACAAAGAGCACTCGTTGTCAATGCATTATAGGACACATCATAACAGAGACCCATCTTCCTTGATATTTGCAGGAATTGATGTAGTACAAAACCACTGGAGGGGAACGAATAAAAAGAGAACAGTTTCCCAGATGGAAACTAAATGGATTTATCAAATTGATTGTATGCGTCCTAAAGGACTTAACATAGATATGGACATTAACTGTTTCATTGACAACAGTTAGTATTATTCCTCCCACTACTTTATTGTCTCTCTCTTTTTATCATCGGCCGACTTTACTGCGGTTGATTTGTTTTTAGGTCATAGCGAAGTCAATTTTACGAGTTAATTATTTTTTATATATTTTTTTTATTATTTAAATACAGGATTATTCCATTTTTAACCATTGTATTGTAATTTTATTATATGTTTTTATATGATTGTTGTAATTTAACATGTTATATGTTTATTTTCCTATATTTGAGATATTGACTGTGAGTCTATTAAAGAGTGTGGTATCAACAATGACCACCAGGCATAATTTACATTTTAAATTTGATTTTTTGGCACAGAGAATCACTGTTTATGCATGTGCTGACCAGACTGATAATAGTACTGTCTGCCTTTAATCTGCGCTGCATATGAGTTCCTGGCAATACATTTTTTCCCTGATGATCATTATTATGTCATAAGACTGTGTAACTCCGTACTGACGGCGCTGATCAGACTACTCATGGGGCTGTCTGCCTTTGATCTGCGCCGCATATGGGTTCCTGGGCAATACAACTTTCCCTGGTGACCATCGTTATGCCATTCACTGTGTAACTCCGTACTGACGGCGCTTGCGCATGCGCTGTTCGGCGGGCTACATGAAAATGGCGCCCGATACGGAGACATTTGTTGATTGGAAAATGGCGCGCGATCACAGCGCATGCGCCGCTTTCCTTATTTAGGTCCTCTACAGACGTCCACCGCTGTAAGCTAACCCCCTATGACTACGTGCCTTCGCACGAAACGCGTCAGGAGCGGCTACAGCGGTGTGACGTCACGCCGACCGGCGCCACGAGGGCCCCGGCGGCCATTTGCTAAACCTATGTATGGTCAGTATCTTTCCTGCTCCTGCCTGTATTGTGAGTTCTTTGGGAATAAATACCCCTTGCCATTAAGGTATCACACTATTTGGCCTCCTTTTGTTCTTTGGGCTCCGGTGGGAGCCATTTACGTCTGCAGAGCGGCCTTTTTTCATCCATGTGTGGCAACACTATCAAGTGGCGAGGGGCTTTTTGACCAGATCTGACCAGACCCATATGAGGACCCTAGGATTACCTGGAAATATCTGTTCTGAATGCGCATTTGGATTGCGTATCTGGTGAGTGCGCAATCTTTATACCTTTATCACCCCACCCATGAATCCAGCCATTGGGGTTCTTTGAAGACTCTCTTGGGTTTTGATCACGTTATGGACTATACTTATCATCTATAGTCATCTTTATTGCACTATATTAGCACCTTAATATTGGTTTATATGAATGTGTATATATTAAGTTAGCGCTGCACCTCCCCCCTTTTATGTATTCTGCTCATAGAGACTTACTCCAACTTTTAGATTCTTCCTCCCTTGTTGCACGAGACAAAGCATGCAACACTCATTACTCCCTAGGTAACAAATGTGGCCAACACCTGGCGCGTGCACTCCACCCTCATCCGTCCTGGCGTCTGATCCAACACATCAAGGCGCCTGACAATACTAAACTCTACCACAATAAGGGAATCTGTTCTGCGTTTGAGCGTTATTATTCTCAACTTTATAATCTCTCCTCGGCAAATCCTGATAGCCCTGCCGGCTATGTCCCAAGATATTGCGGAGACAGCGTTATCTGTTTTAGACACTCAAGATGCATTGGATCTAGAGGAGCCCTTCTCGATTATGGAAGGAGCGCTTCTGACCCAAGCTTTTAATGTTATCGAAGCTGAGTAAAGACCCTTCCCTTTGCGGTAGTTATCACCCAATTTCTCTACTTAATCTGGATGTTAAGCTTTTTTGCTAAACCTCTAGCGAACCGCCTTTCCCCTTTTCTACCAACCTTGATCCACAGTCAGGTTGGCTTTGTCCCGGGTCGCGAAGCTAGGGATAATACTTCTAAAACGATCCATCTTATATCAAGCAACATGGCTTAAAGGGTTGCCTACTCTCATTTGACGCCGAGAAGGCAATCAATCACGTTGACTGGCATTTTCTCCGTCTTACCTTGGAACAGATTGGTTTGGGTTCACAATCCCTCTACTCTAATCCTTCGGCGTCTGTCATGGACAATGGTACGGTTTCTTTGCCCTTCCCCATAGCGAATGGGACTAGACAAGGATGTCCCCTCTCGCCTCTTCTCTTTGTTTTAGTAATGGAACATCTTGCGAGAGCCATACGAGCTAATGACTCAATCTTGGGCATCCACACTCCCTCCGCACACCACAAATTATCCTTATACGTCAATGACCTTCTAGTTTACGTTCAACAGCCACTTATTTCCCTCCCCAGTCTTTTCCATGAATTTCGTAGATTTGGTTCCTTATGTAACTTTAAACTTAATATCTCTAAAATGGAGGCCCTAAATATTTCTTTACCTGCCCATGTGCTGGCAAACCTACGCTCTAATTTTTCCTTTCAATGGCGACCAAAGGTTATCACGTACCTGGGGGTCATGATTTTGGCCGATATTAATGCTCTATATTCCCTTAATTATTTACCCTTACTTTCATGTATCCAAAAAGATCTGGCTTCATGGGGCGCTTCAGCCCTGCCCTGGCTGCATCAACACCCTCAAGATAAATACCTTACCTAAGTTTCTATACGTTTTTCAGTCTGTACCGATCACTGTCCCTAAGAGTTTTTTCCTCTCTCTACACTCCCTTTTGATTAAATTCATTTGGCACCGTGGGTTTTCAAGGTTAAAACACAGGTTACTTACTTACCTGAAACTCGGTGGTGGAGTGGGTTTTCTGGACTTCGAGCTTATTACAGAGCCACGTTACTAGCCCGGATGCTTGATTGGTTTCCCAGACCCTTCCGTAAAGCTTCTTGTATGATTGAACAAGATCTTTCTCAGGTTGATCTTCGGGCACTGCCATGAGGGTATGACCGGGACTATCAGCGTTTTTCTGGCCTGTCCCCTTTGACTTTAGCTGTAATGTGGTTGTGGTGTAAACAGGGCATTATTGCTCTCTTATCCTCTGATCCCTCTCCCTTATCACCCCTATTTGATAACCCCGGGGTTGAGCTCTTCTACTATTGGACCCTTTACACGTGCCTACTGGCCCGTAGCTCGAGACTTTATCAGCCCCCACTCGGGTCTTCTCCTCCTTCAAGGTGGGCCTAGGGATTGGTTGACCACTTTACACCTATCTTCATTTTGCAAGCACTTACACTCTTCCTCCAACACTCATCGACCACTTACTGAGATTGAACGGCTGTGCTCCTTCTCTGAACCACCAAGACACGTCCTAGCTTCCCTTTATAAAGTGATCCACAATGCTCTTCATTCTGAACTCCCTCCCTACACTAAGGCGTGGGCTTGAGACCTAGGTAAAGACATATCGGCTGAGGATTGGTCCACGTCGTTCCACTTCACTCATGAATCGTCTTGTCAGGAATGGACTTGCCAGCAATGGTGGGACTCACCTGCCTTTTGATCTGCAGTACCAGGGCTGGCCAGCGGGTGCTCCCAGCAATCAGAGACTCAACCTTTCAGCCAGCTAACACCTGGAACTGATGATACTGGTGTATTTAAGGGTTGGCCAGACTTGCAGACTCTGCCTTGGTGTTGTGTTTGTCCTGGGCCCTGTATCTGTCCTGCATCCTGTTTCTGTTCCTTTGCTGACCCTGCCTGATCTGAACCGCTGCTGACTTCTCCTGCTCTGATCCCAGCTCGCTCCTGACCATCCCTCTGCCTGACCCTCTGTACCACGCTGCTTGCTACCTGTTCTGATCCCTGGCTTGTGACCCTGACCATCCCTCTGCCTGACCCTCTGTACTATGCTGCTAGCTACCTGCTGAACCTGGCCTGTGACCCCGACCCATCTCTGCTTGCTCCCCCTGTACCTACCTGCCCTATTGATATTGACCCGGCCTGCCTGACGACGCTTGCTTGTATGTACTGTTATCTGTGGGTGGTTGGTTTGGTTTGTTTGCACTGTATTATGTTTTAGTATTGCACTGCGTTTATGTTTGTATGGTTAGTGTTAATAAATTATATTGTTTATCACATATCTGAGGTCTGCGTTTCCCTGCGTCAGTCACACACCTCTGGTCACACCTGGGAGCCCTGACACGTCTATTTCTGCTATTCACAAAAAAAGAACTTTAAGCTTCTTTCTCGATGGTACAGGGACCCCCTCTCCCTACACAAAAGTTTTCCTTCTGCACCTGATCTTTGTTGGCAATGTAATAGAGCTTTTGGTGCACAGCTGCACATTTGGTGGGATTGTGATCAAATACAACCCTTCTGGCAACAAGTCTTTGCTGTATATAACAGGATCTATGGTGAGTCCTTGGCCCCTTCACCGGAAATTTCTCTCTATATTACCGGGCTCACTGGCAGTGCAGAAGAAAAGTCTGTTGCGTTTCTTTCTGTCTGCAGCCCACCAATTGATACCCCTCTTTTGGAAAATGGCCACACCCCCACTCTTTACGATTTAGGTTTCTGTGCTTAATGATACCATGCGTATGGAGGAAATGCAGGAGTTTGCCAATGATACCTATGATAAACATAAGTTACTGTGGTCGGTCTGGCTCCATTTCTCCTCCTCTTCGACACTCGTGGGTGTAATGCCATGGTCCTGCAAGACTGTCTGTGTAGCTGTCTGCTCATACCTCGAAAACGGGCAGGCAGTTATGCAATGATAGGAAGCTCAATGAACTACCTAGGGAGGTCAACAACGCCCTGGTAGTTCATTGAGAACTTGTAGTTTTCCTATTCAGAGAATATTGTGAATGAATGATGCAGCCGGGTGGGTGGAGCCCTGCATTGCCCTATTTTTTTTTCAGACTGTGACAGCCAGCTGGGGGAGAAGAGCTAGCTGTCAAAACGGGGGATGGGGGGGGGGATGGAGGCCTGTGCATCTGGAACATGATACATCTTACACCCTGAACATAGGTGTCACGTGTTACAAAAGGTGAACCTATCCTTTAAATATATTGCATTATAAATAGATCTAAAACATTGGACTTGAAATATATTTGTAGTGTTTATGAAAAACAATTAAATGGAATAATGCAAATCAGATACCATCATCTGATTATACAAATGTAGAGATATTTGATTTAAACAGTATTAGACTTTAATGCTAAGGATATGTACATGTAGCGAGTAATACCTGTAAATTTGCACTGGCATATATTATATAAGAAACCAGGACAGTACTGCACATGCAATACAGATAGAGGCATTCTAATTTATTGTTATTGCTGACCATGTGGACTATACGCTCATGAGCTCTCTACTGTTAAACTGAAAAGATACTGCAAAAAATGGGAAATGTAGTGTTTCTTTTGTAGGTTCAATGGGGCAACAAAGCCATCTGCATTGTGCGCATTATATATGGTCAGCCATAAGAATACATGAAAATCTCTCTAGTAAAACTCTCTAGTTTTATTTGCAGCTTCTTTTTTCCTCATGAGACACACTGCTGGAGCAAAGTGGCGAGTATTGCCTCCCTTGTGCATATATCCTAAATTCCATAGAATTTCAGTAAGACAAATATTACTTGTAAATATACCAAATTGGATGCAATTTTTTTTAACCATATATACGTATCGTGCAAGATATTGGGGGTTATTTACTAAAACTAAAGAGTGCAAAATCTGGTGCAGCTCTGCATAGAAACCAATCAGCTTCCAGATTTTACTGCCAAAGCTTAATTGAACAATCTGACATTAGGAGCTGTTTGTCTACCACGCACAGGCACACCAGATTCTGAGTGCACCAGTTTTAGTAAATCTATCGCATTGTGTTTCTTAAAACACTACTGCCTGTAGAAGCCCAGTCAAACCCAATATTAAGTTAAGTGAATGGAAAAGTGGCATGGATTTGGTGTAAAAAATTGAACTATTAGGTTCCTTATATACCATTTCACACTTGCCTTCCTGAAACTTGAGAGCTCTCATAAATTGGAAGGGATGTCAAGAGCAGACCCATCCTTTCCTATTCCTAGCAATTTATTATTGGTCCTCCAATGTGATGGGTGGCTGATCAATAATGAGTTTTGGGAAGCAGGAGAGGATGCATTAGGTCTTAACATCCCTTTGTGGAGGCTAAATTGGTATTTGAGCACCCAGGGAGTCTGTCTGCCCTCAGTTGTCAAAAAGTTGTGTGAAGGCAACTAAGTGTTCCTGCATTTTATTCTTCATACAAATTTAGGCCCTCAGTGTGGGTACAGACTATATTATGCACATAATGATGTCTCACCCAAGAATTGTACAGGATATACAATGGAAAAACTTCACAATTCTGTTTCATTTCTTTTTATTGTAGATTTTAGAGTTAATTTGGACGTTGAAGTAGTAGTTCTTGTTGGTCCAGGTGGCAGGATGAATGCAGTAAGTAAATGGCATCTGACTAGAAGTAAATGTCTCATGGCTGTCAGGACTCTCCAAATTAGTCAGTGCAGGAACTGTGACGGAAAGTACTATTAACGAAATCTGCTGTCAGTTTTTGAATCATTTTCTCTGTCGTTTTTTGCATGTTCCTGGCAGTTCTCAAAGTTTGATCCAAAACAGAATTCAGAATCTGTGCACAAAATGTCAGAATACATAAGCTATTTCTTTACTCTTTGAACTTACATAGATACTTAAATATTACCAAATACTGGAAATTTAAAAACAAATTAAAGCATTTCTGACATTATACAGAAGTTTTTAAAGCTTTATTGGTACCATATAGCAGGCACCTCTATGTGTGATTAAAAGCTTTAGCCCTAAACAATGTATCTTCAAGCAAGGGGAGCGCCCTGGTAAGCTTTTAGCCTATCTAGCCCATAAGGACTCCTGCCCACCAGTGGATATAACATTTCACTCTCCTCTCATGGTCTTATCATTGACCTGGAGTCAATTACTTCTATATTTGTAAGGAAGGAGCCTCCAAGATACGCTCCTTCCTTACCCCAGACACCACTAAACTACTCGTTCACTCCCTGATTATCTCACGCCTTGACTACTGCAACTCCCTCCTCACCGGCCTACCCCAGTGCAAACTCACCCCGCTTCAGACCATCCTGAACTCAGCTGCCAGACTCATCCACCTCACCAGCCGCTCCACCTCTGCCACCCCCCTCTGCCTCTCCCTCCACTGGCTCCCCATTGCCCAACGCATTAAATTCAAACTGCTCACTCTGACCTATAAAGCCATTCACAACACTGCCCCTAACTACCTCACCGACCTGATTCCCAGATACCACCCTACCCGTACCCTTCGCTCTTCACAGGACCTCCTTCTATCTTGCTCCCTGGTCTCCTCCTCCCACGCACGACTGCAAGACTTCTCCAGGTCCTCCCCCATCCTCTGGAACTCACTACCCCAACCCATCAGACTGTCACCTTCCCTCCTCACCTTCAGGCGCTCCCTGAAAACCCACCTCTTCAGGGAAGCCTACCCCACCCTCACCTAACAGCCGCTGCCCTTCCCTCCTCCTTCCACTCCATCCCCCACAGCCATTTCCTCCTGTACCTCTACCCCCTCCCTCCTAGATTGTAAGCTCGAAAGAGTAGGGCCCTCTTACCCCTTGTGTGCTGTTTGATGTTACTGTACTGTTTCATGTATTGTCCCCCCTCTATTGTACAGCGCTGAGCAAACCCTTTGGCGCTATATAAACTCGATAAATAAATAAATAAATAAATAAATTTGCTGATTTTTTTAAGGATTATTTATTACTCCTGCATAAACTACTCACCTCAAAATCTTTCCAATTTCCTAGGAACAGTTACCTTCCCTAAATTGCCCACATCGCAGGACGAAAATGTTGGAGGCTCCCATTTCGTCTGAGGATATTGAGGTCGCCATGTCCAAATTTGCTCTTTCTAAGGCTCTGGGCTCAGATGGCTTACCCCTTGAATTTTACACTAATTTTTTGACACTTTAGTACCTAAGTTACTTGCTTTATATCGCTCTATTTTTGAGGCAAAGACAATCCCTGATTCTATGCGTGAGTCCCTTATAGTTCTTATACCAAAGCCAGGGAAAGACCCAGGTAAGCCGGAATAATTCAGGCCTATCTTGTTGCTACAAACCGATAATAAAATACTGGCCAAGGTTTTGGCTATACGCCCTAATGAAGTTGTTTTATCTCTCATTCATTCTGACCAAACCAGCTTTATGCCCACCAAAAACACTGCCTTTAATACCTGTAACCTGTTTATAAATCTCCAGGCTTCCCATGATTGTATAGATTCCAGAGTTGTAGTCTTGTTAGATGCAGCCAAGGCACTTGACTCAGTAGAATGGCAGTACTTATGGCATTGCAATGATTTGGTCCAAACTTTATTAGATGAATCAAAATCCTCTACAATGCACCACACGCCAAAATGATAGTGAACAGGTGAGGCTTTCTATCTATCTAGAGAAACACGCCAAGACTGCCCTCTTTCACCCTCCTATATGAACTTGCGGTTGAACCCTTGGCCATGCTATTACGATCCAGCCCAGATGTCCAAGGCCTAACCACGGGATCATTGATCGAGAAGGTAGGACTATATGCAGATGACATGATTCTTTACTTAGCGGATTCTGGTGCCTCATTACTATCTGTCCTTCGCATAAATAAAACACTTCGGTCAATATTCGGGACTCAAAATTAAGTGGGATAAATCACAAATTCTCCCCATTGATGTATTTCCACAATCAGCGGATCAAATAGATTTACCACTAGTTCAGGTTACCTCCTTCAAATACCTTGGCATATAGATTACTAGATCACTCCCTACCTTGGTCTAAATGTGGAGCCTCTCATCCCCCTGATCAAAACTAAGACCCAAGTATGGGCAAAACTGCCCCTGGGAGTTATGGGCTGGATAGGACTCATGAAAATGATCTTACGCCCCAAAATTCTATATATTCTTTGGCACTCCCCTGTCTATATCTATCATCGATTTTTCAAAACCATTGACTCTCTCCTCCAGTCATTTATTTAGGGAAATAGTCCCCATAAAATGTCCTGGAAAGCTCTAAAGAACCCTACCACTCTAGAAGGCGTTGCTCTCCCCGATCTGGACTGTTACTATCTAGCAGCTCAATTGTCTCACTTCTATCATTTCAATAAATTTGA
The DNA here is from genome assembly GCF_062004578.1 of Staurois parvus. Taxonomy (NCBI): domain Eukaryota; kingdom Metazoa; phylum Chordata; class Amphibia; order Anura; family Ranidae; genus Staurois; species Staurois parvus. The sequence continues at coordinate 4,537,464 of NW_028318246.1, read as the reverse complement.
TAGGCAAAAGTATCACTCTTTGGTTTGTGGTCCTTCGCGTTCAGCTTTTCCACACCCATTTTGTGATATCTTGAGAGGACTTAGAGAATCTCATGTTGCTGAAAGCCACAGCTTTCCTTTTCATTATAGACGGATCTGGGACCTTGTAACAAAATACTACATGAATTAATGCAGATCCCAGACCCACAAGTGTGGATTTCCAAAGGCGTATATCTGTTATCCCATGTACTTAGGGGTGGATCACTTAAAACATTTGATCAATTGAAAGCCGAATTTAATTTGCCAAATTATATGTTGTTTCGATATCTTCAACTTTGGCATGCCCTTCAAACTCAACTTCATGGCAATTTCCATGAGGTGTCCCTGCTGAAGACACTAGAAGTGATTTATGACGATGAACCTCGTAAATTGATCTCTACCTTTTATGATACATTGCTTTTCCCAGCTGCATCTCAATTAGTATACTCACTTAAGTCACACTGGGAAGAGGATGCTGGTGCTATCGAGGATGAGGACTGGGGTGAAATACTAGAGGACTGTAAATGGGTATTCCCCAAGGTATCGGATCGCCTTGCGCAAATATACATTATCCACATTACATACCTCACTCCGATATGCTTAACTAAATTCTGCCCATCTCATAGTATAAGGTGCCCTACATGCCTTATTTCTTCAGGCACGTTTAGTCACCTAATCTGGCAATGGCCCCAGATCCAGAGCTTCTGGAAACAATCTGTTCAATTACTCTATGACCACATGGGTTCTCCACTGCAACTAGACTCCAAGCAATGTCTTTTAGGCTTTTTCCCAGAATCTGATATAGATAAACACTCTAACATTTCTACATGAAACTTTGTTTGCAGCTAGGAAGTTGATAGCTAGAGGTTGGTTACAGGCTGCGCCTCCCACTATAGTAGAAGACAACAAATGCAACACCCCTGTACAAGCTTGGATGTCTGAAATTAATAATACTTTACCCTATAAGAAAGTTACCAAAATAACAGGCTGCCTGAGCAATTATTATAAGATCTGGGATAGGTGGCTACAGGCCGATACCACATGTACCTCCTAAAGAGTATAGGTGGCCTTGCTACTTATCAATATCGCACAATTTCCTGTATAGGTATTCATGATTGCTATCCTCTCATGTGTGAGGTCTCAGGGATTTATGTATCATGCACATTGTACTGCTATGTATTGTGTATCTTAATTATTGTTGATGTCTGTCTATTCTACTTGATGTACTTACTGTAACTGTGACAGGAGTTACCATACTTTGAGCCTTTTATTTTTACTGGTTGTTTTGTACTATTTTTTGTATTAATTTATGTCAATAAACCTGGTTTCTTTGGTAGAAAAAAAAGCATTAGCCCTGCCCTTCTTGATACTTTGCACTATTGGCCTATCACTCTGATAGGTTTGGATGAAATTGCATACAACAGCACCCTGCTTTAGATTCATCTTTTCTGATTTAGAGCCCCAGGACATTCAGTAGCTGAACTGAAGCACAGGTGTAATCAATAAACCATTTCTTTCCCAAACCTAGTAAACTTTAAAATGCCACATCGCAAATATTGATAAGTGGAGAAAGTGTGGTATAAAGGGGATAGGATTTTTTTTAGGCACCAAAGTTTGAGACATGATAATATGAAAGTTCAATATCCACTTATCGACCATCACACTGGACTTCAAGTGCTTGTACCAGGATGATGCCTGCAGCTACAGGCATAATCCCAGTACTGTTTTGTAGAGCTGCAGCTTACCACCAGAAGTCCTGACTGACCAGTTGGCATTTCCGCAACTGATGAAGGAGCCAAACAAAAACCAGGTTGCACCTTGCATCACTTCCGGTTTACTCTGAGTAATTAAAAAAAAAAATCATTTTATCACACTGATCTTGGTGCTTTTAAGGGCAGATGAGGAATTTGGGGACTTACTGACTCCAGATCTCTCCATAAAGAGTACATGTCACATGCCTATTGCTGTCACAAGGGATGTTTACATTCCTTGTGAGAGCAATAAAAGTGATCAAATTTTTATTTTAAAGTGACAGTGTAAAAACAAAAATAAGTAAAAAATAAGGTGCACCTGTCTCCCCCCATGCTTGTGTGCAAAGGTGAAAGCAGGCGTCGATCCCGCAAGCACACAAACAGCGATTGTTCCACACCATGAACATAAGATCATGGGCAGTAATTCTAGCACCAGACCTCTTCTGTTAATCTAAAGTGGTAACCTGTAAAGACATTTAAAGCATTGCCCATGGATAGTAAAGTTTACTTTGTTTGTTGGTGTTGCATGGGCATTTTTAAAAGCGTGACATATTTGGTATCTATTTACTCGGCGTAACATCATATTTTATATTTTGCCAAGAATTGGGTTATATATTGTATTTTTTCTGCATTAAGATTCAATAAAGTGTATTTTTTCCCAAAAAATTGCCAAAACCGCCATGCAAATACCATGTCACATAACAAAAAAAATGCAAAATCCACTAATTTAAAGTGCTTTAAATAAAATACACTGCTCAAAAAAAATTAAAGGAACACTTTTTAATCAGCGTACAGCATCAAGTAAATTAAACTCCTGCAATATTGATCTGGTCAGTTAAGTAACAGAGATGGTTGTTAACCATTAGCCGCCCGGCCAATGGCCATTTGGCGGCTTGAAAAGCGCTGCAGCTTTCCGGGTGCACGCCATTTGGCGTGCTCCCGCACATGCGCGGTTTGCGCGGTTGCAGAGCGACGCAGCAGTGCGATCTGTCACCGCCCGTGCACCTCGGACACGGCCGATGACAGATCCGAGTACCGGCTCCCGTTGCCGGTACCATGTGACCTGCTGTGACCAATCACAGCAGGTCACATGACAGTTGTATACAATGGATGGCTTCATTCATGATGCCATCCATTGTATACTAGTGCCTAGCTGTGAATGGTCACAGCTAATCACATGCACATGTCATGTGATTAGCTGTGACCAAATCACAGCTAAGCACAAAAAAAAAAAAAAAAAAAGCTGAATGAATCAATTTCATTCAGGTAAATGCTTGCTTATAGCAAAGTAATTCTTTGCTATAAGCAAATTGTGTAAAAAAAAAAAATACTGATCACTTCCCCAAAGTAGTACAGTGTTACTATGGTAACATTGTACTATTTTGGTCATAGTAAAATATGAAAAACAATCTTAAAAAAAATAAAAAAAAATGTAATAAAAAATTAAATATAATAAAAAAATAAAAAACAATTAAAAAAAAATATATATATTTTTTTTTTTCATACTGTCACCAGTCAGTGTCGCTGTTCACTGCCATGCCAGTTATATGATGACGCTGTACTGCACTGGTGACAGTATGTAAAAAAAAAAATAGTGAAAATAATTTTTTTAATTTTTTCATTTTCCGAAAAATTATGACAAAAAAATACAACTTCAAAAAACTCGCCATGCCTCTTATGAAGTACGTCGGACTGTCTACTCTGCAAAAATGGGTCATTTGGGGGATATCTGTACTGTTCTGACATTCTTGAACCTCAAGATATTAGATTGGCTGTCAGTACTTCAGGATTGATCAATATTCAGATCTATACCATAGTTTGTGAACTCTATAACTTTCCTACAAACTAAAAAATACATCCTAATTTGGGTTATTTTCACCAAAGACATGTAGCAGAATACATCTCGGCCTAAATTTATGAAGAACAATTATTTATTTGTAAACTTTTATAACAGAAACAAAGAAAAATGTGGTTTTTTTTCAAAATTTTTGTTTTTTTTTGTTAATTTAGCAAAAAATAAAAACCCCAGCGGTGATTAAATACCACCAAAAGAAAGCTCTAATTGTGTGAAGAAAATGATCAAATTTTAGTTTGGGTACAATGTTGTATGACCGCGCAATTGTCATTCAAAGTGTGAGAGCGCTGAAACCTGAAAACTGGCCTGGGCAGGAAGGTGTAAAATTGCACAGTATTGAAACGGTTAATCAGTTTCAGCTGCTTTGGTGCTAATGAAATTAACAATAGGTGCACTAGATAGGCAACAATGAGACGACTCCCAAAACAGGAATGGTTTTACAGGTGGAGGCCACTGACATTTTTCCATTGGCATTTTCCATTGAACCCCGGAATTGGCAGGTCCGCCACTGGCGCCTTGTACTTTTCACAGATGAGAGCAGGTTCGCCCTGAGCACATGTGACAGACATGAAAGGGTCTGGAGAAGCCGTGAAGAATGTTATGTTGCCTGTAACATCGTTCAGCATGACCATGTTTGTGGTGGGTCAGTGATGGTCTGGGGAGGCATATTCATGGAGGGATGCACAGACCTCTACAGGCTAGACAATGGCAGCCTGACTGCTATTAGGTATCGGGCTGAAATCCTTGGACCCATTTTCAGACCCTACGCTGGTGCAGTGAGTCCTGGGTTCCACCTGGTGTGCGGCAATGCCCGTCCTTATGTGGTGAGTATGCAGGCAGTTCCTGGAGGATGAAGGAATTGATACCACTGAATGGCCCCCATGCTCGCCTTACCTAAATCCAATAGAACACCTCTAGGATATCATGTTTCGGTCCATTTTACACTGCCAGGTTGCACCTCAGACTATCCAGAATCACTCAGTGATGCCCTGGTCCAGATCTGGGAGGAAATACCCCAGGACACCATCCGTTGTCTCATTAGGAGCATGCGTTGTCAGGCATGCATACAAGCACAAGGGGGCCATACAAACTACTGAGTACCATTTTGAGTTGCTGCAATGCAATTTCAGCAAAATGGACTAGCCTGCTGCATCATTTTTCACTTTTGATTTTCGGGATGTCTTTGAATTCAGTCGCTGTTGGTTGATAATTTTCATTTCCAACAAACGATGGGGCATCCTTATGTTCCTAACACATTACCCAGTCCACCTCAGTATAAATATCCAGCATGATATTTTTCCCCATTGAGATCTGATGTGTTTTTTTTTAATTGTTCCTTTAATTTTTTTGAGTAGTGTATATAATGTTTGGGGGTTCTAAGAGATTTTCTAACAAAAAATACTGATTGTTACATGTAAACAAAAAGTGCCAGAAAAGACTTGATCTTCAAGTGGATATAAAACCAACAAAATTTTACTTATACTTTACACAACTGTATAACTCGTATATACAACATGTGCATAAATAAAACTTTCTTGGTTCTGTATTGAACTTTTATATCATTGTGTCTGAAACTTTGGTGCCTAAAAAATCCTATCCAGTATATACCATATTTTTCCACTTATCAATATTTGATGCACAGCTGATGATGATGCAGATCTTTTAAATCTCTTCAGAATCACTTTATAGACTGTCAGAACAGCTAAAATGCTCATCCACCACTATCAGCTGTATTTTTTCCAATCCTCAACCCAAACACGATCAGCTGAAAAACTTTTAGGTGGTTCTGGGATTTCTTCTTGGAAAGCCCAGCATGCTCTGCAAATAAAATGTTATGGCTACAATCTGTAGTAAATGTATAATTGTAAAATAAATATTTTATACAAATTTGTAGCATTTCTGTAATTGTTTTTACATATCCTATTATGTATCTTTATTGCGGCTGACCTGTCACTTTCTTAGACTGCACTATAGCAAATCACCCATCAATATAATGTCATCTTTATCACATGCGGAAGATATATAAATAATTTAACAAAATAAAAAACTTTAAAACATTTTGAAACTTTCTTACCAATAATTTAATATATTCTTTGGTTATATGATCTAGGGTTTCATTGTATTTTGTAGGTTAGTAGCTCTCTTGCTTGAGGTTGTTGCTATAATAAGCCACTGGATGTGTTTATCATAGCAACAAGTAAACAATTACACAGTCATTTGAAAAAGTAAGTACATCTCATGGAAATTGTTGACTTTCTTCAACATATTTAACCAGGCAAACATTAGATCTCCTTTTAAACAGTACCTTCAGTAAAAAGTGATGTATTTGAACTAATGAAACACAAAACTGACATGCTGTATTGATTCTCAAAATGTAAATGAACAACAGTGCACATTTGTCATATGAAAAAGTAAGTACACCCTTACATTTATCACCACTTTGAATCAGGTGTTCCAGATTAGGTCCCAATATTTAGAACACCATTACCCCAGGTTCACACCTAAACGTTTTTTGCACCGTTTTGCAGAAACGCAGTACAGTCCATTTAACTTGATTTCCTATGGGACATGTTCACATCTGAGCGTTTTCACCCGGTGTTTATAAGTGAGATTCTTGTGAGCTACTATGGTGTATTTAAATTATCTGATTAATTAAAATAAAAAGTGAAAATATTATCTAGTGACTGAATTAATACATATATAAATTGAATCAGTGGGTCGCCTACACTATACACATGCCCATACAAATGTGTCTTTATCAAATTAAAAAAAGATTTTGTGTCGCGCTCCACTAACAATATACACAAAAATCAATTAGTGCAAAACAATAAACTGATTACTAATATATTTCCATAACGTGATATTATCAATCACGCTAGTAATGCATGAATATCTTCACATATAAAGTCCTCAATAGGAATCCTCAAAGCAATCCGTGATTCTATAGTGTCTTCTATGATATATAAAAAAAATGGAAAATAAAAATGAGAATAAAGAAATAAAAATATATATACTAAAAAAATATATATAAATAATAGTCCACCAAATTTATAAATGTATACTGTGCTCCTTCACCAGTTGTGCTCTCACCTAATGTGTATGACCAAACCATTGAGTGAGGTCATACAGGCTTGTGTCCCTTTAATTGGACTCAGAATAGGACAAATGGATAAATCCCTGTATCCCAGATGGATGGATGGATGAATGGAGTTTTTTCTTTTTTCCAGCAGGGGGTCTCGCCGTTGTCAAGAGATCCTTTTCCTGAGTATGGATGGATGGATGGAGTTATCCCTCTTTCCTCTAGGGGGTCTCTTGGCTCCTTTCAGACTTTTTCCCTCGGTATATGTGTATTCCCAAAAATCAAAGCAGCTTTCATCCTCTTCCTCCCCTAGCCACTAATTTGCATCTTTCTTAGGGGGAACACACATATAAGGAGTAAAAAGTCTGAAAGGAGCCAAGAGACCCCCTAGAGGGAAGAGGGATAACTCCATCCATCCATCCTCAGGAAAAGGATCTCTTGGCAAGAAAAAACCTCCATTCATCCATACATTCATCTGGGATACAGGGATTTATCCATTTGTCCTATTCTGAACCCAATTAAAGGGACACAAGCCTGTATGACCTCACTTAACGGTTTAGTCATACACATCAGGTGAGAGCACAACTTATGAAGGAGCACAGTATACATTTATAAATTTGGTGGAATATTTTTTATATATATACAGTGGGGCAAAAAAGTATTTAGTCAGCCACCAATTGTGCAAGTTCTCCCACTTAAAAAGATGAGAGAAGCCTGTAATTGGCATCATAGGTAGACCTCAATTATGAGAGACAAAATGAGAAAAAAAATCCAGACAATCACATTGGCTGATTTGGAAAGAATTTATTTGCAAATTAAGGTGGAAAATAAGTATTTGGTCACCTACAAACAAGCAAGATTTCTGTCTCTCACAGACCTGTACCTTCTTCTTTAAGAGCCTCCTCTGTCCTGCACTCATTACCTGTATCAATGGCACCTGTTTGAACTTGTTATCAGTATAAAAGACACCTGTCCACAACCTCAAACAGTCACACTCCAAACTCCACTCTGGTGAAGACCAAAAGCCGTCGAAGGACACCAGAAACAAAATTGTAGACCTTCACCAGGCTGGGAAGACTGAATCTGCAATAGAGAAGCAGCTTGGTGTGAACAAATCAACTGTGGGAGCAATAATTAGAAAATGGAAGACATACAAGACCACTGATAATCTCCCTCGATCTGGGGCTCCACGCAAGATCTCACCCCGTGGGGCCAAAATGATCACAAGAACGGTGAGCAAATATCCCAGGACCACACTGGGGGACCTAGTGAATGACCTGCAGAGAGCTGGGACCAACGTAACAAAAGCTACCATCAGTAACACACTACACCGCCAGGGACCCAGCTTCCTGCAGTGCCAGACGTGTCCCCCTGCTTAAGCCAGTACATGTCCGGGCCTGTCTGAAGTTTGCTAGAGAGCATTTGGATGATCCAGAAGAGGATTGGGAGAATGTCATATGGTCAGATGAAACCAAAATAGAACTGTTTGGTAGAAACACAACTCGTCGTGTTTGGAGGAGAGAGAATGCTGAGTTGCATCCAAAGAACACCATACCTACTGTGAAGCATGGGGGTGGCAAAATCATGCTTTGGGGCTGTTTCTCCGCAAAGGGACCAGGACGACTGATCCATGTACAGGACAGAATGAATGGGGCCATGTATTGTGAGATTTTGAGTGCAAACCTCCTTCCATCAGCAAGGGCATTGAAGATGAAACGTGGCTGGGTCTTCCAACATGACAATGATCCCAAACATACCGCCCGGGCAACGAAGGAGTGGCTTCGTAAGAAGCATTTCAAGGTCCTCAACCCCATAGAAAACCTTTGGAGGGAGTTGAATGTCCGTGTTGCCCAGCGACAGCCCCAAAGCATCACTGCTCTAGAGGAGATCTGCATGGAGGAATGGGCCAACATACCAGCAACAGTGTGTGCCAACCTTGTGAAGACTTACAAGAAACTTTTGACCTCTGTCATTGCCAACAAAGGATATATAACAAAGTATTGAGATGAACTTTTGATATTGACCAAATACTTATTTTCCACCATAATTTGCAAATAAATTCTTTCCAAATCAGCCAATGTGCTTGTCTGGATTTTTTTTCTCATGTTGTCTCTCATAGTTGAGGTCTACCTATGATGCCAAGTACAGGCCTCTCTCATCTTTTTAAGTGGGAGAACTTGCACAATTGGGGGCTGACTAAATACTTTTTTGCCCCACTGTATATATATATATATATATATATATATTTTTTTTTTTTATATTTCAATGTTTTTTATTAATTTTTAAACAGTGCTCTAACGCCAACAAGGCAAAAGGTACGCTCACGCTCGGGCTATCAATGGTACATAAATTACAAGAACATTGATGCAACTCTGACTGTAACAAACTAAAAGCAGCTATCCACTGTCACACCAAAAACAAACAGAAAAAGAAAAGAAAGGAGTACAATGAGAAAGGGGAAAAAAAAAATATAACAAAACCAAAGAGCAGGGGTCCAAGAACGCCAATACCGAACAACAGACTAGCCGGGGGGAGCGTGAGAAAGGCATATTTCAACCACGGCTCTCATATTTTCAAAAATTTCCATTGGGAGTCGTTGCAGATACTCAACATCTGATCATTGAGCATCATAGTGGTCATACGATCCCGCGCCCCCTGAAGAGGGACAAACGGGCTCTTCCAGGCCTGAGCAATCGTTCTAGTGGCCGATAAAAACAAATAGGAAGCCAACTTCTGCTGGTGAGCCAAGAGGCCCGGTATGGGGCAGTGAAGCAAAGCATACCGAGCATCCCAGCGTATGGAACAAGGTGAAAAAGAGGCCAAACACACAAGACCAAAAACGAAACAGTCTCGGGCATCACCACCAGATATGGAATATATCTCCACGATGGCCACAACCCTGAAAGGATCGATCACTACAGGCAGGGTTTGCCTGGGCCAAACGAGCCGCAACCCAATACCAACAAAACAATACTTTATAGGCCGCCTCCAGCGTGGTCGTATTAAATGAGCATTTAGCAATAAGTGACCAGGCCCTATTCCAGTCCTCCGGATCCACAGCCACTCCCAGGTCGCACTCCCACTGAACAACATATGAAAGAGAAGTATGCGACGAGCGTCTGTTCGAAGCTGCATAAAGAAGGGAGATAAGGCCCGGGTGCCCGGACGCTGTTGGCAAAGCTGTTCAAAGGCAGATTTCTGGTACGGGAAAGCAGAAGTGCCCCGCAGCGAAAGCAGCCAGTGCCGCAATTGAAGATATCAAAAAAATTCTGCCGGGGGGACATCCCGGGACTCCCGAAGAGAATTCCAGGTGGGGAAGGACCGAAAAATCAAAAAGTGTCGCACCTGCGAAAAACCATTGGCCACCCACCAAGAAAATGCCCTTGGTTGATCTATACCCGGAGGAAAAAGAGGGTTGTTAATAATTGGGAGCAAAGGCAGGAAAGGTGACATCGGGCCACTGGATATACAGTAGTGTTCAAAATAATAGCAGTCAGACATCACTAACCTGATCAATCACTGTTTTTGGTAGAAATGATATTTCTACATGGCAAATAATTTACTAGCAAGTGTAGTAGAGTAATAGAAATCCAACAGACCCAACAGTCATGACATGCATGCTGCTGATTCTGTGTAATTGAATCACTAATTGAAAGGGGCATGTTCAAAATAATAGCAGTGTGGAGTACTATTAGTGAGGTCATTTATTCTTTGAAAAACAGGTGGCAATTATTGCCCTTATTTAGGGAAGGAAGGCAGAAAATGTTGTACATGCTGGTTACAGTGCATTTCTCTCTGAAATTCTGAGGAAAATGGGTCGTTCCAGACATTGTTCAGAAGCACAGCGTACCTTGATTAAAAAGTTGATTGGAGAGGGGAAAACATATAAAGAAGTGCAGAAAATGATAGGCTGCTCAGCTAAAATGATCGCAAATGCTTTAAAATGGCAACCAAAACCTGAAAGACGTGGAAGAAAGCAAAAAACTACCATTCGAATGGATAGAAGAATAGCCAAAATGGCAAGGACTCAGCCAACAATCAGCTCCAGGAAGATCAAAGAAGGTCTAAAGTTACCTGTGAGTACTGTTACAATTAGAAGACGCCTATGTGAAGCCAAGCTATCTGCAAGAAGCCCCCGCAAAGTCCCACTGTTGAAAAAAAGACGTGCTGAAGAGGTTACAATTTGCCAAAGAGCACATTGACTGGCCTAAAGAGAAATGGCGCAACATTTTGTGGACTGATGAAAGTAAGATTGTTCTTTTTGGGTCTAGTGGCCGGAGACAGTTTGTCAGACGACCCCCAGACACTGAATTTAAGCCACAGTACACTGTGAAGACAGTGAAGCATGGTTGCGCAAGCATCATGATATAGGGATGTTTCTCATACTACGGTGTTGGGCCTATTTATCGCATACCAGGGATCATGGATCAGTTTGAATACATCAGAATACTTGAAGAGGTCATGCTGCTTTATGCTGAAGAGGAAATGCCCTTGAAATGGTTGTTCCAACAAGACAACGACTCCAAAAACACCAGTAAACGTGCAACATCTTGGTTCCAGGCCAACAAGATTGACATTATGGAGTGGCCAGCCCAATCCCCGGATCTTAATCCAATAGAAAACTTGTGGGGTGACATCAAAAATGCAGTTTCTGAGGCAAAACCAAGAAATAGAGAAGAACTGTGGAATGTAGTCCAATCATCCTGGGCTGGAATAACTGTTCACAGGTGCCAGAAGTTGGTTGACTCCATGCAACACAGATGTACAGCAGTTCTCAGAAACAGTGCTTATACAACTAAATATTCATTAAGTGATTCAAAGGAAAGCAAAATCTTCAAACATTTTTCAGTTTATATAGTGAATGTTTGAGTTTGTAAAGAAGAATACAAACACTGCTATTTTTTTGAACAGTCTAATATTCACTTTTCTTCAATTTTTTTTAGAGGAACAACACAAATTTGATATATTTTTCTTCATGTTTTGATTTGGAATATTATTATACAGTATTATACAGTATTTATAAAGCGCCAATAGTTTGCTCAGCGCTGTACATTACAGGAATAGAATGTGTAGTGTTCCTAATGCATTTGTGTGTATGGAAACAAAAGCTATTAGAAGGATTTTGAGCTTTATTCACTTTTTTCAACACACTGCTATTATTTTGAATACAACTGTATATATTTTTTTAATATATATATTTTTATTTCTTTATTCTCATTTTTAATTTCCATTTTTTTATATATCATAGAAGACACTATAGAATCACGGATTGTTTTGAGGATTCCTTTTGTGGACTTTATATGTGAAGATATGCATGCATTACTAGCGTGATTGATAATATCACGTTATGGAAATATATTAGTTATCAGTTTATTGTTTAGCACTAATTGATTTTTGTGTATATTGTCAGTGGAGCATGACACAAAATGTTTTTTTAGTTTTAACCCGGTGTGTTTTTTGGAAAGGGTCAGAGACTTTTTTTAACGCAAAAAGTTGGTTTTTGGTTCTATAGACTTCAATGGAAACACTGCAGAAAAGAATGTATTGAGTTTTTGCTGCATTTTTGCCATGTTTTTGATGCATTTTGCTTTTTAAATCCACCTAGCAACAAGAAAAGTAAAAAAAAAAGCACCAAAAACGCAAGTAAAAAACGCAAAACTCAACGTAAAACGCAATGCAGAAACGGCTCAAACGCAACCATAGGTGTGAACCTAGCCTTAGGGAGTATCCACGTGGAATCTATCTTACTTAAACCTCAGATATTCAGGGCCCTCAGAAAGAAGGTTGAGGATGCCTATGAGTCTTCCAAGATATTTAAAAAGATAGACAACTTATTTCAAACCAGCCATTCCACTGTAGGGAAATAATCTAAAAGAGGTGTGGATGTGCTAATGTGACTTGGACTGGCTGGTCCAGCAAATTGTTTTATGCTAAAAGAATTCTCCCCAGTACCCCAGAATGTAATAGCTGAATCTGCAATTAACTCTTAAAGTGTTACTAAACCCAGGAACCTGCATTCACTATATCTGGTCTGCCACAGTACATAGAACATGGAAATGCAATTATTTTAGTAAATATAAACTGCTAAAAACCTTTTCTCATCAGAAGTTAGAGCAGTCTTGTGACTTCTATCAGTGTCCAGCCCAGCGCTGGCTTTTAGGAGGAGTTTTCTTTCTGCCATAGGATGATGCAAAACCCCTGGCCTCTGTCTGGACAGTGCTGATTGGCCCTGTGCTGATCACACACCTCTCTAGCATTATACACCAAACATGAGCATATGCAAAATGCCTACAGTTTAGTCTGTCATATCAGGAGATAAGAGGTGGTCGCTTGAAAAAGGGGGGGAACAGAGAAGACAGGATCAAATGGCCTTGTTACACAATGCATAGGATTAACACCTTAGGTTCCACAGTGAGTTTATTAAGCATACTTTACTGCATATACACACTGATTTTACTGTTGTGGGTTTAGTAACACTTTAAAGCTCAACAGTTAATGTCAAAGTTCATGAATCTACAATCAGAAAGAGATTGCACCAATTTAACTTGCCTTTGCTGGCCAAAAGACTAATTAGATTCAAGAATACTGCTTGCCATTGAACATATATGAAAAGGACTTCTGGAACAATGTGTTGTGGACTGATGAATCATTGATAGAAATGTTTGGCCACATAAACAGTAGACATGTTTGGTACAAATTGAAGGCATCCAGAGACTCACACCAGTGAAAATAAGATTTCCATAGTCTGTAATAAATCTTCCAGGAAATAAATGAACATGCTTCAAAGTGTAAGTAAACCCACTTTTGTATCTCTTACCTACAGATAGGCTTACAATAAAGCTTACCTGTAGGTAGAATTAATATCTCCTAAACGTGCACCGTTTATGAGATATTTGCTATTTTTGTCAGCTGGCACATGTGCATACTGTGTCCCGTTTCTTCAGAGCACTGTGCAATGTCCCAAGACTCCAAGTGTACAATCGAAACGCACATGTTCCTGCATTAAAAATGGCTGTGTGTCTAAGTGGGTGCTGCAGCAACCGTCTACTGGAACTAAACAGAATCAGCAAAGGAAAATATCACCAGCACACCGAGGATCACCAATATGGGTCTACCCATATTGTCATGCATACTAGCACATTATGACATTACCTTCCAGGGTATTTTTTTATTTTTTTCTGCTGCAGTTTACTACTGCTTTAAGTATGTTTAGAAAAACAGAGTCTAAATTGCCCTTATGTCCAAAACCTGTGTTTCAACACCCAGGTTGGCAAAGCCATCAACCTTAAATCAGAGTGTAAGACCTACCCTTGGGAAAAACATATCTGTCTGGCGTGGGAGAGGCCAGAATTTGTTGGCTAAAAGGCAAACAACACTGGCGAACCACACTCTCCAAAGTCAATCCAGAGCTATGAAGAAGACTGGCGTTTTTGGGGCCTCAATCCTGTGACGTAGACAAGGTAAACACTGCAATGGAAGAACAGCGTAGATCAAGACATATTGATCCCACCACAGCATCTGCTTTGTCCACTGCAAGGTCTTTATCCTTGGTGAACCAAAACACTGGAAATTCCACATCTGGTGTCCCTAAACACAATAATTTATTTGGATGCCTCCAGTTGGAAAGACCGTTCCCCTCAAACCAGGTGTCAACTGCTAGGAAAAAGTTGCCTGTCAAGTTTCCATCTCAGGAATGTACACAGTGGAAATAGCAGAAACTTTGAATTTCTGTCAGAACAGGATAGACCGCACCTCTGACACCTTCACAACACTCCTAAATTCTCCTTGAAGAGTAACACAAGCTGTAGTATTTTCCAATCAAACACACACCAGATGACCAGTCAGGAAGGAGGACCATAGAAATAATGACAGATAAAATGCTCACAACCCCAGGATGTAGATGGGAAGCTTTAATTCTTCTTGAAATAAACAACTCTGTGCAGACAAATGAACCGGAGCCCTGCTCCAATGCAGAAGGCTGATGACTGTATAGACAATTTTCCAATAGAAGTAAAGAAAACCTTCCCTCTGACAAGACCTGGACCTGGCCACAGGGCACACTGGGCATTTGCCCGGCAGTCCGGGGTCGCCTGTCCTCGGTGGTAGCTGCCTATGAAGTCTCTCTTTGTCAGTATGAACAGTGTGTGGTCACTGCCCGGTCTCTGGCTCCTCTGAAACAAGATCTGTGTGGATCAAGTTGCAGACACACAGAGATCCTCTATCTAGAGCTGCCGGGCTGTAGAGGCGGGTTACCTGGGGGGAGGAATTATAAAGGGCACAGGATTACCTGTGGGGGGAGGAATTATGGTGGGCACTGAGTTACCTGTCGGGGGAGGAATTATGGTGGACACAGAGTTACCTGTGGGGGATGAATTATGGTGGGCACAGAGTTACCTGGGGGGGAGGAATTCTAGAGGCCACAGAGTTACCTGGGGGACGGGGGAGTAATAGAGGACACAGAGTTACCTGAGGGAGGGAGCAATAATAGAGGGCACAGAGTTACCTGTGGGGGAGGATTTATGGTGGGCACAGAGTTACCTGTGGGGGAGGATTTATGGTGGGCACAGAGTTACCTGTGGGGGAGGAATTATGATGGGCACAGAGTTACCTGTGGGGGAGGAATTATGGTGGGCACAGAGTTACCTGGGGGAGGGGGGAATAATAGAAGGCACAGAGTTACCTGGGGGAGGGGGGAATAATAGAGGGCACAGAGTTACCTGGGGAGCAGGAATTACGGTGGGCACAGAGTTTCCTGTGGGGGAGGAATTATGGTGGGCACAGAGTTACCTGGGGGGGAGGAATTATAGAGGCCACATAGTTACCTGGGGAAGAAGGGGAATAATAGAGGGCACAGAGTTACCTGGTGGAGTGGGGAATAATAGAGGGCACAGAGTTACCTGGGGGAGGGGGGAAACAAGATCTGTGTGGATCAAGTTGCTGGCACACAGAGATCTCCTGTCTGGAGCTGCCGGGCTGTAGGGGCGGGTTACCTGGGGGGAAGGACTTATAGTGAGCACAGGATAACCTGGGGGGAGGAATTATAGAGGGCACAGGATAACCTGATGGGAGGAATTATGGTGGGCACTGAGTTACCTGTAGGGGGAGGAATTATGGTGGGCACTGAGTTACCTTTGGGGGAGGAATTATGGTGAGCACAGAGTTACCTGTGGAGGGGGGAATTATAGAGGGCATAGAGTTACCTGGGGGAGGGGGGAATTATAGAGGGCACAGAGTTACCTTGGGGAGGGAGGAATTATAGAGGGCACAGAGTTACCTGGGGGAGGGGGAAATTATAGAGGGCACAGAGTTACCTGGGGGAAGGGGGGGGAATCATAATGGGCACAGAGTGTACACAAAATCTTATGTAATGGTAGTGTTTCATTTCTAAAAAATGATTGTTCTGAGTTGCATACATGTCTGTGAGACTCTTACTTGTGGTGCACCTATCTAAGCATATTTTATGGAAGCAAAAAGGATTTTCTTTTATTTAAGCCCCTCCCGCTGGTAATGCAATTTGACTATACCTACTGTTCGTTGTAGCGCACTATGCTCGCCACATTACCGCCTTCTTACAATTGTCCAAAGCTGTCCTAGCAACATAGCAACAACCATGGCATGATGTCCACTCACTTCTGCATTGCGTTAAGCAAACCTTTTTTTTTTTTTTGCTTCAGCTCATTTTTTTTGTTAATCAAGCAATGTGGCCCCACTTATGATCTTGCATAAGGCCCCACTGATTTCACAAAACGTCCCTGATATCAGTATTCACTCTGACCTCCGTCCTTGTATAGATATCATTAGAAAAATGGTCTGCTCAGACTAAAAGGCCCGGGCCCATTTTTCACCCCTGTCCAGGCCTGCTTTTGACAAAGACAGGGACAGAAGCCACCAGGACAGAGATATCTTATTTCACAGATGTAAACAGATCATCTTATCAAGAGAGACTGGAATTGTTCCATGTCATGCGAATGTTTAGTTACAAGCTTCTTGAGTAGAATTAAGCAAATGGAACTGCTATGATGGTATATACCATCTATCCCAGAACTTGCAAGAAGCTCCGCAAGAGAGAACAATGTCAAGGTTGAAGTTGCTGAAACTGATTCAACAGATTATTCATCTTCTCCTGCGCAGGAAGACCTTAGGCCAACGGCATCCAGTAGAAGACCCATGTACTCCAATCAACATGTCTGAATCAGAAATTACCTGTCAGTGATCAGGAGCCAAACATCAGGTATCCAATGACTGGAGTACCATTAAGACGAGAAAGATCTAGAATTGATCCAAGGGCCCACGTGAACACTGATGGAGCTGAGGCAATGTCTGCAGCACCAAAGATGGTAATCATGATTTGAACCTGTAAAACTTTATAAAAAATGTATAATGGTGAAGTTTATCAATATCCATGAATTGAGGTATATGGAGAACTAAAAAAGGTATCTTTCTGTTGCCTGTGGGACCACTGTGCTATGGGTGCTGGCACCTTCTCTGCTCTCTCTAATCTGACTGTAAACTTTCTGCTGTTTTTACTGTATCACAGTTCTCTTTATTTTCACTTTTGGCACATTTGTCCGTTATTTTTACACTAGCGCCTATTCTGTAATGGGCTTGTCCTTTTGTCAACATCACTGGGGCTGCAGGCTGCTCTACAGCTCCTCCTTTACACTCTCCTGTACATTAAACTGTCCACCATTTTCTCTTAATCTAGCCCTGATTCAGCTCAGATGGCCATCTTTATCGCCTTATCAAAATAAACGCTATCACTGAGTGTTCACTTTTCAAACCCCGCAGGTGTTGCGTTATCGTTTGGATTATTTGTATCTTTTGCTTTGCTAAACACCTGGGCCCATTTTTCTCTTGCATATATGTGCAGTGACAACTATTGCATTATAACTCAGTAAAATAAAAGGGATTAAGGGTTAAAAATACTTAAGCAAGGTTTGCCTGATCTTTAGTTCCATGCAGAGTTTAATTCACTTACAGGGTAGGTCTAATCTGGTATATCAAATTCACTGGTTAGTATTCCTTCATAGTTTTGATGGTAAACGAGAGCTGCAGGTGTCATATGCAACAGCATTTCATTGTCTATGGAGAGGGTATCACAGATCTAATTACATCCAATCAAAGAATCTGAGGAATATGTTGATAGGTGTGCAGGAATATTTTTTTTACCTCAGCAGAGATACCCTTAATGTCAGCTTTAATAAATACAGCTATAGTTACATCTGACCAAGTTTTACAACATAGTTACCAACACATTACTGGACAGAAGGAGATTGTGGTTTCTTACAGACCAAATATGATATGAATCTTATGTTTTTCTTACTAGGAGGTCTAATGTGTTTAATTAGTCTGCTGGATCTTGCAGCATAGGCATGTTTTGGTGTCTAACTAATTGGTATCTTCTTATACATTGGTGCAACCTCTTTTTTAAAGGTAACTTCATTAAATTCTGAAATATGGATTGTGTGTGGCTCTGGTAGGTAATAAACAGAGTGGGAGATTTAATAAAACTGGTGCATACAGAATCTGGTCAGCTGTGTGTAGTAACTGTGATGGACCGCCTGGCACTCCACTTGAGTACCTTTATCAGAGAACTGCTTCCTCGTTGCTGGGACACAGGATCAAGATATTATAGCTAGGCATTGCACCCAAGAACTAGATGACACTAGTTTAGGTGCAAACTGGAACTCTTTATTGAACAGAAATACAGTTTTTTTTTTACACTTCTGGAATAGGGCAGTCCTCACATGAACAATAAAAACAAATATTGCACATTGGGATAAACATCCCACACTGATTAAGGTAAAGCTGACACCAGACTGATCCCATCATTTAGGAACCTCCAGGAGGACTAGCCAAAATACAGAAACAATAGGTGACTCAATTAACAATGAGAGAAAGACACAATAGTAAACACATCACACCTTAATAAACAGATTACAGCAAGAGACCTCAGCATCAGGTTGTTTTGAGCTGATTATATTAACATCTGCTTAAAGTCTTTGAGTTTAGGAGGGGGTTGAAGCAGTCAATGTTGGTGTGGGCACAGAGGCCTCAAATCTGTATCTGGGTCCTCTAGTTCTCAGAATCTGTGTATTTTGGGGAGACATAGACTTGATTCCGAAGTAAAACTACTCCAGGCACACACCTCCCAAAGAATAGAGCCCTCTCAGACGCCAAGGCCCATGGTCAAGAAGCTAGCCTGCAGTCCCCTCCCAGAACCCGTCAGGGATCTTGGGCTGGATCGCGGCGCTCGAATCTGTGCATGCGCGGTATGCTGAGGTGCACTGGCGTGTGGGCACTAGGACCTGGGCGCCTGCGACGGCAACGGCGCCCGCACATGCGCACTCGCGATTGCGGACGCGCGCCTGGCACCAATAGGAGCGCAGGGCGCCCTATTTGAATAGGCTCTGACAGTGCTTAGTTGCTGTATGGTCTTTCCTGTATCCTGTGAGATTGCTTTGCTGCTGACCCTGATTTGTTGACTTCTCCTGCTCTGACCCCTGGCTTGCCTGACCATTCTACTGCCTACTCCTGTGCCTCTGATCTCCTGCTGGCAAACCTGGACTGTGACCCGTTTATTCTTCTGCCTGCCGTTTGTACCGACCTGCCCCGCTGTTACCGACCTGGCCTGTCTGACCTCGCTTACTCTGCCTCCTCACATCAGACTCTCACCTGCTACATACCCTCGACAGGTGTCTCTACCACAGCCGGTTGCACCCAGGGGTCACAACCTGGTCTCGGCTTGCTCCAAGTCTATCCCCACCATCAGGGGCCTTGGGGAACAAGCAGGTTGGGACTTAGATTCCACGGCCTGGGGAATTCTGGTCTGTGGAGCACTAGAGGCTACCACCTGTCGGACCTTAACAGAACCATACGGCCATGTCGGAGTCTGGAGGAGGACCCTCTCCCTGGGAAGAGATGTGTAAACATCTGGCGGCGTTTACCCAAGCCGTCAAGACGCTAGAGGAAGGATACAAGCACTTGGAGGGACGTGTCCAGGCCCTAGCAGCACCTACTGTCATGGCATCAGACCCGGTCAGTTCACCTCCTACTAGGGGTCCTGCCAAACCCTCCGCTGGAGCCATGTTCACCATTCCCCCACCTGAACCTCGAGTACCAATGCCCGAGTGTTTCAATGGGGATCGAGGGAAATTTAGGGCCGTGGAATGATGCGGCCCTGCGCCATCAGTTCCGCCTAGGATTGTCCAAACCCCTTAAAGATGAATTGGCAAAAGTAGGAGTACCTGATTCCTTGGAAACTCTAATCACCCTGGCTATCCAGATTGACCGTAGATTACGGGAATGAAGGCAGGAAAGGTCCGGTCAGGGGTCAGGACCAACATGGATGCTGCCACGGGTACCAATTCTGCCACATCCTGCGGTCAGTAACCTGAGTCCTGAATCAGCTGACGGAATGGAGCCCATGCAGCTTGGGCTGATGTGGCCTTCTCTCACGGCTGAGGAACGCCAAAGACGCCGAATGAACAATCTAGGTCTCTACTGCGGAGCAGCAGGTCACATGGTGCGCTCCTGTCCAGAGAAGCTCTGAAAGTACTCTTCCATTTTTGCTATGTCTCCGATCTGCGTAGATGACCCTATTCATGTAGCCATGCCAATCTCTTTTCAGCTCCCAGGAAGAACCGTACAAGTGACGGCCATTATTGACTCAGGGGCCTGTAGCTGCTTTGTAGACCTTAGCTTTGCAGCTCAACAACAAATTCCGTTACTGTCCAAGGACCGAGGCCTGAACATCTTCTTGGCTGATGGTTCCCAAATTAAATCAAGGTTGGTAGATCGTGAGACCCCTCCTATATGCACCACAGTGGCAGGCCACCATTAGGAACTCCTCCGCTTGGACACCATTGCGTCCCCTTTATTTCCAGTAATTTTGGGGCTCCCCTGGCTACGAGCTCATGATCCCCAAATTGACTGGAAAACTGGGTCTGTTCAGTTTTGTTTACTATACTGCCAGGAGCACTGCCTCCTAAAGCCATCACTAGGCCCCTCAACCCTGTTGTGTGTGAACACGGATACAGACTTAGCACAAACTGTGCCTCCTGCCTACCACCATTTCCTTGACGTTTTCAGCCCACGAGGTGCAGATATTTTCCCTCCGCACCAGGCTTATGACTGTCCCATTGACCATCTCCCGGGATCCGAGATTCCCTTTGGCCGAATCTTCCCGCTCTCGGAACGCGAGTTGGGCGCATTAAAGGAGAACATTGATGACAGTCTGCGGAAGGGATTTATTCGCCCTTCCACTTCACCGGCCGGGGCTGGAATCTTTTTTGTAGAGAAGCAAGACCAGTCCCTGAGACCCTATGTGGATTATAGGGGCCTGAATAAAGTCACCGTAAAGAATCAGTATCCCCTTCCTTTAGTCCCTGAACTATTTCAGAGGCTAAAGACGGCCTCTATCTTTACTAAACTAGACCTCAGGGGAGCCTATAATCTGGTTCGCATACGGGAGGGGGATGAGTGGAAGACCGCTTTTCGCACTCGATTCGAGCACTTTGAGTACCTAGTTATGCCATTCGGTCTATGTAATGCACCGGCCACAACCCAACGTTTTGTGAACGGCATTTTTAGAGATGTCCTGGATATCTATGTGATTGTGTATTTGGATGACATACTGATTTTTTCCTCGTCCCTGGAGACACATAGGGGCCACGTCAGGAGTGTACTGGAGCGACTGCGCAAGCATGGGCTGTATGCTAAAGCTGAGAAATGTAGCTTTGAGCAGTGCAGTATTCTTTTTCTGGGGTTAATCATTTCAACCAATGGAGTTGCTATGGACCCCCAAAAGATATCTGCAATTTTAGAATGGCCAGTTCCCACGGATAAGAAAGGGGTCCAGCGGTTTATTGGCTTTGCCAATTTTTACAGAAAATTCATTAAGAATTTCTCGGGCCTGGTAACTCCCATCACTCAACTTACCAGGATGGGGGTACGCTTCCAGTGGACACCCGAGGCACAGGCCGCCTTTGAATCTTTGAAAAAGCTATTCACGGCAGCTCCCATTTTAAGTCACCCTGACGCTTCACTGCTCTACATTCTGGAGGTAGATGCATCAGAAAATGCAGTAGGAGCTATTCTGTCTCAAAGGGTAGGAGTAAAGGAGCTGATGCACCCAGTAGCTTTTTTTCTAGAAAACTCTCCCCATCAGAAAGAAATTATGATATCGGGGATAGGGAGTTGCTAGCAATAAAGACGGCATTGGAGGAATGGAGATACCTGTTGGAAGGAGCCTTGCATTCCATCCTGGTCTACACCGACCATAAAAATCTGGAATACCTAAGGACAGCAAAACGCCTCAGACCGCGTCAGGCCAGATGGGCGTTATTTTTCTCGAGATTTACTCTGCATATCACTTATTGACCTGGGTCTAAGAATACTAAGCCTGACACCCTCTCCCGGAAGACCCTGAAGAAACGGCCAAACCTGATACCATTCTGCCGGCAGGTAGCTTCTTGCTACTACAGTCTGAGCTCCTATCTAGATTACAGGCTGCTTCCACGGGGGCTCCTTGACCACCTGGAGTCTCATTACAGAGCAAAGAAGGTCTCTTGTGGAGAGGGGAGCAGATCCTGGTACCTAACGAGACTCGAGCTCTGGTCTTGGGCTATTGCCATGAATTGCGAAACATACAAGTCCTGTGCCGTCTGCAGCAGGAATAAGCCCACTAGGGACAAGGCTTGGGGCCTGCTGCGACCATTGCCGGTGCCCGACAGACCCTGGAGCATGATCGCAATGGATTTTGTTGTGGAACTACCGCCATCACAAAACCATACTGCGATCTTTGTGGTGGTGGACCGGCTTTCCAAGATAGCTCACTTCCTTCCATTGAAAGGTACACCATCTGCTTCGGAAACAGCACAAGTGTTTATCAAAGAGATCGTAAGACTGCATGGAGTGCCGAAGAATATCGTTTCTGATCGGGGTGTCCAGTTCACTATAAGGTTTTGGGGGGCTTTGTGCGAAGGGTTGGAAATCGAACTATCATTCTCCTCAGCATATCACCCGCAAACAAATGGACAGACTGAGCGAACCAACCAAACACTAGAACAGTACCTTAGGTGTTATACATCGTTCCTTCAAGATAACTGGCTGGCACTTTTGCCCCTAGCAGAATTTGTTTACAATAATGCATGCCACTCTGCCACTAAGCAATCCCCATTCTTCGCCAACTATGGATTCCATCCCTCTTTTCTGCCTGATTTGGTCCCGGAGAACTCAGTCCCAGCGGCTCAAGAGATCCTGAATTTCTTTACAACCAATAACAAGTTGCTACAGGAAACCATGGCGAAGGCCCAGGAGGTTAGTAAGAGGGTGTTTGATAAAAGAAGAAGAGGGGAATTGGTTATACTGTACATCCAGGGGACCAGGTGTGGTTGGCAACAACCAATCTGAAACTGGCATGTCCATCAAGAAAATTTGCACCCAAATTCGTGGGCCCCTTCCTGGTAGAGCGTAAGATCAATGAGGTTGCATATAAGCTGGCACTTCCCGAGTATTTCAAAATTCACCCCGCTTTTCATGTGTCTCTGTTGAAACCCGCTGTACCAGATCCTTTTGCAGATCGTAGATCTAGACCCCCAGAGACCATAGACATCGATGGGGAGGAGGAATTCGAGGTAGATTCGAGGCTATTATTGACCGCAGGAGGAGGGGTGGGCAAACACAGTATCTCATCAAGTGGAAGGGCTATGGGCCAGAAGAGAACTCATGGGAACCTGCTCAAAATGTCCATGCTTGATTCAGGAATTTCTTCACCACCAGCCTCAAAGGAGGAACCGGTTGGGCATCCGGAGGCTGCCCGTAGGGGGGGGGGGCAATGTCATGGATCTCGGGCTGGATCGTGGCACGAGAATCTGCGCATGTGCGGTATGCCGAGGCGCACTATCGTGCGGGCACTAGGACCTGGGCGCCCGCGACGGCAACGGGACTTCTCCTGATCTGACCCCTGGCTTGCCTGATCATTCTACTGCTTACTCCTGTGCCTCTGATCTCCTGTTGCCGAACCTGGACCGTGACCCGTTTATTCTTATGCCTGCCGTTTGTACCGACCTGCCCCGCTGTTACCGACCTGGCCTGTCTGACCTCGCTTACTCTGCCTCCTCACATCAGACTCTCACCTGCTACGTACCACTGACAGGTGTCTCTACCACAGCCGGTTGCACCTAGGGGTCGCGACCTGGTCTCAGCTTGCTCCAAGTCCATCCCCACCATCAGGGGCCTTGGTGAACAAGCAGGTCGGGACTTAGAGTCCGCGCCCTGGGGAATTCTGGTCTGTGGAGCGCTAGAGGCTACCGCCGGTCGGTCCTTAACAACCCCTGTCCACGGTTGGGTCTGTCACAATAACCAATCAGCTTCTAAGTTTTATTGTGGAAGCTTAATTGAACAAACTGAAGTTAGAAGCTGATTGGTTGCTATGCACAGCTACACCAGATTCTTTGTGTACCAGTGTTAGTAAATCCTCCCCAAAGTGTATTGCTCAGACCATCCTTAATACTGTTGTATGACCTGGATATTTACAACAGGGCTGCATTATGAGCCTATTGCAAATTCCGATCAATGGAGGTCAACAGCATCCCTGGTTTGCTACAGAAAGGAGTGCCAGACAAAAACTGGATTAAAGTGTTCAAAATCATTTTAATTGTTGATAAAAAAAGTCATATAAAAACATCCAACACATTTCAGGGGCAATACTACTTCTCTTCCATTAGGGCTCAACACAGAATCAAACTTGGATGGACTTGGAGTGACTTCAAAGATCTATATCAGAACCAGTATTGAACTCTCCACATGGAGTAACAACTTACAGCAGTTGCTGAGCAGGAATAGTGTAGAGTGTTTTAGTTGGCTCTTACGATGCCTCTGCTAAATGTCTTAAGCTGGCTGTATTCTGTCAAATGTGCTTAATGCACTTTATCAAATGTGTCACCTTCTTTGGCTGCCCACCCCAGAAAGATTATTCAAATCTGACTGATTATGTTACCAGCATGCAAATTTTGGTAAAATCAGGGTGATGCTGCATTCAGTATGACTCCTCTATTTCCTCCACACAGTTTGGGGCTCATTAGACCTCACTATCATCACATATGCTATCACAGTTGGAGTGCATTAACTGTTCAAACAGGTAAACTGTGTTGTGCAGGTAACTTGGCTAGTCAGAAGGAGCACTATTGCCAGGGCTTTATTTCTCAAAAAATAGGTGCAGGAACTCCCCCCTTCTGAGTCACTTCTTGTCTTCGCACCCTACTCACCTCCCAGTACGTCTCCTTTTAGAGAATACAGGGCCAAATATAATTTTGTGGAGCTAAATTTCTGTGCTAATTTGTATGGAAGTTGTTAATGATAACAAGAAAAATAGATTCCCCGCAGCCAGCAACAACAGACCCCCCCCAGCAACAATAGATTCCTCCAGTAACAATGGACCCCAAAAGCAAAATACCACCCAGGCAACAATAGACCCCCAGCAGCTACAACAGATCACCCAGCAGCCAGCAATAATAGACTCTCCAGCAGCCAGCAACAAAAGACCACTCTTTCAACAGTAGATCCCTTCCAGCAACAATTGACCCCCATTAACAATAGATCGCACACCAGAAACAATAGACCACCACACAAAAATCATCTGCAGTGACAATACATCCCCCATCAGACAGCAACAATAGATCCTGTGGTACAGCCCAGCACCCTTGCCATTACATACATTCAGTTCTGGAGGTTCTGGAACTGCGTTCCTCCGCATCCCTACTGACAAAAGCCCTGACTATTGCTAACTGTACATTAATTGTGCATGTAACTTGGCAGAGAAGGCGATAACCATCTGTTTGCAAGCAGCCCGATCAGGAACTATGGGCTGCTGTCAATATGGATCCACACTGGGCATTTGAATATCATCAGCAGTAGATGACACGGGGCTGAGTATTGTCTCTAAAACAAAACAGCAACATGTAGAGCAGCCTTTCTCAACCAGGGTTCTGTGGATCCCTAAGGTTCCTCTAGAGGTTGCTAGGGGTTTGTTGAGCAAGGAGAAATGTCTGCCTTTCAGAAAAGTTCCCCCTGAAAGCATATTTTTAGCTATCTGTAAATGGAGCATTCTACCTAATGACAACAAATATAAGGAGCATGCTTTCCACTAACCATCACACTTATGTAGAATAAGCTGTAGATATAGTAATTATTAGAGGGGATCACTGGTAACAGAAAGTTGATGTAAAAGTTCCTCCATTTTTAAAAATAATTGAGAAAGGCTGAGGTAGATATAAAGATGGCTGCTCTACTACAGAGGCATTAACCATCCAAAAAATACAGACAGCCTTCTCTCATACACAGGAGGGTTGCTGTATAGCAGGGGTCTCCAAACTTTCAAAACAAGTGGCCAGTTTACTATTCTTCAGGCTTTAGGGGGGCGGACTTTGGCCAGTGAGTGTACAAAATGTCTTGCTGGCAGTGGGAGTAAACAATGCCACAACTTTAGTAGGAGGAATAATGCCCCATCATTGGTGTCAGTAGGAGGAATAGTGCCCAATTGTTGGTGTCAGTGGGCGGAATATTGCCCCATCATTTGTGTTAGTGGGAGGAATAGTGCCCCATTGTTGGTGTCAATGGAAGGAATAATGCCCCATCACTGATGTCAGTGGGAGGAATAGTCCCCTATTGGTGGTGTCAGTGACAGAAATTGTGCCCCTATTGGTAGTGTCAGTGGAAAGAATCGTGCCCCATTTTTGGTGTCAGTGGGAGGAATAGTGCCCATCATTGGTATCAGTGGGAGGAGTAGTGCCCTGCTGTTGATTTCAGTAGCAAGAATTATGCCCCCATTGTTGGTGTCAGTAGGAAGAATAGTGCTCCAAGGGCCAGATAAAGGCAGGCAAAGGGCCGCATATGGCCCTCAGGCCACAGTTTGGAGACCACTGCTGTACAGGAATGTTTGGCAAGGTGTACTGATGAGCTGCTTGCTGATTGTAAGGAGGCTACTTGTACACAGCCATCGTTTGCTGATATGGGCTGTGAGAAAAATACTCCAAGTACCAGTTGAGACAGATGCCACTCATTTTAAGTTTTCAGATCTCATGCCCCTACCAACCGGTCCTTAGCAATATCCATCAGTGCTGTCTCCACTTACAACACTCCTGTGTAGAGAGACATCAATTACTATTTCAATATGTTAATTGGTTTTGAAAATGAGCATAGAAAATCAAAGGCAAGCATAAGTAATGAATAACCATTACAGACTGATCAATAACTGTTACAATCATGAAAACCAAGATAAAAGGATTCTGAAACATTGGGATGATGCCAATAAGTTAAAAATGTAAGGAAGCCATGTCCTAAAATTATACTTGCAGTCACCTAAGGGGAGGCTCTTTTCCTGCAACCAACCCCATAGGCCGATAACTGCGTGAGCATGAACAGAGAAGAACTAGAAGGAAAAAGTAGGGAAAAAGAAGAGAGGGTCATGGCCAAGAGAAAGGGAAGGAAGGGAGGGGGGTAACTCAGATTTGTCTTGCAGTCAGACAAGGCCTAGGCAGGTCAGTTGGAGGAAGGGAGCTCATATGAGATACAAGGTTCCTAGACCTTGAGAAATTTGGCATGTTTGTCTGTTTAGCTGAAAAAAAAAAAGATTTTAGCCAGGTATCGGGCAGTGTAAGAGGGCCAACTTTGTGTCCCTCGTACCGTTAGGTGGAAGAGGATCTGAAGCAAGCCAAAAACTCTAGACCAGAACCCTACTCTTGGGCAGGACCACCACATATTCAGAACATTCTCCCGTTGTGCACCGTTATAGAAACATCTGTCACTACTCCCAGGCAAGCATGGACAATTCGGACAGGAACCCAGTACCATCTGAATAGGATCTTGTACTCTGTTTCAAGTGTATTTGTATTGAAAGAGCATTTGGCAACTATTTTCCAAGCCTCACTCCAGTCCTTCAGATCCAAGGGGGACTGGAAGTCACATTTCCATTGCGACATATAGGAGAGGGATGTTGATGTTGGTGATGAGCGTCCATTCAATGATGCATAGATGGCCAAGGTAAGACCAGGGGCATGGTGACATGCATGTTCAAAGAAAGTCTTTTCGAATAAGTAAGTGGATGTGTGGTGCAGGGCATCAATCCAATGTTTTAGCTTCAGAAAGCGGAAGTGCTCCCTTACTGGAGCACCATGCGTCATTCGGATAGCCTCCCAGGATGGAAAGGAGTGGAAAGAAAGGACATTTTGGACCTGCATAAAGATCCGCAAAGAGCCACTAAGAGAATGCCCAAGGCTCCTCCAGACCCAGGGGGGAAAGGGGATTGTGAGTGATAGGAAGCAGTGGTTAAAAAAAAGGGGACATCAGGTTGCTTGAATAGCCGACCGAGTCCCAAATCCGCAGGCTATACAACATCATGGGACTCAAGGAAGGGGGCATAGGTTATGGAGGAGCCAGAGCAAATATCACCGCATGAAGCATAGCTAACAGGGAGATCTGTGCTGCTGCATAATACCTAGAAACATTAGGGACCCCAAGCCCCCTTGTAGCCTGCGAACACAGAAAGTCGATCTAAGGACTCTAGGGTGTTTCTGGGCCCGAATGAATTGGAGAATCCAATTTTGCAAAAGATGAAGAAAGAAGGGGGGGCTTACTGGTAAAGTCCATAAATAATAGAGGGCCTTAGGTAGGATCGTCATTTTAACAGCAGAAATCCTCCCTATCCAAGAAAGAGAAGGACTTTGGCAGAAATTCATAAGGGAGGTCAGGGTTCGTAACAGGGGGTAGTAGTTAGCAGAGAACAGGCAAGAGTACAAAGATGTCAATTTATTGTAGATCTAATGGGATGCCCATGATAGGAAAAGTTCTCCTGAAGGCATTTAACAATGTTGGCAGAGAGGGTAATAGTTTTGGAAGGGTTGATGCGGAGACCTGAAAAGGCTGAAAAGTCATCTAGTGTGATCTGCAGGTTGGGAAGAGATATAAGCATGTTGGTCAGGATCTGGAGACATCATCTGCAAATAAATTTGCTTAATATTCCATATGCCACTCCAGATATATCTGCATTGGCCTGAATCGCTAATGGTTCCAATGCCAAAATAAAAAGACAGGGACAGGGGGCAACTCTGTTGGGTGCCCTGAAAGATGGTAAATGGGTCGGGAAAAAACCATGCATATTTCACCAAGGCCAATGGCGACAAACATAGAGCTTGGATCCAGGATAGAAAGTGAGCCCCAAAACCCCAACACGTCGGAACAAATTGGAGGTAGTCCCAAGAGAGCGAATCTAATGCTTTATAAATATCCAGAGAGAGCAAAAAAACTGGAATTTTACATTGGTGAAGAACATAGATAAGGTGAATAACTTTATGGACATTATCCCCACTTGACACCCCGGTACGAAGCCCACCTGGTCCCTGTGAATGAGGGTATTTATTGATACAGAAGCTTAAGACAAAAGATCTTTGTTTCTTATACAAAAAAGTAGGAAAGAGAAAACTCCTGCAATGGTACTCTCGATTGATGCTGAGAGAGCATTTGATAGAGTTGACTGGGGATATATGCTAGATACATTGGAAGTACTGGGGATGGGACCTAGAATGAGAGAATGGATAAGGAAATTATATAGTCAGCCCTTGGCAGCAATCAAGGTTAATGGGGAATTATCAGAGTTCTTTGGGATGCAAAATGGGACAAGACAGGGATGCCCTTTGTCACCATTGCTATATGTTCTGTCCCTGGAATCTCTCTTAGCCACAATAAGGAATAATATAGATATAAAAGGAATCTGGATAGGAGAAATAGAGCATAAGGTGGCAGCTTATGCGGATGATATGCTGTTTTATGTGGTAAATCCAAGGATAACATTGCCAAATTTAATGAAATCATTGAAGGAATATGATGAGATGTCAAATTTAAAAATTAATCCAACAAAAACAGAGATTCTAAATATAAATCTTCCTAATAAAGAGAGAAAAATGTTACAGGAGGAATTCCCCTTTGTTTGGAGAGAAAGAGAATTAAAATATCTGGGAATAAATTTAACCGTATCTTCAAAGCATCTCTATAGATCAAATTAGGTTGGGCAACTCTGTCATGGATAGGTTGTATAAATCTGATAAAAATGGTAATTGTCCCAAAAATATTATATACATTTCAAATGATACCAATTAAACTGCCAGAAGTATATTTTAGAATAATTAAAAAAGATGTTTACTAGATTTATTTGGAGGAATAAAAAACCTAGAATAAGCTATGAAATTTTAAGCAGAGACAAAGAGAACAGTGGATTGGGTGTACCAGATTTAAAAAGATATTATAATTCAGTAATGTTGGCGAGAATTTTCAATTGGACACATAATGCACTGGGGAAAAGTTGGGTGAAAAAAGAAAATACACTGAGTTACACAAATGTGAGTAGAATTGTATGGCTACCCCCGCAATACAGAGGACTGGCAGATAGCACAAGTTTGTTTACACGTAATGTTTTAAAAACCTGGGATGTATTACACAAACAAATGGGGTGGGAATTTAATTAATTGTTAATGCCATTAGGGTCTACAGAGTTCTTTCCTCCAGGAAAAGAAAGTATAATGGGGAGGTGGATAAAGAAGGATGGCGCATAATTAAGTGACATAATGGTGGGTGAGGAAGTTTGTTCACTTAAGGAGTTGAAAAATAAGAGATAGATGACTGGCGTTACTTTCAATTAAAACACTTTATAGGGAAGCTTCCTAGACCATTAAGAACAAAAGAGGACTGGAATTTTTTTGAGCACTTATTCGACACATGGGGAGATGGGAAACATGGGATCTGTAAAATATATAAGATTCTCACTAGATTATTTACGGACATGAGCCCTCCATATATAGAGAAATGGGAAAGGGAATTGGGAGTAAAAATAAATGTAGAAAAGCAAAAGAAAATGTATAGAGTAATTTATGTAAATATGAAGGAGGTGGAAATGAACTATAAATGTTTGGCACGGTGGTATATAACACCGAGTGTGGCACATAGAGTAAATGGAGATAATTCACCTTTATGTTGGCGTGGATGTGGGGGCAGGGGAACAATGTTTTACATTTGGTGGGAGTGTCCCAAAACACAAGAGTACCGGGAGGGAATCATTTGCCAGATTCAGAAAATAACAGAGTTTAATATTCCAAAAGACCCAGAAATCTGCCTTTTCATGGTACAAGTTCTAAGAAAAAAAATATAAAAATTCTGGCTTATTGTATTATTTGAATGCAGCAAAAGGCTTGATACCCAAATTCTGGAGGGAACGTGAAGTGCCAAAAATAAAAGATTGGGTAAGAAAGGTGGATCAGATATATAGATTGGAGGAATTTTATCATATGGACAAAGATAAAATGGAGAGTTTTCGTATAAGATGGAGAAAATGGGAGGAATTAAAAAAAAAATCACTTATTTTTAGAGTTTATGTAATAGAGATGAGAGGATAGAGGTGAACTTTATGGAATAAAAGTAGTATTATTCTAAGCCTGGGAGCCCAGAAGTAAGGAGAATCGCAGAGTGGAGGTTGTGATAGGTGGGGGATAGGGGTAGATGTATGCTAATATTTTTGATATATTGTTAAGTATGTATATGTTTTTGTTTTGTTTCTTTTTTTAATATTAGTATAAATGGGAAATTGAAAATAAATAAAATATTTAAAAAAAAAAAAAAAAAAAAAAGGGGCTTAAGACAAGGGAACAAAGCAGGTAAAATGCTTGCGACATACTTGGCCGTTAGACAATCCAAATCTAAATTAGCCTCTATTCTAGACCCAATATCAAATAACATCACTTATCATCCTAATAGAATAGCGGCAGCGTTCCGCTCCTACTATTCCCAGTTATACAACCTCAGAGATGACCCTCATACCACGCAACCTACCCCTAAATAAATTCTTTGAAAAACTTCTACTACCTACCTTAGACCATCAAAAACTAGAAGGGCTTAATCAACCTATTCTGGAAAGTGAAATAATCACAGCTATTAAAGCTTTGCCAAAAGGGAAGTCCCCGGGGGCCGATGGTTTTACTGGTTTTTAAGAATTCCAATCCATCTTAGTACCCCATCTTAAAAGAACATTTGATGAAGCTGTGCTTAAGTCCACATTTCCACCCGAGATGCTAAAGGCTATTATCGTCACTTTGCCCAAACTGGGGAAGACTCCAAACTGCCCTCAAAACTTTAGGCCCATTTCCCTGCTAAACACAGACCTTAAAATTTTATCGACTCGTCTTCTACACATAACCTTTCTTCTAATTAAGGCTGACCAGGTGGGTTTCGTTAAGGGCCGACAAGCATCGGACGGAACCCGTAGAATTCTTAACCTGATGCATTTGACTGAATCTCGTGGGCTTCAGGCTGTGTTTTTGGCATTGGATGCCAAAAAAGCTTTTGATAGAGTCCATTGGCAATACTTAGATGCTACCCTAACTAAATTTGGTATCAGTGGTTTTATAAAATTGGCTATTATGGCTCTATATACAGTCCCTACTGCGCAGGTATTTACGTCTAATGCATTATCAGAATCTTTCAGCATCACTAATGGAACAAGACAGGGATGTCCCCTATCTCCCATCATTTTTTCATTAGTAATGGAGCTTCTAGCGACCACTATTAGAAATAACCCACGAATCTCAGGTATTCCAATAGCGACTACATCCCACAAAATTGGACTGTTTGCAGATGATGTAATACTTACTGTTACTGACCCGGTGAACTCCCTTACAGAAATATCGGATTCCCTACAGTCCTTTAGTGCTGTTTCTTACTATAAACTTAATATCACCAAATCCTGTGCCTTGCCGATAGCTGTAGGAAAGGGACCATTGAAATATATTAAGGACAAATTTCCCTATAATTGGACCCATAAGAAACTGGACTATCTTGGTATATACATATCAGCCCCGACCTCCAATACATTTAAAGATAACTACGAAAAACTGTACCAGTCTATTATAGTGAAGCTACAGCGGCTTGAAAAATTTGAATCTTCGTGGATAGGTAGAGTAGCCACGTTTAAGATGTTGATATTTCCTAAAATATTATATTATTTTCGAACGATTCCAATCTTTATCCCTTCTGCCTATTTCTGTAAATTAGAGGCGGCTAAAAAGATATATCTGGAAAGGGAAGAAATCGCGGATCCCATTTCTATCCCTCACTGAACACAAGTCCATAGGTGGGATTGGCCTTCCGATACTTTCTACGTACTATTATGCAACTATCCTTGATCAACTTTTGGCGTGGTTAGCCCCGTCTGATAAATTATGGGTACAAATAGAGCAGAGTGTGGTTTCCAATAGAGACCTTCGGGCATTATTGATGGCTAGGTCAGTCACATCCAAACTTTTATCTACATTCCTTCCATCCATTACCGCAATACTCGAGGCATGGATAATGGGTATTCATAGGCTGAATACATCCTCTCCAAAATTTCATATTGATATTCCACTATTGGCGTATGAATTCTTTATTCCCAATCTCACCACCAACCCTCTAAGGGACCTAGGCTACAGTACTTACACTGAGATTGCCAACACTACACCAAGCAGAGGCCTACATCCCTTTTTGCAGATAAGAGGCTATCACAGCATACATCCGAAGACATGGATTGAAATAGATTCCAAACTATGGCATGTTTTAACTAACCCTAATAAAATTAAAAAAGGTATCTCATGATTCTACAAATTTTTGCACTATGACAATGATGTCTCTACTCTAAACTGTGTGAGTAGATGGGAGAAGGATATCCAAAGATCGTTCACCCGAGGTGAGTGGGATGCAGCCTTAAGCAACAACTTGAGTATTACAAAATGTGCTAATCATTGGGACTGTTCTCTTAAAATACTGTACCGTAGCTATCTTACCCCATATAAATTAGCTAAAATGTACCCGAATGTATCGCCACTGTGTTGGAGGAATTGTGGCAGGGAAGGTAACTTGTATCACATTATCTGGGGATTCTCATGTCTACTTAATTTTTGGCAGACAGTTTTCTCCCATATTTTGCGGGTGTCAGGAATGTTAACTAATCAAGCACCTCATCTGGCATTACTTAATATTACCCTAAACTTGTTCCCTCCCCAATTCAGAACGATAATTGACATATACTCATTGCTTCTAGAATGGCCATTGCGGCTGCATGGAAATCAACAAAAATTCCCTCCATATCAGAAGTAACCCAAAGAGTGCATTTACATTATGTCTTCGAGAGGGCTGTGGCCCTCACCAATCAGCATATGGAGAAATTCGACTGGAAGTGGTCTAGTTGGAAAGAGATGTTTATGAATCACATGAATATATACAATTGAGAATGATACTATTTCCTTGGTTGACTTGGTGCTCTGTGTTTTCCTCACCCTTTATGTTTCCCCTTCCTTTCCTTCTTCTCTCTCTCTCTCCTTTTTTTTTTTTCCTGATTATGATACCTGGAGGTTGGGCTCTATGTTGGCCCGTCCTTCTGGGATAACTGCGTTGGAAATTAATGCATTATGCAAACTCGATATGCCTCACTTGTAAACGTTTTCTTTTTTACTGTTGTTGGTAACAAAACCTGCTAATGTTGAATATTTTGTCTATGCAAAGTTTGGATGGCCAATAGGCCTGTATATGCTTGATCTTGCAGATCAAAGAATGCATTTGAGACATGGTGTTTAGATAAGTTTGCACATATTTTCTATCTTACCTCTCAGGTCCACGTTCAACAGAGAAATAGGTTGAAAGGATTGTGGATTGCAGGCCACTTTGCATGATCTAGGGATCATAGTAATGTGGGCTTTAACAAACTCCGGGGAAGGCCTCACATTGTCTCGCAAGGAGTTAAAGTACCGTATTTTCCGGCGTATAAGACGACTTTTTAACCCCTGGAAATCTTCTACAAAGTTGGGGGTCGTCTTATACGCCGGGTGCTGGGCTGAAACCTTACCGTACTTCCGTGCTGACGCTTCTGCGCATGTCTTCGGCAGCAGTAGACGATCGCGGATCACCATAGCTCGCAGAACTGCATGAGACGTCGGATGCAGCAGTGCTCGATTGAGCTTGACTGAAACTGTGATATGCAGAGAAGGGATACACATCGGGTAGCGGCTTCTGCGCATGTCACAGTTTCAGTCACGATCAATCGAGCACTGAACGGCTGCATCCGACGTCTCATGCAGTTCTGCGAGGAATGGTGATCAGCGATCGTCTACTGCTGCCGAAGACATGCGCAGAAGCGTCAGCTCGGAAGTACCGGTATGGTACTGCTGCATCCGACCTTGTCCCCTTCATTTCTATGAAATACGGTAATTAATTATTAATATTATAATGTGGCAGTTTTGTGCAATTTATGGTACCGCTCGGATCATCTTGGAGACAGGCAGGGCTGGGCAGGCAGGGAGAGCTGACCCACCCAATCCAAGCAGGCTTTGTATGCAGTGTGCACAGAAAATACTGGTACATCGCTTGCCGTGATTGGTTGGTAGAGGGGTAGTCTTATACGGCGAGTATAGCCCAAACCCTATATTTTAACAGGAAAAGTAGGGGGGTCGTCTTATACGCCCAGTCGTCTTATACGCCGGAAAATACGGTAAGTAGTTAGGTGTGGGGTA
This sequence comes from Staurois parvus, assembly GCF_062004578.1. Classification (NCBI taxonomy): domain Eukaryota; kingdom Metazoa; phylum Chordata; class Amphibia; order Anura; family Ranidae; genus Staurois; species Staurois parvus. Next base: position 4,502,178 of record NW_028318246.1, on the reverse strand, counting down.
AGAAGAGTTTTGAACTTTTTATAGTACAGTCCAGTGAAACCATCTGGGGCTGCAGCTTTAGATGGCTTCTTTTTTTTTATAGCTTGTGTGACTTCTGACTCAGAGAAGCATTTAAGGTATCCCGCGCCGTGGAGCACAACAAGAGGAGGTGCAATGATTGAAAGAAGCTCTTGACCTTGTCCAGTTCAATAGGAGAAGGTCTGCTGTATAGGGAGGAAAGAAGAGACATCCATTTCATAACCTGGGAAGATGGACACTGCAGCTGATAAACTCACGTTCAGGAGCTTTTCTGCATTTTTTTCAGCAGCCCCTGAACTCTCCCTAATGTTTTCCTATGTGTCCATGTGCACATAGTCATTTAGTCGTTTACAGGCAGTTGAGTTTACAGTTGTTTTTTTGAACGCACCAAACTTGCGTTCAGGAGTAGATTTTATCAGCGTTTCAAACGCTTGTAAACGCGGCTAACCATGTTTATAAGCGTTTGCATTTAGAAGTGTTTTTTAACTGTTACATATCCAGATGCTGTCCAGAGTCTTTTTTCGTCGTCAGAAATGCATGCAAAGTGTTTTCCATGTATTCAAATGGACCTGGTACACCAGCGCAGTCAGTTCAAGGTTTTGTGTGAAGGAAAAATTGGTAGAATGTGCTGCATTATGCTCATGATGGGATCCATAGTGAATACAACCAGAAAAGATAGGTCATCTCAACACATACTGCTCTCTCTGCTTCTGCTCTCTCTATTTCTCTCAAAATGTCTGAAATAGTTAATTTTTACTGTTTTTCAGTGCATTTTGGCCATATTGGAAGGTCTCCTGAGGTTATCTTAAAAAAACACTTTGAAACGCTCATAAACATGCATAAACACGGTATGCAAACGTGGCTAAACAGACTTTTTTTAACCTACGTTTTCCAGCAGTCAGTTTCCATCCTTCAGAAGAGTTTTTCAAACGTCCTGTGTACACAGGGGCGGACTGACAACTCATGGGGCCCCCGGGCAATAGGGGATCATGGGACCCCTGTGTCCTTGCCCAAACTCAAAAAAGCCTATGAAAAAGGTACCAGGGGCATCTCATGGGGCCCCCTACTGACCCCAGGCCCTTGGGCAGTGCCCGAGTTTCCAAATGGTCAGTCCGCTCCTGAGTGTACATGAACCCTAACAGTCTTTCTCCCACAGTGCCCAGCTACATTAACACAAACACAGGCAGATTAAAGGAAATACAGTACTTCCTTACAGTAAAAGACCCGCTACAGCCATACACAACGATGAATCTTCAGAGAGAGGGACAGATGAACTTGGTCTTGGTCTAGATAATTCTGCAAGGAATCCACAGAAGACTGGCTTGGCTTGATTAGCGGAGACCTATGCCACCTGGAACACAGCTGGGATGTCACTGCTGACAATAGGGTTGTCAAAGAGAAAGTCTGCACTCATAGGCTAGAGAAACTTCAATGATCTTCAATATATTGCATGAATCTACCAGTCAGTGTTCATAGCGGAAAATATTCCTAATGAACAGAAAAATAACAGAGATGAAGAAAACATGTTCACTTTCTTGAGAGCACTAAGTGAAACCTAGTAGGTGTGAAATGAGAGAGGTTATAGCCTTAAAACACAGGCGCTCCGTGCCTAGTTTAGGAAGTAGTGTAACCATAAGTTGCTTAATCATCAAGCCTCGATGGATGAGAGAAAAAAAAACATATTCAGTACATCTCTAAATCAGAAATTACAGAAAAGTACCTGTTGATCCTGCCAGAAAACCAGTGAGCTTGCTAACTTCCTGGGTACTGTGCCTGTGCTACACTGAAATCACAACAGATTTATCAGTCCTGCCAAGCTCATTTCTGTGGACTGAAGAACACCTCCCCCAGTGTAATGGGGATGAAATGAGGGAAGGCTTACTGTAGCCCAAAACAGGAGTGAGCAGCCTAGGGTGACTGCACAGATACAGTATAGTGCATTTCATCTTGATAGAGGCAGGACTTTACTTCCTCATGACAAAGCTTCCATCTGATGACTATTAAAATGGCTGCATGTACAATATTTGCTAATTTATTTAAAAGAAGTAAATGAAAGTTCCCTTTAGGTTTTTTTTTGTGAAATTTCTTTTACACACAAAATAGCACAAGCTGATATTTGTAATAAAAAAGAATAACTAATCCATATGACAAAACCTATAAACAATTGAAAAGATTGTTTTCAAATATAAAATAGATTTTCAGATATAAGATAATGCAGGATACTATAGAAAAAAAACTTTAAAATTTGACTTGAAAGTCATAACAATTACCTTGAAATCATTATAATCTGGGTGGCTCTCCTTCACATTTGGCCAGGATTTTCTCTGCAAGTTTGATGTAACTGGAGCAGTTGAAGATTGCACACTGTATCTGTAACACACATTATGGTTGTGCAAACACGACAAATTAGTTTTTTAGCCCATGATAAATGTATTCTAAAGCTGAGCTTTAGCAGAAAATAAGTAGTGTGAAGACTACTGGCTGGAAATAGTGCGAATAGATTCTTTCAATAGGTTACTAGTTCATTTACTTAGATGGTACGAATACTTACAGTCTTTATTATGGGATCCTTTAAAATTGTACAATGAGTGTCTTAATGTATGGCAATGTACATTGGGTTGAACTTAGTGAGCTCTAAAGGCTAAAAAAAAAAAAAAGAGGGTTTTGCCACTGAAATAGTACTATTTAACAATCTTTTTATTTCAACAATAGAGAGTTTACCTACTGATTATCATAATGACCACAGCTATTAGGTGAAGATTTTATTGATTGGGTTTAGATCTACTTTAAAGAGGTTGTAAACTCTGTAGTTTAAGTTGTACTCACAGGTAAGCCTATAATAAGGCTCACTTGTAGGTACTGTAAATATCTCCTAAACATGCACCATATAGGAGATATTTATCTGTGTAGAGTACTAGGACATGCTCTCTGATGGAACAGAGCTGTGTGCTGTAAAAAGTGACTCCAGCACGCATGCGCGGGAGTGATGTCATCACGGCTTGGCTATTCAAGCCGCTGGAGCCTGCAAACCCGGAAGGAGGAGTGGGGAAGATAGTGACAGCACGCTGCTGGAGGGCTTCATTTTAAGGTACGTTTCACATAATGTGCTAGTATGCGAAGCATACTAACACATTATGACATTCCCTTGCAGGGGAATGTCATAATGGAGAGTTTGCTACCACTTTAATTTATTTTGGTAAACAGGTTCCCAGAGAAGGACTGAAAGACTTTCTAACACTGCTGTCTCAAGATATGATTTTGTTTGTAAATCAATAAAGATATAAATATTTGCCTTGAGTTTAGCTTTAAAATGTAAGGCATGGGTCCTCTAACCCTAAAGCAGCTTAAAGTATAATGTTCCTACCACAATAATACAGACAAGCAAACTAGGGCCAAATTTAGTTAAAGCCAAACCATTCAATCAGCATGTTCTTGGGTTGTAGAAGTTAACCCGAGCTTATAAAGTCTAATGAAATGCAGAAAAAAAGTAAGGTGATTTACACAAATTCCAATGCAAACATATAACAACATTAATAACACTTTATCCAAATCATGTACAAAGGATAAAATAAACAGACTGGTGTGAATGCACAATATATATGTGTAAAGCGCTGCGTAAATTGATGACGCTACACTGTGTAAGTAACTGTAATAAATAATAAAATAATAAATAAATAATGTCCAAAAGTTATGTCCCAACACCATGTGAGTGGATACAAACAGTGAATTCTTCCACAATTTTCTTTCTATACCTGTGCACCCAACCATCACATGTATGAAAAATGCGCACTGAAAAAATATGACCTCTAAATATATATAGATCCTTAAGCGCTGTTTAGCGATGTCATCATACACTTATCCCTAATGGTAGCTGGTTCCTCCCCACAATGCTCTATCTCCTCTCCATGCATCAGGCAGACATGCCAAAAAATCTTTGTAGTGTAGTATTTATTGAAAAAGTTGTTTAAATGTATTTACCACAATGTTCATTCACATATAAATGTGCCCCAGATTGGGGCCGGATATGACATCACTGGAGGACCGGAAGCAGGGGCGGACTGACAACTCATGGGGCCCCCGGGCAATAGGGGATCATGGGGCCCCTGTGTCCTTGCCCAAACTCAAAAAAGCCTATGAAAAAGGTACCAGGCGCATCTCATGGGGCCCCCTATTGACCCGGGGCCCTCGGGCAGTGCCCGAGTTTCCGCCCCTGACCGTAAGTGATGGCTATAGTCCTGCCTCAGAATGTTTCACAGCTACAGCATCCTCAGGAATCTGTGAGGACCATAGCTGTCACTTTCAGTCCGCCATTGACATCACATCTGGGTCCGAACGTCCGGTTTCTTGGAACGCATGCCAGACTCCAGAGAGCAGAGTGGCAGAGCAGTTTACAGGGGAAGGCTGCTTGTGTTAGTGCTCATCTGGGGCACATTTATATGTGAATGAGCATTGTTTTAAATACGTTTAAACATCTTTTGGAAAAAATTCTACACTATAAAGATTGTTTTGGCATGTGTGGCTGCTGCATGGAGAGGAGATAGAGCAATGCGGGGAGGAAACAGCTACCATCAGGGATATAGAGTATCCACAGTGATCATGACATCTCTAATCTGCTAAACAGCACTTAATGTCCCAGGAACAGGCCCGCCAACTGCTCCAAGAGTGCCGAGGGCTGTTCTCGTCCCTGCCCGGGTACACCACCACAACTACCCTCCGGGTAGACACGCCCCCCGGAAGCAGGCAGCCTACCGAGTGCCCAAGTCCATCAGAGAAGGGATGAGGAGAGAGATTAAGGAAATGTTGGATTTAGGTGTGATAGAAGCCTCTGACATTCCCTGGGCCTCCCCGGTGGTCCTGGTACCCAAGAAGGACGGAACCGTCCAGTTCTGTGTGGACTACCGGAGGCTCAATGACCGGACCGTGACTGATGCATACCCCATGCCCCGGATAGACGAGCTGCTGGACCGGATGGCCAGAGGTAATTTCTTTACCACCATCGATCTCTGGCAGATTCCGCTGGATGCAGACGCGGTACCTCGCGGGGTGGCATTCATCACCCCATTCGGCTTGTACCACTCCAGGGATGAAGAACGCCCCGGCTTCCTTTCAGAGAATGGTAGATAAGCTGCTGGATGTGCTACAGGACTTCTCCTGCGCCTATCTAGACGATATAGTTATCTACAGTGATAGTTGGGAGGATCACCTCCGACACCTCAGGGAAGTGCTTGATCACATCGGGCAAGCAGGGCTGACCACCTGACCTGACAAATGCCATGTTGGGTGTCCGAGGTTCAATATCTAGGACATCGGGTAGGATGTGGGAAGCAATGACCGGTATTGGCAAAGGTGGAAGCGGTAGCAAATTGGCCCACTCCCCGAACCAAGACCCAGGTCCTTGCCTTCCAAGGCACTGCAGGGTACTACCGCAAATTCATTCCCAACTACAGCACCATTGCTAAACCCCTAAAGGATCTGACCCGGAAGAATCTGCCCCGACAGGTTGTGTGGTCCCCAGAGTGTGAAACAACTTTCTAAAAGCTCAAACATGACCTGATCTATGCTCCCGTTTTGGCTGCTCCTGACCCTTCCAAACGGTTTTGCGTTCACACAGATGCCTCCACCTTTGGATTGGGCGCTGTTCTGAGCCAAATCAGGGACGATGAGAACGACCATCCAGTGGCCTACCTAAGTAGAAAGTTGTTACCCTGGGAGGTGGCCCACGCTGCTGTGGAGAAAGAGTGTCTTGTCTTGGTATGCGACCTCAAGAAACTGTACAGGTGCTCCTTCGCCGTACTCACCGATCACAACCCCCTGGTATGGCTAAACCGGGTCTCCAGGGATAATGGTCGTCTGCTGCAGTGGAGCTTGGCCCTCCAACCCTATAACTTTACCATCCAGTACCAACCGGGGAAGCAAAACGCCAATGCGGATGTGTTGTCCTGGCAAACTGAGTTGGTGAAGTAACCCTCTGAGCCGACCGGCCCCAAGTGGACCCGTTTGAAGGTCTCTCCGGGTCTGGTGGGTGTTATGCAATGGGGGAGCCTTGTGGCGAACCGTCCCTTTTTGATAATATTTTGCCCGTTCTACCATTTTTAAAGCTGTATATGTTTAGCAGCTGTGTGGACAGGCATTCTACACTGTTTGTTTAGGGTAATGTGAACTTGTAGTCTTTCGCTTCTCTAGATTTCATACTGTGCTGTCGTGTTGTGCTGTAGAGTTTTGTTATGGGTGGGGAAAACCAGGTGACAGACTGTCTGGTGGGGGTGAAGGGGGCAGATATTACTGTCAGCATGTGCTGTATAAACTGAGCTGTGTTCAATAAAGCAATCATTCATTCACCCTACAGGAAGTTCCGACTCGTGGTTTGTTGATATATGTGTGAAGGATTGCCTTTGAGCTCTAATACCCGCCTTGGCAGAGCGCTGGAAGACTTGCTGAAAAAGGGGATGCTAGGACAAATCGCTCCGCACAAGGAAGCCCAGGTGGAATGGTTCCACCACAGCCTTCTATACATTTTGCCTAATCAAATAAAAGGAAAATCTACAAAGTTAATGGAGGAATTGTTCTCTGGGAAATGAACCATAACAAAACCTTGGCACTTTACAGCCATAATGCTACACACCAATATTGGCATACAATATAAACCACTCTCATTTTTACATCAATTTCAGCATCCTGAAGCAAAATTTACACATCTTGGAAATGTTCAGTCACACAAATAGGAGCATTACATTTACAACATTGTGTTATAAGAGTGCCAACATTTACAGACATTTCAGTTTACCTGCTTAAAGCCATGTACTGTCTGACCATACTGTACTTGTCAAGCTGGTTTTCAGGGCTAGCTTGGTTTTGTAAATGAACTGGAATTCTGGATCTAGATGCTCCATATGGCTTCTGTTTGAGCAATGCTGCAAAAACAGCAAAACACATATTATTTCATTCTATATACTCATTATAGAACATGACAAATATTATATTTTAACTAACTGCAAGATTAAAGAAAGCAAATCAGGATTTCATATACACAAATATGCATGAAAATCCTTGTTACTTTAAAAAAATCTTATTTTTCTTAAGTCTTTGTTTACCTATATTTTATTACAGCACATCTCCCGTTAAAGAAATACAGTCTTCCCACCCACCCAGCATTGACACAATATTTGGCTTCAAAATAAAACCCCACATCATTAGGGAGGGCTCGTGACTGCAACTGGAGTTCGAACACTTCCCCATTCTAAACCAGGAGGAGAAGGCCTGGAACCAATTAAGTCATGTGACTGGTGTTTTAGGTATCTGGGGCTTTTAACTATATTTTTGTAAACAAAAAAATAGATTAGGTACAAGGGATAGAGTGAGCTAGGGTTTTATTCTCCCTGGAGATGAGCTTTAAAGCATTTAAAACAGCTGTCATTAAATGCCAGAACTTGGTCCAGACACAGACCGAGTGGCGCTCCTCTCCACTGTCATCCCACAATTCTGAAGTGCCAAATCCCTGCCGCTCAGCAGTCATTGGTTGCTGGAACCGCAGGCGTCTCAGCAACCAATGACGTCCTGTGTGTGCCCCGCCCCCTTCACCAAGATTCTCGGCGCAGCTCCCACCCCCTGCAGCTCGCTACCTCTTCCAGCTCCTGCTCCCTGCCTGCCCACAAGGTATGTTATTTACTTACATGCTGGTATGCTGTCTACTTACATGCTGTTATGAGGGTTACCTGCTTGTATGCTTTTTACAGGGGAACGCTGATGGGCACATGTTAAGGGGCATTCTGATGGGCACATATTGTGGAAAGGGGTACTCTGATGGGCACATATTGTGGAAAGGGGCACTATGATGGGCACATACTATGGAAAGGTGCACCCTGATGGGCATACAGGAGCACTCTGATGGGCACCTGCAGTGGAAAGGGGCACTCTGATGGGCATACAGGGGCACTCTGATGGGCACCTGCAATGGAAAGGGGCACTCTGGTAGGAAAATATGATGTAAAGGGGCACTCTGAGGGGGTTAAATGATGGAATGGGTCACTTTGATGGGGACACCTGTTAAAACTTGCAATAAATATTGTTTAAATGCTATGGAAATTGTATATTTCTCATTTTTTGATAGACATATAGGGGTTTATTTGCTAAAGCTGGAGATTGCAAAATCAGGCTCACTTCTGAATAAAAACCAATCAGCTTCTAACCTCAGCTTGCTCAATTAAGCTTTGGCAATAAAACCTGGAAGCTGATTGGTTTCTATGTAGAAGTGAGCCTGATTTGACACTCTCCAGCTTTAGTAAATAAACTCCACAGTGTCTACAATCTTACAGTGTCTACAATCATAGCACAAACTTGAGATTTGGACGTCAGCCGTAAGAAGATTTTAGTGACTGGACCTCCTTCAATTTTAATTTAATACCCTGATCTAAAAAAAACCCTTTATTTTCATTTTGAATAGAAAGTGGTTAAAACACCTTTCAATTTTTTTTTCATCTCTGGCCCATTCAAGAGATTGTTCTTCACGTTTTGTAAAAAACAAAAGGAAGGAAGGGGAGATCCTTCCAAAGTGAGGGGAAATGTACTCTTAAACAGTTGTCATTGTGTAAGAGGAGGTGAACAGTGCTGTGGTGCCCTTTTCCTTGTTGGTGTGATCAACTCCACCACTTTGTTCTGAGGCTACATAAACAAAGGGAGTACTTCGTTCGGAAACTTGTGCAGAGATTTGCTGCTCTCTATTGTAAGCTGCTAGTATGAAACTGTAATGTATAGTTACTGTATGTATGTCATTTCCTGACTCGGGGTTGTTGAGAAAAGCACAACAATAGAGCAAAAACAGGCCACCAAAAATGACACAAATTACCGGTGTCATTAGCATATCTCCGACTCACTTGTATAAGTGTGGATACAAAAACCCAAAGACTACATACTAAACAATATGGTAGTGTGACAAGAACACCCCTACCTGAAAAAGAAGGTTACTAGATGATCCACGCGGAGTAATATGAATTCAAAAGAATTTTAACAATACTTTATTTGATCACATAGATCATAGGGAGGTTAAACATAAGCACGGTGTACATATGAAAAAAATAAAATCATGTTAAAAAACACTTAGCGTCTTCAATTTAGGGTCATCTTAGCAAATAGAGCACCATATAAGGCAGAGTTGTGTAATGATGCGATAGTTATCCTGGATTTCCCTGGGTTTCCCACTTAAATTCGAATAAATCATGTGTTCAACAGATGTGTTCCCAATATATGTCAGGGACCTCCTGGAATGTAAGAGCTGGAACACAAAAATACATAATGTATGTATAGGAATATGAAAACCAATTCACATCCAAAATTCACCAGGCCTCCCTCCACATTGGTCAATGGATACTACTATTACCTTCTCAGTAATGAGACTATCATGCCCGCTTCTCAAATGTAGGGACTTCCTGGATAGCCACCCCAGGTGAAACAAGGTCCACAGTACCAAATGATTCTGAGGATATATATAGAGAAAAATTGATAATAATGATAAATATATAAATCATAGGCATCAAGTGACCCCGAAAACAAAACACACACAAAATGTGGATATATTACCATCAATAAAGATCAAGAAGACTCCTGTCAACTTGAAATAGGATCAGGTCCTTGATGCTTTTTCAAAAATGCATATGGGGGTGAGGAGCCAGGTAGTCACAGTGCGTGGATTCCAAACACATATATAGTGTGTATGTAGCATATAGCAGGCCGTAGATACCTGAGTTTAATATACCCAATACAGGGTTTCCAAAAATTGCTCAATTAGAGAAGGTTATTGCGGTTTTATAAGGATGTGGCTATGTCACAGCAAAAAATGCCTGAATAGGATAGCGTATATATATATATACATGTAGATTATCCTCCAAAGAGGGTTTCCAAAAAATTCCCCGGGTATACAAGGTAAATTAGGCCCATAAAACATGCCCTATTGCCACCAAATAGGCTCTATAAATCTCAACAGCCGTAAGCTTTAAGTAACTTGCCACCGGTGGAAGGTATGTTTCCCTGAGGGATTGCCGTTTTGCGAACCGCTGTAATAGTAGCCCAGTGGTAGTTCTCAGAGGGTCTTGGGCCTTCCTAGCAGGGAGCTGTGACACCGCCGTTCCTTCCCGCCTCATGGGCGCCGCACCCAGTGAAAACGCCGAGCGTAGTGACGTCAATACGTTGACGCGTTTCGTCGGCCAATCACCGCAGACTTCGTCAGAACTTAAAGCTTACGGCTGTTGAGATTTATAGAGCCTATTTGGTGGCAATAGGGCATGTTTTATGGGCCTAATTTACCTTGTATACCCGGGGAATTTTTTGGAAACCCTCTTTGGAGGATAATCTACATGTATATATATATATACGCTATCCTATTCAGGCATTTTTTGCTGTGACATAGCCACATCCTTATAAAACCGCAATAACCTTCTCTAATTGAGCAATTTTTGGAAACCCTGTATTGGGTATATTAAACTCAGGTATCTACGGCCTGCTATATGCTACATACACACTATATATGTGTTTGGAATCCACGCACTGTGACTACCTGGCTCCTCACCCCCATATGCATTTTTGAAAAAGCATCAAGGACCTGATCCTATTTCAAGTTGACAGTCTTCTTGATCTTTTTTGATGGTAATATATCCACATTTTGTGTGTGTTTTGTTTTCGGGGTCACTTGATGCCTATGATTTATATATTTATCATTATTATCAATTTTTCTCTATATATATCCTCAGAATCATTTGGTACTGTGGACCTTGTTTCACCTGGGGTGGCTATCCAGGAAGTCCCTACATTTGAGAAGCGGGCATGATAGTCTCATTACTGAGAAGGTAATAGTAGTATCCATTGACCAATGTGGAGGGAGGCCTGGTGAATTTTGGATGTGAATTGGTTTTCATATTCCTATACATACATTATGTATTTTTGTGTTCCAGCTCTTACATTCCAGGAGGTCCCTGACATATATTGGGAACACATCTGTTGAACACATGATTTATTCGAATTTAAGTGGGAAACCCACGGAAATCCAGGATAACTATCGCATCATTACACAACTCTGCCTTATATGGTGCTCTATTTGCTAAGATGACCCTAAATTGAAGACGCTAAGGCCCTGATTCACTATTGGGCGTGGGCGCATATTTATGGGCTTAAGCCCAATTTTCATGGGCGTCCGTCCATTTTTGACCCTGCAACCTAATTCACTATTGAGCAGAGCCCATAAGCAGACGCCCAATCTAATTCACAAAAAGACACACGCCCGGAATCAGACTCACAAAAGCAGACTTGCTAAGAAGCACGTCTAACACCATGAAAAATCACTGTAGAGACATGTTCACTTAGAAATTTGCTTTGCCAAATATCAGGACTTCACTTTAAACAATATCTGCTATTTCCAAAAAAATTAAGAATGTGTTAAAAATCGTTTTTCTCAAGGAAATCGACACAGTAAAAATCTAGATGCCCGTGCAGTGTCTTTGGCAGATAGAACTGAGCATGTGCAGAACACCTTTTAGTCCTCTGCCATGGGCGTTTGCTTTTTAGCCACTGACTAATAGTGAATCTGATTGTGGATTCCTCTGACAGCCGGCACTCGGTCGCGACTACTGTGTTTAATAAACAGCATTAAGCATATCTTCATGTAATCTAATTAGATTTCCTTCGTTTTAGTGATTATATTTTTGTTTCTTATCCTTTATAATTATTTCTGTTATGATTTTACTTATTTTGAAGGTCTAGATAAAATTTATTTTGAAAGCTGAATGTAAAAATAAAGGTCCGCAATAAAAAAAAAAAAAAAAAAAAAACAGCGTGGGTCCCCCCTCTCATCCATACCAAGCCCTTCAGGTCTGGTATGGATATTAAGGGGGAACTCCATGCTGAAATTTAAAAAAAAAACAGCGTGGGTCCCCCTCAATATCCATACCAGACCTTTATCCGAGCATGCAGCCCGGCAGGTCAGGAAAGGGGGGGGGGACGAGCGAGCGCCCCCCCCTCCTGAAACCATACCAGGCCACATGCCCTCAACATGGGGGGGGTGCTTTGGGGCAGGGGGGCTCCCCCCCCCAAAGCACCTTGTCCCCATGTTGATGAGGACAAGGGCCTCTTCCCCACAACCCTGGCCGGTGGTTGTGGGGGTCTGCGGGCGGGGGGCTTATCATCCCAGTGACCCGCCCCATGTCACATGCTTGCTGTTCCCGGCTGGCCCCGCCCATACCTATATAAGAACTGTCAGCTAGGCTTTTCTTCACTAGGCTGGAAGCCTCGGACGGGAGCGGAACCTTTTTTTTTTTTTCCTTTTTTCGGGTCGCCGCCGCCGCGATTGACGTTGGATCTACTTCGGGGGACATTGTTTTAATAAAGGACTTGTCAAAGACCCTGTACTGTGTTTTTTTTACACCACACTTAGTTTTTTTGTGAATGAGTCTGCGGACCGTGTACCGCAGAATCATTCACGTAGGGGGGGGGGACCGGGATCTGGGGGCCCCCTTGTTAAAGGGGGCTTCCAGATTCTGATAAGCCCCCCGCCCGCAGACCCCCACAACCACCGGCCAGGGTTGTGGGGAAGAGGCCCTTGTCCTCATCAACATGGGGACAAGGTGCTTGGGGGGGGGGAGCCCCCCCTGCCCCAAAGCACCCCCCCATGTTGAGGGCATGTGGCCTGGTATGGTTCAGGAGGGGGGGGGGGCGCTCGCTCGTCCCCCCCCCTTTCTTGACCTGCCGGGCTGCATGCTCGGATAAGGGTCGGTATGGATATTGAGGGGGACCCACGCTGTTTTTATTTTTAATTTCAGCGTGGAGTTCCCCCTTAATATCCATACCAGATCCGAAGGGCTTGGTACAGATGGGAGGGGGGACCCCACGCCAGTTATTTAAAAAACAGTTTCTAATTCCCCGCAATACTTTGACATTCAACTGTCAGTGGGGAACTCCGCCGACAGCTGAAACATGAGCGCTGCATTGGTTTTCACTACTAAAACGCCGCATGAGTTGATAACATAACTCATGCGGGATTTTAGAAGCGACAGCCATGTGTTAATGTTTCAGCTGTCAGCGGGGTTCCCCACTGACAGCTGAATGTAAAATAATTCCCTTTATAGCATAAATAATAATAAAAAACAGCGTGGGGTCCCCCCCTCCCATCTGTTGAAAATTTTGATAACTTTATTGGCATTTGGACATGGCGAGAGCACAGTTCTCAACTGAGGAGATGATCCTGATATGTAAAGTAACTGTGGCCATTGCAAATATGTTTATAACATGTGAGGGACAAGTAATTGTAATTTTGTGGGTGGGGCCTAGCAGAATCTCACTTGGTGCACATGCTACTTATCTGTACATTAGCTCCTGGGTATTGATGGGTCAATTATATTAACCACTTGCCTACTGGGTACTCACCCCCTTCCTGTCCTGGCCAATTTTCATCTTTCTGCACTGTTACCCTTTGAATGACAATTGTGCGGTCATGCCACATTGTACCCATCTTAAATTTGTATCAGTTTTTTCAGACAAATAGAGCTTTCTTTGGGTGGTATTGACTTGCTGCTGTGAGTTTCACTTTTTGCTCGATAAACCACAAAATAGCTCATAATGAATAAAAGTCTGTTTATATTATAACATTTGGTAAACTGGTAATTTAGCAACACTGATGGGCGTTGATGAGGCGGCACTGCTGGCCACAGGTGGGCGGAACTGTTGGGTGGCACTGGTGGGCACTGATCATCGGGGCCGACCCCTGCTTTGATAACTGCTGGTTCTCGGCAGTACTTTCCACACATTCTGACAGCGTGATGAAAGTGCAGCCAAGACCCTGCAAATGCATTTCCCGGTGATCAGCGTGTCATTGGACATGGCTGATCACATGGTAAAAAGCCGCTGTGATTGGTCTTTACCACATCACGTGATCAGCTGTGTCCTTAGGACACAGCAATCATGGAGAGCGTGTTCTGCCAGGATGTCATATGACACCCTCCCAGAGCTGCCTGGATGCAGTGTAGCGTTATTCGGCTATCTGCGGTCGCCAAATAGGTAACCAGCTAGGCCTTCATGGCTAATCTTTGAATATCTGGACATGTATACTGCGTATAATGCATTACATTCTACAATGTGTTGGTGTACATGGTATAACAGTGTGCAATGCGTTGCTGGATTCTGCATGACAGTGGACAGCGTATCACAGTGTGCAATGCGTAGCTCCAGCCTGCATGACAGTGTACAGTGCATTACAGTCTACAATGTGTGGGTGTACACGGTATCACAGTGTGCAATGCGTTGCTCCATCCTGCATGACAGAGTACAGTGCATTACAGTCTACAATGTGTGGGTGTACACGGTATTACTTTGTACAGAGTATTACAGTGTGCAATGCGTTGTACACTGCAGTGTGCACTAAAGCATTTTACACTCATGCACTGTACACACTAACGCATTTGACATTTCTAGTGTGCAATGCGTTCGTGTGCAATGCCTTGGACAGTACAATGCATTTGCAGTATTGGTGTATGTTTATTAAGCACAGATAATTCATCTGATTTTAGTTATCAAGGAGAAGTCTTCTCTGTCCCCCTGTTTATGAGGTGGAGGACAATTGTTTTCCGAAGAGGAGAGGAGACTTTTTTTCAAGGAGATCTGTATAGATTTCCAGAGATATGTGTAGATGGTTGAGGGGCTGCATGTGATCTCCGGAGATAATTGTGATTAATGATCACCTGAGTTAAACCAGTGAATGAAAAGTGTAAAAAAACATGGATTGAAAATAATCTGCACTGACCACTGTGCTTTGTCAAGCCACATATTGGCACATTCTGGTGTCACACAGATGCGATGTGAAATTTGCAGTGTTTTCTGTGCAAGCGCTGCACCGCATCACAACCGCAACCCCTTCATGCCACCTGCTGCGGCTTTCTAGGTGAAGTTACCAACACACCAATATTGGTACACAAAGCGTATTGCGATTTGCCAAATTGGATGGCATGCCTATTCACACCCATGTGCATACCCTGAAAAAGGGTCCTGCACATTTTTGGCCCGGATGCGGTGCAATTTGAGGTGTGCAAAATGTTTGTCTCTAATTGCAACGCACACAAATTGCATGTGATTTGCCCAGGAGTGCGGTGTTAGACCACAATGCATGTATGTGAAGCCAGAATAAAAGGATGTGGATTTTGTCTATTTTTACTTGCGCATGTTAACATTATGGAAGTGCGTTATTCTTCTGTTTAACATGCTATAGAAATGCAACATGCATTTGGATGTAGTGTTTTTGTATGTGCATTTTGGAAGTATTCTAAACACACATTGACCCTAGGGCCACACCATATCTCATGCAGGCCATAGATGGGTCGAAAATCGGCCGATTTTTCGGCCGAAAATAAAATCGGCCGATTTTCGGATCGTTAGTGGGCTATTTGTTCGGCCGTTTTTCGGTATTTTGGCAGATTTTTTTTTTTGGTAAAGTTGGAAAAAAACGGCCGAATTTGCCGATCGGCCGATTTTCGCGGCAATGATGGGCAAATCGGCCGATTTTTTTACTGATAAAAAATCTGCACATGAGCAGTGACCTGCAAGAGGAAGACAAAAAGAAGAAAAAGAAGAAGAGGATGATGATGATGAAGATGATGAAGAAGAGGATGATGATGATGAAGAAGAAGAAGAAGATGATGAAGAGGAAGAAGAGGATGATGATGAAGAAGAAGAGGAAGAAGAAGGATGAAAAATGAGAGGAATTCCAGTATGGCAAAAAGTGTCCCTGCAGAGAGCTCCGCTATTTCTTTGACAGTTCCTTGACATTTACAGCGGTTGCAACATTGTATCTATTTGTTTCCGAATAAAAACATCTGTATCCGAAATGGATACAAATACATTGTTGCAACCGCTATAAATGTCAAAGAACTGTCAAAGAAATAGCGGAGCTCTCTGCAGGGACACTTTTTGCCGGCTGTAGACGGGATGAAAATCGGCCGATTTTTTTTTTACCATTGCTGGTAACGTCGGCTGCTTGAACAACCGATTTTTCATTTTTTAAAAGAAAAATCGGCTGTTTTTCTCCCCGTCTATGGCCTGCATAAGCATTAGTGTGCCTGGGGGAGGGGGGGGCCTTTGGCCTTTCCAAACACAGTAGATGCTCCAAGAATGTTTCCTTGAACTCTTGAAATGGTTAAAAAGGAAAGACACTCTAGATAGCCTGCACTGAGAATTGACTGTCATGATGACGTGTCAATGATTATTTGCTCTCATTTTTCAGGAGTGGTACTGCTTGCGGTTGAAGCTGGTAGAAATCCACCTTCACGTCCTCCACTCACCTTCACTTGTGGCCAGTGGATATTTTGTGGCCGCAGGCAAGAACTGGCATCGAGGACCTGCATAATGACCCTGGCATGCCAGAGGTGGTTTGGAAGCAGCACAGCAATTTGACCATCCCTTTCCTCTATGTTGGTTTTAGGGTGCAGAATTGCTTCTCGTTCGTGAACGGACTGTCGCCGGATATCAGAGTCCCCATATTTTCAAGATATGTTTTAGCCATGTTGGCTTATTTTTATGTTATTTTCCAAGTGTGTCGCACCTAACCGCACAATAGTGTGGTGCCATGCGTATTTGTGGCTGTGAATGGGGCTGTTTTTAATAGACGTGTGTAGGTGCAACAACGTTTTCATCATGGTACCTGCGCACATCTACATAGGGCATTGCATTTCTTTGCTGTGCTGGAAAATGTGTGTTCTTGCATGCGTTTCTGCACCACCAATGGTGTGAACAAGTCCTAAGGGCTGGTTCACACTATAGAAACAGTCTAGATGTGTTCCTGATGGGGTTTTTTCATGCCCTTTTGGCATGCATGTTTAGTGTGTTCCAGTACATTTTGGATGCGTTTTGGACATGTTTACATTGCATTTTTGTATCCCTTCCACTTATTTTTTTCTATTTTCTTTGTATTCAATGTAGTTAGGGACATGTGCGTTTTAGTACATTCAAGGACGTTTCAATGTGTTCCAGTACAGTTCTGTGCAGAAACAATGCAGCGCTGATGTGAACTATGACATTGACAACCATATAACCTTCTTTCTGTGCGTTTGTGATGCTGAAAAAGCAACTGAAACACATGTAGTGTGAACTGGCCCTAAAGGTTATTAGAGGTCAGGGAACAGGACTGACCAGGAATTGTGAATTCAATCAGACTAGTGGTGAGATACAATCAGCAATTGTATAATAATGTGAGATCTGAGCTGTAGCTGATAGAAAATGAGACACATTCACTTGATCAGTAAATAGATAGTTAAAGAGTGGGGCGGTGATCCATAGATTTGCATATGGGACAGGTGATGATGGGGTGGGGGAGGGGGTCAAGTTGTATAAGGAGACAGATTTAAAAGAGAAAAAAGTTACAATGAAATATACACGGCATGAAACTTGCACATGACCTAATTGGCAGAAGAACAGTACGCAAGTAACATTCATCCACTTTCTAGTCACTAGGCAAAATCATAATTGATTGATCAATATTCCTGCCACAACCCAGAAAATTGATCTCCATTTTTTTGGGATGTTGCCAAGACTGGGATTAGAACCCATGACCCAAGTGCTGTAAGTTCTGAGCTCTAACCACTAAACCACTGTGGGAAACACAGTTTGAGCTATAATGTAGAATAGTTACATTGTTTAAAAATGATAAAGCGAGCGCTGGTCAAATGATATAGACTAGTAAAATGGTATTACACAAGATAAATATAACCACGAACAGTAGTGCATGAACTCGTGAAAGGTCATCCACCCCTGTGAGAGTGTACTACACTATTGAGCACCTTTCTGGCTCCTGTGGCTGAGCTAATTCCTCCCCAGGACCATTTGGGCACCCACCCTGATGGATGGATGGATGGAGCTGGATGACTAACCCATAGCTGCCAGCATACCGCTGCACCCCCAGATGTGCGATGTGTATAACCCATGCACATTAATACTTTTTTTCTGGTGAGTGTAGACCAGTCCCAAGGGTGGTTTACCTTTCACGAGTTCATGCACTACTGTCCGTCACGGAGAGACCACACGTGCCATTCATAGGCACTCTCTGAGTTGGTACTCTCACACGAAGGACATTCCATTATTCAGGAATGATTCTATGAACTTATTTTAGCACGATTTACCAGTTTACATCATTATTGCAATTCTTTGCACTTTTTGGTTTTTACATGCGTTCATTATTGATCACATGCATTTATAGCGCTGCACTTGTCTTTAACATAGAATAGTTATGTGATTAAAGAGAATGAAGATATATAACTATATTGGGAAATTAGAAGTATATAAATTATTTGAGATATAAGTGTGAAAATGTTTAACATTTGAATATAGAATGTATGACATTCATTAGTAAATGCAATACTTTCCTGATCATTTTGGAGAAACAGCAAAAAAAAAAACATAGCAAAAGAGAATTTTCAGAATGTAATAGTACAGCTGTATTAGAATTTTCTATCAGGAAAACGCCAATGTTAATAAAGCCCGCGCTTATGCGCCATCTAGCGAATATATCCGGTATTGCACCTAAAGATGTGCCAGACGGGATACCTCATTCACTAATGGCAAAGTAGTCAGTAGACGCTCGTTAATGAGCTTGCTAGACGCTGGTCAGACGACTGATTGATTGACCGGAGTCTGCCTGAATGGTCAGACTCTGCTGATAGACTCACATCTTAGTGAATCAGGGCCTAAGTGTTTTTTAACATGATTTTATTTTTTTCATATGTACACCGTGCTTATGTTTAACCTCCCTATGATCTATGTGATCAAATAAAGTATTGTTAAAATTCTTTTGAATTCATATTACTCCGCATGGATCATCTAGTAACCTTCTTTTTCAGGTAGGGGTGTTCTTGTCACACTACCATATTGTTTAGTAAGTTGTTGAGAAAAGCACCTGGAAGGAGGAAGTGGAGAAAGAGAAGGCCTCAGTCACACGTCCTGTCCATGCTACTACTACC
This sequence comes from Staurois parvus, assembly GCF_062004578.1. Classification (NCBI taxonomy): domain Eukaryota; kingdom Metazoa; phylum Chordata; class Amphibia; order Anura; family Ranidae; genus Staurois; species Staurois parvus. The sequence continues at coordinate 4,483,183 of NW_028318246.1, read as the reverse complement.
AGATCAGAAGAGATGATTATTGCCAGATAAATAGGACTGCATTCCACTGTAGCTGAGTAATGGCTGGAGGGCCATCACTGCAGATCTTGTCTTCAGGTCTCTGACACAAAGCAAACAACGCGTCACCCTCAGGGTCCCCTGAAATGGGACTTTGCTGCAAAATTCACTTGGAAGTATCTCTATTAATAACTACATATACCTGAGTATACAGTATGTGCACAATTCTAACACAACAAATACTTTTCTCCTGCTCTAGGAAAGGACTCAGTAGACCCAATAGGAATGTTCTGGAATTTTCTGGAATATGCACTGCTTGCTGCCCTCAACAGACCGGGGTGGTCCAAATACAATGGATGCAAATGGAGAAACAGAAAAAGGGCGCACCGACCTCGTGCATTATCGTTTAAAATATTTATTGAAGAAACAAAGTAAGTATCTGTCAGGGCTCCGGGGTGTGACCAGAGGTATGTGACTGACGCAGGGAAACGCAGGCTTCCGATAAGTTATAAACAATATAATTTATTAAAGACTAACAATACAAACATAAACGCAGTGCAATACTAAAACATAACACAGTGCAAACGAACCAAACCAAACCACCCACAGATAACAGTACATACAATGCAAGCATCGTCAGGCAGGCCGGGTCAATAACAATCGGGCAGGTAGGTACAGGGGGTCAGGCAGAGAATGGTCGGGTCACAAGCCAGGAATGAAACAGGAGAAGTCAGCAGAGGTCCGGATCAGGCAGGGTCAGCAACGAATCAGTCAGACAGGGCCCAGGAAAAACACACACCAAGGCAGAGACTGCAGGTCTGGCCATCCCTTAAATACACCTGCATGATCAGCTTCAGGTGTTTGGCTGGCTGCAGGGTTGAGTTTCTGATTGCCGGGAGCACCCGCTGGCCAGCCCTGGTACTGCAGCCCACAAGGCAGGTGAGTCCCACCATTACTGGCAAGTCCATTCCTGACAGTACCCCCCCCCCTCAAGGAGCGGCCTCAGGACTCTCCAAACAGTCCTAGCTGGGCAAAATGTTCCACCGCCCGGGTCTGGTAACTGGCGGGATATCAAAGACTGGCACATTGGGCAGGACTCCGGGCAGCGCCACACCGGGCAGGACTCCGGGCAGCGGCACACCGGGCAGGACTCCGGGCAGCGGCACACCGGGCAGGACTCCGGGCAGCGGCACACCGGGCAGAGGCAAATCGAGCTGGACTCCGGGCAGAGGCACATCGGGCAGGACTCCAGGCAGGACTCGGGCAGATGCACATCGAGCTGGACTCCGGGCAGGACTCCGGGCAGAGGCACATCGAGCTGGACTCCGGGCAGAGGCACATCAAGCTGGACACCGGATCACCAGGCGGAGCAGCAGGCACCGGGCCGCCAGGCGGAGCAGCAGGCGCCGGGCCCCAAGGCGGAGCGGTGGGCGCCGGGCTCGCCGGCGGAGCAGCAGGCGCGGGGCCACCAGGCGGAGCGACAGGCACCGGGCCCCCAGGCGGGTTGGCGGGCGCCGGGCCCCCAGGCGGAGCAGCGGGCACCGGGCCCCCAGGCGGTGCGACAGGCATCGGGCCCCCAGGCGGGGCGACGGGCATCGGGCCCCCAGGCGAGGCGACGGGCATCGGGCCCCAGGCGGGGCGACGGGCATTGGGCCCCCAGGCAGGGCGCCGGGCCCCCAGGCAGAGCGGCGGGCGCCGGGCCCCCAGGAGGGGCGACAGGCATCAGGCCCCCAAGGTGGGGCGACAGGCATCAGGCCCCCAGGCAGAGCAACAGGCATCGGGCCCCCAGGCGGAGCGGCGGGCACCGGGCCCCCAGGAGGGGCGACAGGCATCGGGCCCCCAGGCGGGGCGACAGGCATCGGGCCCCCAGGAGGGGCGACAGGCATCGGGCCCCCAGGAGGGGCGGCAGACACCGGGCCCCCAGGCGGAGCGGCGGGCACCGGGTCATCAGGCACGACAAAGGGCATCGGGTCACCAGGCATCAGGTCATTTGGCTCGCCAGTGGGCACCGCGTCATCTGGCAAGGCAGTGGGCACCGTGTCACCAGGCACGACAGTGGGCTCCGAGTCAACTGGCATGACCGCGGGCACTGGGTCAGACATTGGATCGTCTGGCTGGACAGCGGGCATCGGGTCACCAGGCATCAGGTCATTTGGCTCGACAGCGGGCACCGCGTCATCTGGCAAGGCAGTGGGCACCGAGTCACCAGGCACGACAGTGGGCTCTGAGTCAATTGGCACGACAGCGGGCACCGGGTCATCAGGTACCGGATCGTCTGGCTCCACAGCAGGCACCGGGTCATCTGGCGCTGGATCGTCTGGCTCGACAGCGGGCATCGGGTCACCAGGCATGACCGCGGGCACTGGGTCATCAGGCATTGGATCGTCTGGCTCGACAGCGGGCATCGGGTCACCAGGCATGATAGGATCATCAGGCTGGATCAGTTCATCAGGCTGGGTACAGACATCAGGCTGGGTACAGACATCAGGCTGAAGTGCGGGTGCTGAGACACCAGGCTGAACCACGGAAGGCAGGTTCTCAGACGGCAGGCTCACCGGTTTGCATACTGGCAGGATGGTACTGGTTGGAAAGAATTTCCGCTTTTTTATGGTTTTAACTACTGAGGCACTGCAAGTAAACGCAGGTCTGCAAACGAATGGAGCAGCTGAGGACAGAGAAGAGCTGGAAGATGGAACAGAGGAGGGAGCAGTTGCTACAGAGGACTTCTTTACAGGGTTAAAGAAAGGATAAGTGCAGCGAGTGGGAGCAGAGGACTGGTATGTGGTAGTTAGAGTATACTGGGCAGTCACTGGGGGTGCTGTCGGGGATGCAGGAAGAGTGCCTTGAGTGGAGGAATGATGTTGTAAGCTGACTGAAGCTGGGTGCAACAAGTCTGACCATGTCTGCAGTATGGGTTGAACAAAGTTCAGTTTACACAAAGCCTGTCTGGTCAATGACTGCACTGCGTTTATACAATCTCTTAGTATCTGTGGTGAACATGCAGAATAACGCTCCAGAAAGTAATCCACATCATCCTCTAATAACCATACCAGGGACTCTATCTGGTCGGCACTAAATGGCGGCAAACATTCATCCCTGCATTCGGGGGTACCAGATGAAACCAACTCAGCACAAACCTGAATCAATGGCTGCACCTCAGAGAATTCTGTGCCCTGATCTACTAGAACATGAGCGATCCGTATACATTCTAGTAGTTGATCCCTGGGATATTCCTTCAGAGTCTGATAAGCATATTCTCTGTCATCAAACACTAGCAGAGATAAAAACACAACCTCATCCAGATCCATCCTTCCCAGCAACAAGCCAAGATGGCTTCCCTGTGCAGCCACTTCTGGTCAGGATTGGCCTTGGTGTAATGTCAGGGCTCCGGGGTGTGACCAGAGGTATGTGACTGACGCAGGGAAACGCAGGCTTCCGATAAGTTATAAACAATATAATTTATTAAAGACTAACAATACAAACATAAACGCAGTACAATACTAAAACATAACACAGTGCAAACGAACCAAACCACCCACAGATAACAGTACATACAATGCAAGCGTCGTCAGGCAGGCCGGGTCAATAACAATCGGGCAGGTAGGTACAGGGGGTCAGGCAGAGAATGGTCGGGGTCACAAGCCAGGGATGAAACAGGAGAAGTCAGCAGAGGTCCGGATCAGGCAGGGTCAGCAATGAATCAGTCAGACAGGGACAGGAACAGGAACAGGAACAGGGATGCAGGTAACAAGATACAGGGCCCAGGAAAAACACACACCAAGGCAGAGACTGCAGGTCTGGCCATCCCTTAAATACACCTGCATGATCAGCTTCAGGTGTTTGGCTGGCTGCAGGGTTGAGTCTCTGATTGCCGGGAGCACCCGCTGGCCAGCCCTGGTACTGCAGCCCACAAGGCAGGTGAGTCCCACCATTACTGGCAAGTCCATTCCTGACAGTATCATACTCACAATAGACATAAAAACACAGGCATGTCAGACTGGACAAGATGTATGATCCAAACAACATCTGAGTCCATACGATGGAACCCTGGATGTCCAACTGTCTAACGCGTTTCGAGGACACAACCTCTTCCTCAGAGCACTAGTCTAGTGTGTCCTATAAAGCCATTTTTTGCTATTTATAGGACACACTAGACGTCGGACGTTTGCAGGCACACCCCCTATGACTATGTGCTAGAGCACGAAACGCGTAAGATGGAGCTGCAGCGTCCTGACGTCACGCCGCCGAGGCCCCTGCTGGTCCAGCGGCCATCTTTATTTCCTGTTTATGGTCAGTTTGTGATTTATTCTTACTCTTGTTACTTACCTGTGATTGGATTAATAAATCCCTCTGAAGCAGTATCACGCTATTCTGGCATTCTTTCTTGGGGCTCTTGATGAGTCTCACCACCCACAGAGCCTATTGCAGGAAGAGGTGAGAGGTGTTGCATCTCATTGATGACCCAGAGGGGAGTCCATACCAGGGTAGAGATGTCCATAAGAGGATCCAGCTTGCCCATTGAGATATATATATTCACAAATGCGTGATGTTATTACGCATCTGGTGAGTGCGTAATTCTATTATTTATTTATCACCAGAAGACACAAAGAGGATCACCTTTATCTGAGGCTTCACATTTATTTATTTGATATACAGACTTTGTCACCTCATTTGCACTATTTTTCACTTTGATGGATGAACTTTTACACTGTGTCACTTTATATATATTTGCCTGTGCTGACTGAATTCATCACTTGAATTAGCACTATATTCACCTCATATTATTAAGTTGTTTGATTAACTCCATTATTACAATATTGGTGAATTCATTGCACTTTATTGTATTGAGATTTTACAGAATTTTAGCGCTGCATCTTGTTTTGCTATATATCAACATATACCCATCTCCCTCCCTCCAACCTCCCCCTCCCGATGGTCACGCCCTATTTCTAGACCTCTTTCTTCCTGTTCCACTTTTCTATTCTATTCCTTGCCACTTATTTTCCCCCTCCTTTATCCTTCCTTTCCTATAATTCTATTAGTCAGTTCTAAATATCTCCTTGATGTTTTAAAGACCACCCATCTGTCCCAGATATTCTTAAATTTATCAATTTTATCCTCTCTCCTGTAATACAACTCCTCCATGCTATATATAAACTCTATTCTATTTATCCAATCCGTAATTTTAGGGACGTCCTGAGCCTGCCAGAACCTGAGAATCAGTCCCTTTGCCGCATTAATCAAATGAAAAATCATTAAACTCTTATATTGTTTCTCCGTGAGGACAGTGTTATGAAATAAACATACCCGGGGTCCTTCGGTATGTTAATCCCCATTATTTCCTGTATTTGTTGTATTATTCCCTCCCAATATTGCTGTGTTTTAGGGCATTCCCACCATATATGAGCCATTGTTCCTTTCTTTCCACATCCTGTTCAACATACAGGTGAATTCTCTATCCATTGTTTATGAGCCACACTCGGTGTTACATACCACCTAACTAAACATTTATAATTCCTATTGTGTTCATATCCACCATGCCATGTATTAAATTAAATATTAGTTTTTTTCTTTATCATTTAATTTTGTTCCTAATTCCTTTTCTCACTTTTCTAAGAACAATGGAGAGATAGTTCCAGACATCACTGTAAGAGTCTTATATAAGCGAGAGGTCACATGCCTTCTCATTATATCTGTACTAAAAAGTTGTTTGAATGGATTCATCTTTTCCCCTGTCCTCGGTGGCTGCGGGAGAGTTGTGACAAAGTGTTTTAGTTGATAATAACACCACTTGTCTAACACATAAAATATTTCCTTCTTATTTTTTAACTCTAAGTAAGTGCTCAGTTCCCCTTTATCCATAATATCTTTTAAACGTGCATTTCTGTCTCTTATCCAATTACCTGCAATATTTTCATTTCTCGGTGGGAACAATTCTATATCCCACAACGGTATTAACAGTGAATTATATTCCCACCCCTTTTGTGTATGAATTCTATCCCTAATCCTAAAAACATTACGTGTTAAAGTCCTTGTATTATTTGATAATTTTCTAAACTGTTGAGGGAGCCATATACTGTAATCTTGTCTAACTGTGTCTCACTAAATGGACTTTCCATCTTTACCCAAATTTTCCCCTGTGAGTTATATATCCAATCTGCCTGAGGGGGACCCACCACTCTTTATATGGTGCAACAAACATCATTCCCATTAAGTGGACAAAAACGTTATTAGCCTGTTACAGGCTAATCTGGAGAGGGCACCTGCCAAGGAAAGGAAAGCAGGAGATAAGCAGTATAAGAGTAAGATCCCAGCAGGAGTAGGAGATGGGAAGCAGCCTGAGAGGGACCCACCACTCTTCATATGGTGCAACAAACATCAGTCCCATTGAATGGACAAAAAGCGTTATTAGCCTGTTACAGGCTAATCTGGAGGTGAGCGCACATCTTATACTCACTAAGGAAGTCACCTGGAATTATTTATTTGATTTGAATCACTGGGAAAAGTCACATATAATTTTTTACATTGAAGACTGAATAATTTTTATATATTTTTTATATTTTTTGTATAATGAGCACGGGATGACATTTTGATTTCACATGATTTTCTGTTTTTCACAAGTTTATTAATATTGATTTATTGATATATTTATTGGAAATATGTATTGATTTAATATTCAAAGAAGGAGCGCAACATATTGTTTTTAAGTTTCCATCTTTACCCAAATTTTCCCCTGTGAGTTATATATCCAATCTGCTATTCGTGAAAGCATAATAATATCTCTTAAAATCCGGAACGTTCAGACCCCCATTCATTTTGTCCCTACACAATACCTCATAACTGACTCTTGATCTTTTATTTGCCCATATATACTTTAATATCATCTTTTTTATTATCTCAAAGAATGACCCAGGTAAATATATTGGGAGCATTTGAAATTTATACAGTACCTTTGGGACTATTATAATTTTTACCAAATTTATACGGCCAATCCATGAGACTGATCCAATGGCTATTTTCCTCAGTTCTTCCTTCAGCTCATTTATTAATGGGATATAATTTGCCTGATAAATACTCCTATCATTGGGGGTTAATTTTACACCTAAGTAACTAATTTCCTTCTCCCTCCATACGAAGGGAAAAGCTTTCTGTAAAATCTGTTTTTCTGTCTTTGAAACATTGACATTTAATATCTATGACTTCGTAGGGTTAATTTTCAAGTTTGATAGCTCTCCATAGTTTTTTAAACTTTTTATTAAATTGACTAGGGTTACTCTAGGATTCACCATGTAGAACAGTATGTCGTCTGCATACACATCTACTTTATATTCCACATCCCCTATCCAAATTCCTTTTACATCTATATTCCTTCGAACAGTCGCCAATAATGCTTTCAATGATATAACAAAGAGTAATGGAGAGAGTGGGTATCCCTGTCTAGTTCCATTATACATTTTAAAAAATTGTGACAATGTGCCATTGACCTTGACCACAGCTGTTGGGGAACTATATAACGCTTTAACCCATAGCATCATCTTAGGTCCAATACCCAAAACTTCCAATGTGTCAAACATAAATCCCCAGTTTACCCTATCAAAAGCTTTCTCGGCATCGATTGATAGAACAATCGCTGAATGATTTTCTTTCTTACTTTTTTGCAGAAGCAATAATGATCTCAGTCCATTATCTCTTCCTTCTCTCCCTGGAACAAAACTCACTTGATCTATATGAATCCATTTTGGCATCAACTCCTTCATTCTGTTTGCTAATACCTGTTTGTACAGGTATTAGCAAACACCTGTTACCTATACCTGTTTGTACAAAATACAATTTTGTATATATTTAAAAGCAATATGGGCCTGTAGCTAGCACATTGGGACAGATCTTTCCCTTCTTCGGTAAAATTGTAATATATGCCTGCAATTACTCCTCCCTCATTACCATTCCCTCGCCCAGAGCCTTCATGTATATACACATCTTAGGTACAAGTAGTTCCTTAAATTTCCTGTAATATCTCAGCATATATCCATCTGGTCCTGGGCTCTTTCCTGTTACTGCACTTTTAAGAGCTGTATAAATTTCTTCCAGCGTAATAGGCTTATCCAGAACTGCTAATTTCCCCTCTTCTAGTCTAGGCAGTCCCGCCTCTTTTAAATATGCTTGTATTTTACCCTTTCTTTCTACTTCTAACTCCTTTGGATTTTTGGATTTAACTTCATATAGATTACTATAATATTGTTGGAATGTTTTAGCGATATCAGTGGTTGAATGTACCATTTCTCCATTCTTATCTTTGATTTTTTCTATATAATTTCTTGATTTCTTTTCCCTCAATCTTCTCATCAAATGTTTTCCTGGTCTATTCCCCCACTGATATCTCTCTTTAGCAACCATATTGAAAACTCTTCTCGTATCATATTACATCAGATCATTCAACTCTTCTCTTTTTTGGGTTATCTTATATTGTATCTCTATTTCTGTTTTTACCTTATGTAATTGTTCTAAATCATATAATTCCTTAATTAATAATTTATTTTCCTGTCCCCGTTCTTTCTTTTTTTCAGCCCCCATTGAGATCAGGATTCCCCTGATGTAGGTCTTATGTGCTTCCCAAATAGCAGCTACAGAAACCTATTCCATCTCATTGAACATAAAATATTCCTCTAATTCCCTCTTTAATCTCCTTTCCATTTCAATATCCTGTAAAAGTTGCTCATTTAATCTCCACATACTACTTCCTCCCCGTTCTCCATCCAACCTTAATCTTGTTATAATTGGTGCATGATCTGATAACAACATTACTTCTATTCTGGATTTTACCAGAGACTCCAGGAGTCTGTGTTCTACCATTATGTAATCCAATCTTGAATACATCCCATGTGCCGTAGAGAAAAAAAGTTTAATCTCTATCGCTTGGATGTTTTATTCTCCATGAATCCATCAATTGACATTCTTCACCATCTTCAAATTTTTTCCTCCCTCTCTCCGAACACATGATGAAGCATCCATCGAGGGATCCATACAAAAATAAAAGTCTCCTGCTACTATCAGGTAACCCTTCTTGAAAATTACAACTTTTCTTAATAGGCTTTCCAAATAAATCATTGAGTTCTTATTTGGGCAATGTATATTTGCTAGTGTACATTGAATTCCTTGTAATTTTCCTTTCAGAAATAAAAAGCGACCTTCTAGGTCAACTAATCTATCTTCCATGGTGAATCTTATATTTTTTGATAACCCAATTGCAACCCCTTTTGCGTGTTTAATTGGTGGATCTGCATAATACCACACTGGGTAGTGTTTAGAATATAATTTGACATTTGTATCCTGTGATAAATATGTCCCTTGCAAAAACACTACATCAGTGGAGTACTGATGGATTTCCCTTAATATCTTATGCCTTTTAGTTGGGGTATTCAGACCTTTCACATTATAAGTCATGAAATTACTAACAATCATTTAGACTACTAACTTTCTTCTCCATCTTCATATCCACTTACTGTAAAAGGAAGAAAGTGCAAACCTTTTGGAACAGGAAACTGTCTTCTAAGTGACCTTTGTCTCCCTCCATCCCAATCATCCCCCCCTAACTTTCCCCAACCCTCCCCACTCCCTCTTTCCCTACCCTTAAAAACCTTCTGGCATAATGCTAGCCCTGGAATCTGTCGTAGTGTATTACCACCCCCGATTCCTATTTCAGGAAGGAGCTCAAAACACGCACGCCCAATCGGACCCCTGGTTCCCATCTTGGGGTCAAGAATTCAGCTGCATGCCCGGTTCCCCAACCTCCTGCTGATTTTGAAATCTCTCTCAGTCTTCCCCAGGACTCCCCCCTCCCTGACCCCTTTGCTTACCCTGAGTGTCTATGTCTATCACAGGTCACCTCCCTTAAATAATAATTCAAAGGAAGAGACTCAATGAGTTTAGGGGGCAAAGGGAGCAAAGCGAGGCAAGGTGAGAAGCAGAGGAGGAAAGAGAGAACAAGAGAGAGACAGAGACAAAAAAGAGAGAAAAGAAGAAAAAAAAAGGAGGAATTTTTAAGTCCCACCCCCCATCCCTTCCATCACTCAACGTCTCTTTCTAGAGACCACCTGCCACTTCTCTTTTCCTGATATCTCCCTCTCCTGCGCCCCCCCCAGACTATCCCATAATGTCCACTTCCTGCAGATTTAGTCTATCCCAGAAGTCACTTAGTTCTTCCAGGAATTTCAGTTTTGATTTACTGTCTTTCCACCCAATCAGACAGGTGGGGAATCCCTAGTTATATCGAACATATTTCTCCCTCATCTGATTCAAAAATGGTTTCAAAGATCTCCTTCTAGCCAGTGTCTCAGGTGCAATATCCGCATAAATTTGCAGATTAATTTCTTCATATTTTATTTCTGAGATCCCCCACTATTTCTTCCAGATTTCTTCTTTTTCTTCATAGTGATGGAATCGGACTATCACATCTCTTGGGGTACCGCTTGTTACTCCCTGGGGCCGCCTTATCCTATGTACTCTTTCTACTTTCAAATGATCTGTCACCGTACCCATTATTGGGTTAAACACTCTCTTTATTTTGTCTCTCAGATCCTCTCCTTGGGGGTCTTCTGGCAGGCCCCATATCCTTAAATTGCTTGTTCTTTCTCTGTTTTCCTGGTCCTCGAATTTAAATAATAGTTTTCTTTGTTCTCTTCTTATCTCCTCCATCTGCATTTCTATATTTGTAATTGATTGAGAGTGTGCCTCCATTTTTCCTCCACTTCTTCCACTCGAGCCAGTACTCGTCCCACATCATTATATAATAGTGCCACTTCATGAACTGCTCAATTTTTTCAAACATTTCTGCTATTTCTATTTTTCTGGGCAAATGTGCCCTAGCTCCTTGATCTTTCTGTTACACTTTCATAATTATAGGATCTTTGATCTGGCTCCCATCCAGTGTCCCATATGACAGTTTGGTTTGATCTCCGTCATACTTTTTTTTTTTCTTCAAACTGGTTTTCTGGAGTTTGGCTCTCTGGACTTTTTTCCTGTGGTGGCATATACTTTCTTATTGTACTTGTATTTGCATTTGTTTGATGGGTATTTACTCCCGCCCCCTTTAACAGATCTGCCCTTCATGTCTTTATGCCTTTACGGCTGGTTTTTATGACACCTGGACCATTGTTATCTGCAATACTACCTTATGAACAGGTTTCAGGAATGGCTTAGTTTTCCTATTTTTTCAAACATTTTTACTCTTTCTGCCTTTTTTGGGAACTTTCAGGGATTTAACAGTCACCAAAAATAATTCACATTTCCCTCCTCTCCAAGAGTCAGGAATCCATGGGTGGCCCCTGTCATCCGTCTCTGACCCGAGCCCGTCCTCTGCCATCCAGCACAGCCCCAGATACCACCAAACAGGGATCCCTCCACACCCTGCACAGCCAGGCAATCAGGCAAGATACAGCAGTATTTTAGGGATTTACTGCCTCACATGGTGACTCACTGTTCCAGCCCAAATCCAGTGTGTAATACCGCTCATGACTTGTTCAGTCCTCCATATCCTCTATGTCAGGCGGTAGAGATGAGCGAATTATTCAAAAATTCGATTCGGCTGATTCGCCGAATTCGCGGAATAAATTCGATTCGAGGCGAATATATTCGCTGCGAATCTAACTTATAAAAAGGGTGTTTCTAGGCTTCAGAGAGCCTTTATATTAGTGCAGAACACTGTACCTTTAATTTAAATGCCCTTGGAGTCTGCTGGGGAAGAGAACTAATACTGTCAGTCAGTATGACATGCAGATGAGTGCCGTCGATCTTAGAATCACCGCACACTTCACTCATTTGGGCAGTCACGGGGCCAAAACCAGAGTGTGGAGCCACAGTGTGGCGGTGGAGGCAGCAGCAATGGGAGGCCATACAGCACCCTATGACAAAATGGAACCCACCAGCAGTGTGAGGAGACCTGAAAGTGGCACATGGCAGAGTGTGGCGATGGAGACAGCAGCAATGGGAGGCCGTACAGGGACCCATGACACACTCTGGACCTGGCAGCAGCATGAGGAGGCGGTACAGGGGCCCATGACAGATTACGGGCCTGGCAGCAGCAGTGGGCGGGCGGTGGATGCAGCAGTATTCGGAAGCCAAACACAGGCCTCGGTTAAAAAGCGGAAGCCGTCAGCAGCGTGAGCAGACGACAGAGGCACATGGCGCAGGGTGGCGGTGGAGGCAGCAGTATTCGGAAGCCATACACAGGCCTAGGTTAAAAAGCGGAAGCCGTCAGCAGCGTGAGCAGACGACAGAGACATATTGCGCAGGGTGGCGGTGGAGGCAGCAGTATTCGGAAGCCATACACAGGCCTAGGTTAAAAAGCGGAAGCCGTCAGCAGCGTGAGCAGACGACAGAGACATATTGCGCAGGGTGGCGGTGGATGCAGCAGTATTCGGAAGCCAAACACAGGCCTCGGTTAAAAAGCGGAAGCCGTCAGCAGCGTGAGCAGACGACAGAGGCACATGGCGCAGGGTGGCGGTGGAGGCAGCAGCAATGGAAGGCCATACAGCACCCTATCACAAAATGGAACCCACCAACAGTGTAAGGAGACCTGAAAGTGGCACATGGCGCAGGGTGGCGGTGGAGGCAGCAGTATTCGGAAGACATACACAGGACTAGGTTAAAAAGCGGAAGCCGTCAGCAGCGTGAGCAGACGACAGAGGCACATGGCGCAGGGTGGCGGTGGATGCAGCAGTATTCGGAAGCCAAACACAGGCCTCGGTTAAAAAGCGGAAGCCGTCAGCAGCGTGAGCAGACGACAGGCACATGGCGCAGGGTGGCAGTGGAGGCAGCAGCAATGGGAGGCCATACAGCACCCTATGACAAAATGGAACCCACCAGCAGTGTGAGGAGACCTGAAAGTGGCACATGGCAGAGTGTGGCGATGGAGACAGCAGCAATGGGAGGCCGTACAGGGACCCATGACACACTCTGGACCTGGCAGCAGCATGAGGAGGCGGTACAGGGGCCCATGACAGATTACGGGCCTGGCAGCAGCAGTGGGTGGGCGGTGGATGCAGCAGTATTCGGAAGCCAAACACAGGCCTCGGTTAAAAAGCGGAAGCCGTCAGCAGCGTGAGCAGACGACAGAGACACATGGCGCAGGGTGGCGGTGGATGCAGCAGTATTCGGAAGCCAAACACAGGCCTCGGTTAAAAAGCGGAAGCCGTCAGCAACGTGAGCAGACGACAGAGGCACATGGCGCAGGGTGGCGGTGGAGGCAGCAGTATTCGGAAGCCATACACAGGCCTAGGTTAAAAAGCGGAAGCCGTCAGCAGCGTGAGCAGACGACAGAGACACATGGCGCAGGGTGGCGGTGGATGCAGCAGTATTCGGAAGCCAAACACAGGCCTCGGTTAAAAAGCGGAAGCCGTCAGCAGCGTGAGCAGACGACAGAGGCACATGGCGCAGGGTGGCGGTGGAGGCAGCAGCAATGGAAGGCCATACAGCACCCTATCACAAAATGGAACCCACCAACAGTGTAAGGAGACCTGAAAGTGGCACATGGCGCAGGGTGGCGGTGGAGGCAGCAGTATTCGTAAGACATACACAGGACTAGGTTAAAAAGCGGAAGCCGTCAGCAGCGTGAGCAGACGACAGAGGCACATGGCACAGGGTGGCCGTGTATGCAGCAGTATTCGGAAGCCAAACACAGGCCTCGGTTAAAAAGCGGAAGCCGTCAGCAGCGTGAGCAGACGACAGGCACATGACGCAGGGTGGCGGTGGAGGCAGCAGCAATGGGAGCCCATACAGCACCCTATGACAAAATGGAACCCACCAGCAGTGTGAGGAGACCTGAAAGTGGCACATGGCAGAGTGTGGCGATGGAGACAGCAGCAATGGGAGGCCGTACAGGGACCCATGACACATTCTGGACCTGGCAGCAGCATGAGGAGGCGGTACAGGGGCCCATGACAGATTACGGGCCTGGCAGCAGCATGAGGAGTCGGTACGGGGGCCCATGGCAGATTACGGGCCTGGCAGCAGCATGAGGAGGCGGTACAGGGGCCCATGGCAGAGTGGCGGAGCGTAAGCAGCTAAAATTGAAGGCCATACAGAGGCCTATGTTAAAAAGTCCCCCCAGCAGCAGCGTGGGGAGACGACCCTGAGTAACGATTCTGTGTCCCTGAGTAAGAATTCTGTGTCCCTGAGTAACGATTCTGTGTCCCTGAGTAACGATTCTGTGTCCCTGAGTAACGATTCTGTGTCCCTGAGTAACAATTCTGTGTCCCTGAGTAACGATTCTGTGTCCCTGAGTAACAATTCTGTGTCCCTGAGTAACGATTCTGTGTCCCTCAGTAACAATTCTGTGTCCCTGAGTAACGATTCTGTGTCCCTGAGTAACAATTCTGTGTCCCTGAGTAACGATTCTGTGTCCCTCAGTAACAATTCTGTGTCCCTGAGTAACGATTCTGTGTCCCTGAGTAACGATTCTGTGTCCCAGAGTAACAATTCTGTGTCCCTGAGTAACGATTCTGTGTCCCTGAGTAACGATTCTGTGTCCCTGAGTAACAATTCTGTGTCCCTGAGTAACGATTCTGTGTCTGTCACTGAGTAACGATTCTGTGTCCCTGAGTAACAATTCTGTGTCCCTGAGTAACGATTCTGTGTCCCTGAGTAACGATTCTGTGTCCCTCAGTAACCATTCTGTGTCCCTGAGTAACGATTCTGTGTCCCTGAGTAACAATTCTGTGTCCCTGAGTAACGATTCTGTGTCTGTCCCTGAGTAACGATTCTGTGTCTGTCCCTGAGTAACGATTCTGTGTCCCTGAGTAACGATTCTGTGTCCCTCAGTAACGATTCTGTGTCCCTGAGTAACGATTCTGTGTCCCTGAGTAACGATTCTGTGTCCCTCAGTAACAATTCTGTGTCCCTGAGTAACAATTCTGTGTCCCTGAGTAACAATTCTGTGTCCCTCAGTAACAATTCTGTGTCCCTGAGTAACGATTCTGTGTCCCTGAGTAACGATTCTGTGTCCCTGAGTAACAATTCTGTGTCCCTGAGTAACAATTCTGTGTCTGTCCCTGAGTAACGATTCTGTGTCCCTGAGTAACAATTCTGTGTCCCTGAGTAACGATTCTGTGTCCCTGAGTAACGATTCTGTGTCCCTGAGTAACGATTCTGTGGCCCTAAAGTCTCTGTGGCCCTAACTCTGTCCCTAATACAGACAGGTCTGTCTCTCTTGAATGACCGGAGGCTAATGGAGAATTCTAAGATGGCCGCGATTTATAGCTCCACCATTACACAGTGCTGGCTGGCTGGCTGCTGATTGGCTAATGCGATCACATGTCATGAATGAATGCATTATGGGTCAGCGCGCCTTCCCAGAGATCCCCGCTCCGTTGCCACACATGTCGCCGCCATTTTTGGGAAAATTCGATTCGTGCATCCGAAGTTTGCTAATTTTCGGATTCGGCGCGAATCAAATTTTTCCTAATCTTCGAAACGAATTCCACTTCGTCATGTTCGATTCGCTCATCTCTATCAGGCGGGCATCCAGTCACTGGTGGGCTTGTATCTGAGAGGTCTGTGTTTTTGGTATATCTCCGTCTTTGTATTGGGGGCCACCCTCTGAGTGATCCGCTCTATCGCTCCGAAGCTCCCTAAGTCCCGGCTTGCTGTCACATGGGCCACCACGTGGGTGCTCTCCATTCCTCTCATTCCTCCTCCAGCTCTCACCTCCTCTCGTCCCACTGGGATACACCCAGCTCTTCGATCCCTGGACTCCACCGACAGCCGAGAAGCACACTCCAGGCTACACACCCACAGGCACCAAGCTCCTCTCCCTCCAGCTTAGGTAAGGCCTGAGTTAAGCTTGACTCTCCCCCTTCATGTTCACCGGCGGGAGTCTGGAGCTCCTAGACCATGCTTTGGCTCCTCCACTCACACCACACAAAGCCACTTTAAAGCGGTAACAAACTTCCTCCAATAATAAAAAAAAGTTCTCACTGCAAGGTAAAATCATAATGTGCTAGTATGCATCAGATACTAGCACATTATGAGTGACTTACCTTGAAACGAAACCCTCCAGCGGTGTGCTGTCACCACTGTAGGAACTGCCATCTTCCCTCCTTCCAGGTTTGTGGGCTCTTGCTGTCTGAATGGCGCATGTGCTCTGAAGGGACAGCATACTAATGCTGTCCTTTCTGAGCTCTGTGCCGCAGCCATGACAGCCTCACCGCCGCTGTCCCTTCAGAGCGCATGGCCCCACCCTTGTCTAGAACTTTCTTACAGACAAAATAATATACACTGATTTGGGTTATTTTTACCAAAGAAATGTAGCAGTATACATTTTGGCCTAAATTTATTAAGAAAGGTAATTTATTTGCAACTTTTTTTTGTATTTTTTTAAGCATATTTAGCAAAAAATAAAAAACTTAATGTTGATTAAATACCACCAAAAGAAAGCTCTATTTGTGTGAAAAAAAAGTGATAAAAATGTCATGTGGGTACAGTGTTGCATGACTGAATAATTGTCATCCAAAATGTATCAGCGCTGAAAGCTGAAATTTGGCCTGGACAGGAAGGGGGGAAAAGCGTCTGGTATTCAGGTGCTTAAGGATGGAACTCTTTCTACAAGGGTGTTCCACATCTGGATAATTTAGGTTATCAGTGCACCACAGCTACTCCCCCTTGCATTCATGTACAAAGCAGGCTAAAGCAGCCGGACAGAGTTGGTGTGCCATTTATCATAAACCTTTCAATGATTTCAACTGGTTTTGTGTCTCACAGTGTAATGTAAGTTGGCCATGTTAGGCCACAGCACAGCCTATAATACAAAAGAGAGGTTGGATAGAGGGAACACAGCCAGCTAGAGGCAGAATCTGTGGTGGTTCGGTGATGGGGGGGGCTCTCAACTGCAGCTGAGGACCCTACACAGGGACCTGCCTGGAAATACAAGTTAGCAAGGCCTAGGAAATGTTAATGTGTAAAGTGTGGCTTCTGTCCTTGACCAATGGCAAAGTGGGTAATAGAGAGCTGGTAGGAGGAATCAAGTTATTTTACACATTTCCCCCTCCTGTAATGCAAACCTGGATCCTGTTAAGCAGCTCGGTTTGGATAACATAATGAAAGGAAGTAGTCCCTTTCTCTGTGTAAGGCTTCTAGCAAGCCATGATGACCTCTGGTCGCTAGGGGTTCTTACAACTAAAACAAGTGTTCTAATTTTTCCAGTTGAAGATTTCTCCCTTTGCTCTTGTTGTGGTGACAACTTACAATTTTGATTTCCATCACTTTTTGGTCACCATGACAGAGCAGAGCTAACCAGGACAAATAGAGAGAGTAACTCTCTCTAGGGGGGCATAGACAGCAACAAAAATATGACATGGTCCTAACTCCACACCACTATATCCAAGGCAAAAAAAAGGATACACGCTAAAGCTGAAGTTTGGGAAAAAAATTACACTCCATGAAAACATTCTGTGAATTGGAGAAAGTCTGATTTACTACAGGATTCTTTTGCCCTTTCATTGATCCTGTTACATTCAAAACAACTATTGTTTCAGTACCAGACGTTCAGCATCAAGAAAAGGACCAGGCATCCTGCAAAGATTTCTACAGGATCCAACTGTCTGCACAGTGTGGGAAATACCTTATTACAGGTACATTAGGTGAATAAAAATTAGAGAAAAGATTTTTGGGGCTAGACTTCAGCTTTAAACTATTTAAACATGGCAAAATAGAATGTCAAAAACATTATAAAAAGAGATTATCATGCTCTATCAGAAGAGAAGATGTGCAGCTTGCCAGACCAATTTCTTAGTACATCTATGTTTCATGTGCTACATGCTAGGGTTAAGCATTCTTGTGCAGTACAGTGATATTGGGACAATATGAAACCAAACACAAGACTAAGAGGCACGTGAGCAAATTCACAATAAAACACATTTAACTTAATATCAATAACCCATATTCAGTTACTCAGTAAATATCAAATGAAGAGGCTTGAGTAAGATTAGACTATAAACACATAATACAAGCTTGGACTGTAGGCCAGAGCCCCAAATTCATAACATCCTTTTTTGTCCTAAACAGTCAACCATGGATTCCCATTCTTATGTCATCAGTGCCTGTTGAGAAAAAAGCCTACCCCTTGTCATATTAACTTCAGTTGCTAGTCACCATCCAAGACCCCCATAAAGACCTCTGCGACACACCTTGTGATTAACCACAGATACCTCTTTTACCTGTGCCCACCCACTAAAGGGTTTGCATCAAACCTTTTCCTCCTTCTTTCTCTGTTAGCATACTTATAAACCCAGGCTGTTTCACCTGGTATGCTCTGCGGTCATTATGACCTCCGGTTACTGTAGAGTGTATCTGATATTTGAATTTTTGTAGTTCAAAGTTTTGTCAGGAACGCCCTGATAAGTGCTTTCTTTTTGGTATCCTTATACTTAAAAACCAATGAAAACATAATCTTTAAAAAAAAAAAAAGATTGGAATGTTTTACCTTTATCTGCCATTGATATGTAAGGGTTCAACAATTGACTTTGATTTCCAGGTGAAAATTCTCCAGTTTTGTATTTATTCAATGATGGACTGGATGATACTACAGGGGTGAAACCTGAAAAAGAAAATCCACAAAAGTGTTTTACCATGTGCTGATGGAAAGTAAGATAAAATGAAAATGTGCAGTTCTACATTTCTACATTTGGGTTAGGAACAAGAAAAAAATTGTAAACCTGAAACAAATGGAGCTCAGGGGATCTGATTTGTAACATTACATAAACAGGGTAAGCAGTTGAGAAAAGTGAATGCATACCTGAGGCTTCATTCATAACTAAGCATTCCGTGAACCCAAGCGCTTCCCAAATGCTGCAAGCAGACACGCCTTTTCATGCATGTAAAAACTAACAGGTAAAAAGCACACAAAGCTCAACACCCAAAAAGGTAAATGATCTTCTTTGGCATGTTTGGCATTCAATTGACTGGGCTTCCCTATACGTTTAGTGAGCATGCTCACACAATGCTGAAATGTGAATGCAGTCTAACGCAAATCTCTCTGAGGTACACTATATTACACTTATTGTTTTAAATTTTTCAGATATATGTCTAAAAAAATATACCTTTGTTAGTACTATGATATCCATTATATGTATTGGCTTTGTACATGTTTTTTTATAGTTTGTTTTTTCCTAAGGTGGAGCTCTAGGCTTCTCTTCACATATATTTTCTTATAACCCAAGGTTTACAAAGATCGATAGATCAAGATGAATTTATACACAGAACAGAACTATGGGAATACAATATATCTATATGTATGTGCTGTATAAATATATATATATACAGTTGCAAGAAAAAGTATGTGAACCCCTTGGGATTACGTGGAGTTTTGCATGAATTGGGCAAAAAATGTGCTCTGAACGTCATCTAAGTCACAACAATAGAAGAACACAGTCTGCTGAACGTAATACTACACAAACATTAGATGTTGCCATGGTTTAATTGCACATAACATGTAAACATTCACAGTGCAGGGAGGAAAACGTATGTGAGGCCCTAGATTAATGACTTCTCCCAGAGCTAATTGGAGCCAGGAGTTAGCCAACCTTGACTCCAATCAGTGTGATGATATTGGATGTGTTACTGACAGCTGTCCTGCCCTTAAAAAACACACACCTGTTTTGGGTTTACTGGTTTCAAGAAGCACTGTCTGATGTGAACCATGCCTCGCAGAAAAGAGCTCTCAGAAGACCTACGATCAAGAATTGCTGACTTGCAAGAAGCTGGAAAGGGTTACAAAAGTATCTCCAAAAGCCTTGATGTTCATGTGTCCACGATAAGACAGACTGTCTACAAATGGAGAAAGTTTAGCACTGTTGCTACTCTCCCTACGCTTGGTCGTCCTGTAAAAATGACTGCAAGAGCACAGCGCAGAATGCTGCATGAGGTAAAGAAGAATCCCAGAGTATCAGCTAAAGACCTACAGAAATCTCTGCACATGCTAACATTTTTGTTGACACATCTACAATAAGGAAAACATTAAACAAGAATGGAGTACATGGGAGGACACCACGGAGGAAGCCATTGCTGTCCAAAAAGAATATTGCAGCATGTTTGAAGTTTGCAAAAGAGCACCTGGATGTTCCTCAGCACTACTGGCAAAATATACTGTAGACAGATGAAACCAAGATTGAGTTGTTTGGGAAGAACACACAACACTATGTGTGGAGAAAAAAAGGCACAGCACACCAACATCAAAACCTCATCCCCACTGTAAAACATAGCGGAGGGAGCATCATGGTTTGGGGCTGCTTTGCTGCCTCAGGGCCTGGACGGATTGTTGTCATTGATGGGAAAATTAATTCCAGAGTTTATCAAGACATTTTGCAGGAAAACGTACGACCATCTGTCTGCCAACTGAAGCTCCACAGAGGATGGGTGATGCAACAAGACAATGACCCAAAGCATACAAGTAATTCAACAAAACAATGGCTGCAACAGCACAGAATACGCCTTCTGGAGTGGCCCAGTCAGAGTCCTGACCTCAACCCGATTGAAATGCTGTGGCATGACCTTAAGAGAGCGATTCACACCAGACATCCCAAGAATATTGCTACACTGAAACAGTTTTGCGAAGAGGAGTGGTCCAAAATTACTCCAGATTGTTGTGCAGGTCTGATCTGCAACTACAGGAAACGTTTGGTTGAGGTTATTGCTGCCAAAGGAGGGTCAACCAGTTATTAAATCTAAAGGTTCACATACTTTTTCCTCCCTGCACTGTGAATGTTTACATTTTATGTGCAATTAAACCATGGCAACATCTAATGTTTGTGTAGTATTATGTTCAGCAGACTGTGTTCTTCTATTGTTGTGACTTAGATGACGTTCAGAGCACATTTTATGCCCAATTCATGCAAAACTCCACGTAATCCCAAGGGGTTCACATACTTTTTCGTGCAACTGTATGTACACATTTAAAAATGTATACACTTAAAAAACAACTATAAGACAATAGACCCAAAGCCAATATAATAACCAACTGTTATTTGTAATAATCTCAATCTCTACATTGATTTGTAATAATCTCAATCCCAACATTGTACATGCTTACGTCTACATGATTACTTCATTTCTAATAAGAAAGAAAAAACTTGTAGGCAGGTTGAAATTAGTTAGGTGCTGCCCTGGATGGGAGGGTAGGGGTTAATGCTATTCCTGGTACTTTGGATTTGGTAGGATCTTTGGGTCCGACCCACTACACCTGTGTATATAAAAATAGACAGTGAGCTGGATTGGAGAGGTCCGTCACTGTTATTGCCATTGCCTAGTCTAGGTCCGTATACATGGTCTTGGCTGTCTCCCCAGTTCCCCAAAGAGAGCTACACCTGGAAAACGTGCAAGAATGACACAGCCTGTCATCAAGATGACAAGTTGTCAACACTTGGAGTTCAGCATAAAAGACACCAGCTACTGAAGTATGCCTCTGTTGGATGCTGTAACCACATGGACTCTAAAGGTACACAGGGGCAGCACATAGCTTGGTTAGGTTTAGGGATTAGGGAATTAGGAATAATGAAAGCACTTGGAAAAGTTATGTTGTTCTGTAGACTTTGTGTTCTTTGGATTTTATGCTGTTCTGCACTTTATTTAAATAATTTGTTGAAATTTTGTTATCCATCTGGTCTGAAGTTAATCAAAGGGTTGTAATGCAAGAAACCGGCACAACTTTGCACTTAGTCTACATCTTGGGTCACTAGAACATGGGGTATGAAAATTCAGCTCACTAAGAGTCAATCTAGTTAGTGCAAGT
The DNA here is from genome assembly GCF_062004578.1 of Staurois parvus. Taxonomy (NCBI): domain Eukaryota; kingdom Metazoa; phylum Chordata; class Amphibia; order Anura; family Ranidae; genus Staurois; species Staurois parvus. The sequence goes on along the minus strand of NW_028318246.1, from coordinate 4,461,411 downwards.
TATACATGTTGTTGCCATGAGCAATGAAGGTACAGTCACCAAGCAGCCTGTTGTAAACGTGTACCTGTTATAGGTGGAATTGCCTCTTGCTGCGAGGGAGATGTTGTCGGCACTCCCTACGCCACAACTGGAACAGAACTGCATTGCAGAGGTCCCCATCCTGTACAGAGGTACGGAAGTTCAAGAGTTAAAGTCAAGTGCATATTGGAGCACGTACAATGTACACGATGGGGTTCCATGCTGCTACCAGGACTGTTAGCGCTAAGCATTGAAAGGTGGCTGTGGGGAGTGTTCTGCATGGCCCACCAAATTTCAAACTACAGTGGGAAGTTGTACATTTACACGGGGACTAGAGAGTAACTGAAGAACAGTTGTTGTGCAGGTGTACATGGTGTACTTTCATCTCTAAGAGTAGAGGCCCGCCTTAAGGTCAAGCATTGGTAAAAATGGCACAGAGTAAGGGTATTCCATGTGTTTTGAAGTACAGTGATCCTGTACAAGGTGCCTAATGTAGCCCAGAGGAACCCACCCCGGGGATAGGTCTCTCATGTTTCCCAGACTTGGCACCCACGAGTTAATTGGAAAACATGGAGGACGTGACAAAAATCCACCACCCCGCTCCCTGCTACAAACTGGAGGATTTCCTAAGAGGTAAAGTTGTATTTTTGCCCATTCATAAATGGATCTATTTACAATAACAGTTGTGAAATACTGATTAAGTGTCTAAGCAATTAATTATATAACAAAAAAACTCTGGTAAAATTAAATGTATTTTTCTGTGAGTAAGTTTTTATTCACTAAGGAAGAATATTAGATATTAGATCAATTATACCTTTGGAAGGCGGAGTTCTGTTACTCCTGGAGAACTGATGTCTGTTTTTCGAGATCCGAGAATGTGAAGTTACTGACCAATTAGAACTAAAGGAATTGGTTTTCTCATTACCTAGAGCAGAAGTGATAACATGGAATAAAATGGAAGAAAATCCTCCAAAAAATAAAGAGATAATTAGCATTATCAGTTGTAAGATAGTACTGGTGTCATGCTTATTAGACAGTAAACTGATACAATACTATCAAAGCAAGCAGACCCAGGTCAAAACTCTTGCACAGATCCAATGTAAAAGAAGGACAGCCGACTGAAAGATTTTAGCAAAGGCATTTTCTTGACAGCTCCATGTCAGCACAGTTGGGCCTTTACATGTGCTGACATGGAGCTCGTCAGAAAAGGAAAACTATCGTAAGTATCTGTCATTCAATTTTCTGTTTTCCTGACAGCTCCATGTCAGCACAGCTTGGGGATAAGGGCCCAGATGTGCTGACATTGAGCTTGTTAGAAAAGGAAAATTACGGTAAGTATCTGTCATTCAATTTTCCATTTTTGATTAGGATTTCCTTGAAATAAAGAAATTCTAATTAGAAAATGTTAACTCCTGATGCCTATGATTCAGTTATATTCCCCAGCAGTAATTTTCTAGTGAATGTTTGAAATGCCTGCTACAGGCAAACAGGCAATGTTTATGGAAAACATTCTAATAAATGATCCCACTGTGCTACACTGCCTACAAAGATTTTCCTCAACAGCCAAATTAACACCAGTCTGTCTATATATTAGCAGGTGCAGATAAAGAGTGAAAAGAGGCTCAATGTTCAGTGACCCATAGCAACTAATATAATGTTGGTTTACTCATTCCTAAAAGGATTATCACGGTATGATATATTCTAAAAGAAAGCTATTGCATTCGGAACATTGCTGTTTGCTTACGAATCAAACCACGTTTAGTTACAACAATAGATGTATAGTATTATTATTAATATATTATTAATAATACTAATATGTTTATTAGTGAAGTAATAGTGGTTATGTTTGTCCTCTACTTACATGCTGGGATTTCTACATTCAAGGCTTTCTGTTGGATGCAAATGGACAATTTTCCTGGGCATACAGGCTGAGTGTTCCTCAGGTCAGCTTCCTGATAACTATACAAAACAATAAAATATGGTGCCATTAATTTCACATTAGCAAGCTAATGAACAGCAGATATATTTGTGAAAGCATTCATAAAAAGAAAATTCACAACTGAGAAAGACAGTTCAGAAGTAGTAAAATGTAACAGCAACATTCACGTAAGACAAACAGTATAGACGTCTCTACAAATTTTCTCAAGCACACAAGATATAAACTGCCAAATGACTTTTAATAGTTCATTTGGACCAAGCTGCTGGCCCAAACTGTTTTCTTTACTATTAGATAAGTCCACTGGGAGCACTGTATAAACTGTTTGTTGCATCACCTACGTACAGTGCTATGCTCCGGCAGCAGGATGAGGACATCCCATTGAGTATGGCTAAGCACTGCTCACCCGTTCAAAAGAAGGCTTGTATTATCATAAATTAATACAAGGCTTCCTCTGATTGGCTGAGGCGGACGATTACATATTTTCCTTAGACAATCAGAGAAAGCCTTATATTCATTCATAAAGTGCACAGCTACCTCTGAATGGCTGACAAGTGCTCAGCCCAACTTGATTCTGTTCTGGGAATGGGTCGGGAAGTGATTTTTTTAAAAAAAAAGTTTATTTTGATTTTATTTTTTATTTTTACACTGTCCTTTTTTTTATCCCCTGTGATAGCAATAGGCAGTGACAGGTACTCTTTTCTGAGAAATCGGGTCTATTAGACTCTAGATCTCTCCTCTGCCCATAAAGCATCTGATCACACCAAGATTGGTGTGATCAGATGCTCTCCCAATTTAAAAATGGTGCTGTTTTTATCCGGTGACCATAGAGATGTTTCAAGCCTCCGATCAGCTCTATGGTCAGCCGGCGGAACTGCCGGTTGAATTCTGGAAGGTGGCAGGGGAGGGGTAGTCCCTTCCCACTGCTTGTGAAAATGATCCAGCAGCTAATTAGCCACTAGGATTGCTTTTTCATGAAAGCCGACCACCAGCTGAAAAAAACAATACCAGGATGATGCCTGTAGCTGCAGGCATCATCCTGGTATAACCACTCAAAGTCCAGCAACGTACTAATAGTACCAGGGACTAAACGCTAGTGTTGGCAGTGAACGGGGCTGATCCTGTTATACACTACGTTTTTAGGAACACTATACTATAGGGCACTAGTACAATTCTGTTCGTGATCAATATATTGATCCTTACAAACACTATACTAGTAATGGCGGTGATCAGCGACCTATAGCATGAGTGTGATAGTGTGCAGACAACCTAACTCTAGCTGATCCTGGCTGGGAGGGGAGGTTACAGACCCTGACACTATCTGATGTCGCTAGTGATATATACTGACACTGTACTAATGGCACTGGCTGGATGAGGGGGGTGATCAAAGGGTTAATAGGGGTGACCAAAGGGTTAAATGTGCTAATCCAATGTGTGTAAAGTGTAGTGCTTTTACTCATAATGCAGTGTTTTCTCTTCTCTTTCGAACCGAAAGGGGGGGGGGCAGCGGAAGGTGCAGGCAGGCACGCTCACACTCAGAAATAGAAAGCTACATAAGCGTACGTCGCTTTACCCAGAGCCAAGTAGTTAGAAAAAAGATTTTTCTTAATACAGTATTTTACTTTTCTTATCATTAGTTTTTTAAATACTTTTATCAGAGTAGTACAATGTTTCCATAGTAATATTTTACTACTCTGGAGGGGTGATCAGGGATTTTTTTTTACACTTTGCATTGGGTTAAGTGCATGACAGTTCAAAACATAGTGATCTGTGATTGGATCTAACTGGTCACATGGCACAGGCTGCTGTGATTTGCCCATGTACCATGTGAGAGCTGTGGGACAATCACAGCTCACCAAGAAGAGAAGCAGAGTTGTTATGAATCAGATTTATTCATAACAGCTTTGCTAAAATTGTGATCATGTGATCGCTATGTTCATCGGGATCTGCATTCCGCTGTGTCTGGTGGTACATTGCTTTGCCTATAGCTGCCACCCATCCACAGTACATTAAGGGCAGGCGGTCGGGAAATTGTTTTTAAATTTAGTATTTTCTACTATTTAACAACAAATGTAAAAAACAATTTAAGGAAATATGTGAAAACAGTTTGTTTGCTACTAATTATGTTAAGTGAACACTGCTAATGTTCTAAAATCAGTTTACTTTGTGTAAGTGCTGTATACAGATTTCCACAAGTCATCTAACAGGGTCAGTACGATGAAAGCTAGAGTGACTTTCTGAAGTCTGCACTGTGTAACTTCCTCTTTCTCTGTTTTCTGCATCCCAAATCACAATCAGATTTGCATCGAATGAGTAACCCTAATTAGTGAGAATTTTTTTTAGCACTGATATTTGTTTTTACAAATGTATGTAAGAGGCAGCATAGCAGCGACAAGCATGGAAAATTTCAGAGACATGCCTGTAGTTGGAGTTCAAACATCACAAGCAGGAGCATTCCAAGGTCACCACACCAGAACAATGACAGAACATGTGGGGTGTGTTGGTGAAATAATGGGATTTTTTTGGTTCTCACCGCCAAATACCTTTCTCTTCATTGACAGACACAGCGCCTTTTATTCTCGACCATAGGGTTATATCACCAGTAGGACACTAGGCAGAAAAAGAAACTCAGAACCGCCTGTGGGCAGCCCTGGCTGATATAAACCCCTTCTCAGCATTGGCAATCCATTTAGTCAAAAGCAGTGTCAGAAAAAAACCCAAAAAATTCCACAGAGGGTCGGGTGCTATGTCCGTCAATGAACTCAGAGAAGGGGATTTTACAGTGAGTAACAAAAAAATCCCTTTTCTTTTATGTTCATTGATGGACACAGTGTCTTCTATTCTTGAGCATAGGGACATCTCAAAGCAGTAGCAACAATTGTGGGGTGGGGAACAAAGGCCAAAACAGTTAAAGACAAAAAAAACAGGTCAACAGGAGCTCAACAGGAACACAAGAGCCCAACCAGAAAATACCCTCCTAGGCGGAAACAGAACCTTAAACTGCCGCCTGCGTTTTTGTGGCCAAAACAAGCGTCCAAAGATGCCAAGACATTCACCTTGTAGAACTTATTGAAGGTGTGCATAGACAACTAGGTAGCGGGCTTGCAAATTTGAGACACAAATACTTGATGATGGAAGGCGCAGGAAGCACCCTAGGAAGTGCCCTAGTAGAGTGCTGCCTAATTCATCTATGGTTGCAGAGGATGCCACCAGACCCTTATTCGGCCCATCCGTGATCACAAAAAGGGAATCCAACCTCCGAAAGGACTTCCAAGGCGTGCAAGGTGAAATCCCTAGAATGTGATGAACGAGGACATAAAGGTAAGACAATTTCCTCGTTCAAATGAAAAGCAGAGACCACCTTCGGGAGAATGGAAGGGTATGGATGGAAAACCACCTTATCCTTATGCACTACCAAGTAAGGAGACCAACAGGACAAGGCTGCCAACTCCAACACTCTGTGAGCAGAAGTTAAATCCATTAAAAAGGCCACCTTCTGAGACAGAGTTAGCAAGGAAATCTCCCAAATATTTTCAAAAAGAGGCTTTTGATGGATATAGAGAACCAGATTCAGGTCCCACAGCGGGAACAGGGAACACACTGGAGGTGCCACATGCCTTACTCCTTGAACGAAGGTACGGATCAAGGAGTGCATGGCTAGAGGATGTTGAAAGAAAATCGCCAGAGTGGAAATCTGGCCCTTTATAGTACTAAATGTCAGCTTCTTCTAAACACCCCCTTGCAGAAAGAATAAAATCCTAGCCATCAAAAAGGAATGTGGATAAACACCCGCAGTCTCACACCACAATATATATGCCTTTCGGGTGCAATAGTATATCTTCCTAGAAGTGGACTTCCATGCTTTCAGCATGGTAGGATTCACCAACTCAGACAGTCTTCTATCTCTTAGAACTTGGCTTTCAATAGCTAAGCTGTTAAAGCCAGCAACGGTAAAGAAGGGTGGAAGATCCACCCTTGAGACAGAAGATTCGCCCTGAGTGGTAGCCGCCAAGGCATACCACGTCGGCATACCAAGAGCGGCGGGGCCAATCCGGAGTCACCAGAATGACTGGAATGCCTTCGGCTTCTATCCTTCGCAGCAGATGGATTCCATGTCCTGGCCATGAAGCTCGGCACTTTCCTGTTGAAACGAGATGCTAGGAGATCCACGTCTGGAGTGCCCCACCGAAGACAAATCTGGTAAAACAATTCTGGATGCAGGGACCACTTGGTTTGACGATTGAGATATTGTCCTGCCTGCCAATTGTGCACGCCGGGAATGTGCATAGTGGAGAGAGCTGAGACATGATGCTCTGCCCATCTGAGAATGCAGGAGGCCTCCAGCAATGCCTTCACAATCCGTGTCCCCCCTTGGTGGTTGACATAGGCATCTGACTGGATCAGGACAGCCTGATTGCCGGATGCTCCAGAACATTGATTGGCAACTGGGACTCCTCTGGCATCCAGTGACCTTGGGCCAAACTCAACCCCAGAACTCCTCCCCAGCCAGAAATTCTGGCATCCATCAAGACTACCATACAATGCAAGGGAAGAAACAATTTCCCCTCCTGAAGGACAGGAGGCCAAAGTCACCAAAGCGGGGATATCCTGGTCTTTGGACTCAGGTGAATCTGGGTGTCCAAGGAGTAGGGGAGCTTGTCCCACTTGGACAGGATTTCCCTCTGAAGGGTCCTCGTATGGAACTGAGCATATGGAACCACTTTGAATACAACAGTGAAGGGAGGACTGTCTGCAGGACAGCAGCAGATGAACCGCCGTTTGAAGCTTCCAGAGCTTGTCCAGTGGAAGGAACACCTTAGCCAACGTTGTGTCAAGTAGGCCCAGATAGTCCAACTTCCTGGTTGGGGTCAGAGCGGATTTCTGAAAATTAAGGATCCGCCTAAACTCTTGCAGGGTGCTGATCGTGATCGCCACGTTGTCCCACAAGGCGAAATGAGATTCTGCCTGCAGAATCAGGTTGTCCAGATAACCAATACGGCAATCCCATTGTCTCAGCAAGTCCAGGACCCAGGCCAGCACATTGGTAAAGACCTGAGGAGCGGGGGTGAGACCAAAGGGCAGCAATAAAAATTGAAACTGCTCCTCTTCCACCATGAAGCAGAGGAAATGCTGGTGCCCGGAACAGATGGGAAGAGGAGGTAGGCACAGGGGCGTAGCTGCCTCGAGGCAAACAAAGCACTTGCCTAGGGCAGCATTTTTTAGGGGGACGACACCGCCCAAAGGCAGAAGGGACAAGGGGCCAGGGCTTAGCCGGGTGGGAGAGCTCGGCAGGGCTTGGGCGGGAGGCTGGGCTCGGCGGTTCTCAAGCAGGGGGAGGTGGGCTCGGCAGTTCTCGAGCAGGGGGAGGCAAGCTTGGCAGTGCTCGAACAGGGGGAGGTGGGCTCAGCAGTGCTCAGGTGGGGGCGATGGGCTCGGCAGTTCTTGGGCAGGGCTGGTGGGCTCGGCAGTGCTTGGGTGGGAGCAGCGGGCTCTGCATTGTTCGGGTGGGATCAGCTGACCATCTCCTGTATCCTGTCTGCAGACTACTGTATCCTGTCCACAGTCTCCTGTATCCTCTTCGCAGACACCTGTATCATGTCTGCAGTATCCTGTCTGCAGTCTCCTGTATCTTGTCCACAGTTTCTGACCTTCCCCTGCAGTATGTCTGCAGTCTCTGACCATCTCCTGTAGTATGTCCACAGTCTCTGACCATCTCCTGTAGTATGTCCACAGTCTCTGACCATCTCCTGTATCCTGTCTGCAGTCTCCTGTATCCTGTCCACAGTCTCTGACCATCTCCTTCAGTATGTCTGCAGTCTCTGACCATCTCCTGTAGTATGTCTACAGTCTCTGACCATCTCCGGTAGTATGTCCGCAGTCTCTGACCATCTCCTGTATCCTGTCCTCAGTCTCTGACCATCTCCTGTAGTATGTCTGCAGTCTCTGACCATCTCCTGTAGTAGGTTTGCAGTCTCTGGCCATCTGCTGTACTATGTCTGCAGTCTCTGACCATCTCCTGTACTAGGTCCGTACTTTCTGACCTACTCCTGAGGCGGAGCCTAAAGAGGAAGGGGTGGAGTTTACAGATTAAGGGGTGCATCTTAAAAAGTAAGGGGTGGGACAAATTTAGATTGGGGGGCAGACTTGTGATCCGACGGGGCCGAAGGTGAAGGTGGGGGTTGCTTCTGGTTCGCCTTACATCCTAACGCCACCTACACCCAGGAAACAAAGGACTCCAGGAATGCCGTCAGTGCAAACAGAGGGACCAGCCACCTCTAGAATTGGATCAGGTGGGGAAATTGCTCCTGAGACTCCATCTCTGGAAAGGGACCCACAGGGAAGACACTGCCAGGGAAGTCCACTAGTCACAAGGGAACCCCAAAAAAAGGTACAGAGGGACAGCAGGGAGGAGGGACTTACCACCACCAGGCACGTGCAGTGCTGCCAGCAGTCCCCTGATGCAGACAAGAGAAACCACGTGGAAAACAAGCAGAAATCAGCAGGATGCCTGGGATTAGCCGCCCATGTGATCCAGGAGGGCTAGTGGTAGCAGGTAGGCTACAAGAAAATGGATGCCTTATCCCTGCTCAACGAAGCCCAGGCCACCAATAGTCATGCAGAAACCAAAAACATGGCCACCACTGGGCTGTAACACAAAACTGCCAAAGAAGGAGTAAGCCAGACCCCCCAAAAATTGGCCGCAATAGCCTTGCACTCCTGGAGCCCAGGAACAGCAAGGCCCATACAAAACAATAGGCTGCTGCTGGGCTACAAGAAAATGTCTGCTGCTCGTTGCAGCAGAAATCTCAGGGAAGATGACAGCCATGCACACAAAACAAAAAAACCCACTGAACAAGCCACAAGGGCCGCCAGGCAGCAGCATCACATGGTGCCCGCCACTCCAGAAAACAGAACCAGCCCATGCTGAAAAGGCTGCTTACCAATCCAAGGAACTGCAGGTACGCTCCAAAAACAGAACCGAAGTGGGGAGGCTGTCGGCCAGGGTAGTGCTGTGACGTGGATGTCCCGAGTCATATGCGCCCCCGCAAGATGTTTAACTCGCTAGCTGCCCCAGTCCAGGGTGGGGCACATCACAGCCTACCCAGTGTTTTTGACTGGGGTCTGCATGCGCTCACTGGCCGGGCAAACCACTGGATCTATATTATACAACCCGTTGCCCAGCCCAGCTATTGATTGGAGATCCCTGCAGGAAAAACTCCGGAAAAAAGAAAAAAGCCTATGGAACCAGAGGTCCCAGTAGGGAGGTAGGTCGCTACTCCTGAACATTAGGCAGAAAGAACTTGCCTATACAAAGAGGGGGTTTATATCAGCCAGGACTGCCCATAGGTGCTGCCGAGTTTCTTTTTCTGCCTAGTATCCTACTCCTGTAGGTGGTGATATAACCCTGTGGTTGAGAATAGAAGATGCTGTGTCTGTCAATGAACGTAAGAGAAACAAAAATGCCTTCAAGAAAAACTGAAGTACCGTATAGGTTGTGAAAAGTATACCATATGGCACCGCTCCAAGCTATGGATGGAAGGAAAAGGATCAACCCACTGGCAAGTGAGAAGAGGGGAGCATGAGTCCGAGCGATTCCAGTGTCAGCCAATACAAGTGAAGGGATGGACGCTGTTCAACTGATCCCAGGACTCCAATGTTGAGGAATGGCCTCAGCTGCCGTTCTGGCCACGCCATCTGATGCATTTCGCCCTGCTCACAGGGCTTGGTGGGTGGGGCAAAATGCTCTATAGTATAGTATAGTTTGGTTATGCTCCCTGTATGCTCCTTAGTTATAATTTTCAATTTTAAGTGTAGAGTATCTTCAGGTACATGAAATTTACATTTGCTAATGGTTCAACATTTCTGAGCCCCTTAAAACTGAACTATTGCTACAATTCTATTCTTTTGCATGCTACTCAAAGTGGCGTTGTACCTAAACTCTAGTACTGCCTATCAGTATATTAGAATCCAAACCTAAAGTTGTAAGATATCCCTATCATTGTTGTGTAGCTTCTGTCTGTTGGCATTTGTATAGTATAGAAGAAATGTAGTACCTGTTGTGGAATGATGGATTGCGATCAATACCACGTTTTGATCTTTCTAAAGTTTTTATTTTCTCAGGATTTCCTGACTTTCCAGAGAATTCAGAGCAACACAGGACTGTAGAACTTTGCCTATGGGACATGTTGCCTGAAATGTCAAATATTTGCACCATTTTAATACATAACATTCACAAATAAGTTTAAAACAAACAGGTCAGATTTTGTTAAAATATGCCATACACTACTAAAATGCCATTAAACTACAGCTTAGCATTCTGCTTCAGCCTCCAGCTAATGTTTCATGTGGTATGTAAAGATTCCAGAATGGAATGGCTTAACCAGGACAAGTGTAAGCAGCTTGTTAAATTAAACCCAGAAAATGAATATTATTTCACTAAAACAGAATTTAAAATCTTCTTAAGCCTTTAAACACAGGTCAGATATAGCATATTAATAGAAAAAGACAGAGGTTTTGCACTAAATCTTCATGCATCTAACCCACTGTGATGTAAAACTTAACTTTTAATATCAATGTACATAAAAAACTTAATTTTATAAAAATATGTGACTTTGTCCAAACAGGGAAATTAAATTATTTTGAACACTTATGTGTTATTTTTTGGGGTAGTTATTTTGTTCTGGGAAATTTTTTAGACTGGATATTTAAGAACATTTTTGAAAGAGATTAAAGTGTTACTAAACCCAGGAATTTGCATTCACTATATCTGGTCTCCCACAGTACACAGAACATGGAAATGCAATTATTTTAGTAAATGTAAACTGCTAAATACCTGCTAAAAAAAACTCTCTAGTAATATACACCAAACTGAGCATGTGCAGCTTGCCCCCAAGGCTCTGTTCTATCACTAGATGGATTGGGGACAGTAGAAGAAGGGGAGGATCAGAGAAGAAATATCCTTTTTACACAATGCAGAGGATTAACCCCTTAGGCTCCACAGTGAGTATAACAAGCATGCTTTACTGCATATACAGACTGATTTTACTGTTGTGGATTTAGTACCACTTTAAGCTCAGAAATATTGCCACTGATATTTTGAATAAATTATGGGGACAAATCTATATCAATATGAACAGAATTCCCCTGTTCGGATTTAGCCACATTGATATTTTTATAAAATTAGGGTTTCAATGTAGCATTATATTAAAAGTTTTGTTTTTAGGTCACAGTGGGTTAGATGCATGGTGATTTAGAGCATCACCTCTGTCTTGATATTTAGCTCCCACATAAGTTACCACAGGCATATTGTATTTGTGTTTGTATTAAGAGAAAACAATGGAATTTTCTTAAAATCCCTGAACCGATTTTAATACAAGATAGATGAGTGAAAATGTACTTCTTCCACAAATCATACTGGAGCTTGAATAAGTCTAGGTCACATTTATTACATATATCTTTTCAAACTTTAGGTTGAAAAAAGTATGTTCTGAACTGGGAATGCCTGTGAATCTATGACCCAAAACATGATAAGAAAACAAAAAGAAAAGCTCTCAGATTGTATAGTTTACAAACTAAGGCATTTTTTAATCCAATAGCAAATGTAGATTCACCTGCATTTGTCAGCCTTTAATCCTAAATCAGGTGGTTGATGAAGCACAACTGGTGCTTAGTGAAAGTATGTGTTAGGTGGGCACTTGGAGAGGACTGCAGTAAGTTCTCAATATCATTCAATGGCAAACGTGTGTAGCAGGTCCTGAGAGTCGAACTAAAGGCAAAAATGTTTTTGTTTTCATTCTGGCCTGATAAATGGAGGGTTGTAACCTCTGTCATATTTTTAGTCATCTGTGTTCTGTTGGTGAGATTTCCTTTTATTTTCTGTTCTATAGCCACATGAGGAAGTGAGAAGAAATCCCTATGAAGTGAGGAAAAATCCATGGTAGTCACCAGAACTAGTATCCCCATTGGAAGATTTCCCCTCTGTTTTTGTTCTGATGTCCACTGGGATTTTTTTCATGTTCTGTGATAGCCGTCACCAGGACATATCTAGGAGGTGAATCTCTCTAACAGGAACAGAAACAGCAATAAAAGTGTTCCATTCCCTCTCCAAAACTAAAAAAAAAATAAAGTTTTGCCTTCAGTTATACTTAAAGAAAAATAATGGCTGAATCATTGATCCACTTATAATTGCTATGGAGGATCAGCCATGTTTAGTCTCATATGCTCACTTGCCATACAATTTAGCCATGTCACTAAACTAGAGTTTAGTGACATACCCTAGTTCAGAACAAAAAAAAAATAGTATTCCTACATATAAGCCCCTTTTTAAATATTTAAAATATACCATGCAACCATGGTTTAGGACCTTGGCATGGTTGTACAGTAAACAGTGTGGTCCTGTTTTCTTTTCTTTTATTACATTGAATTATAGTTAGCTCAGTGCTCATCATGCCCAGTAACACATCATAACTGCTTCTTGATGTCTAGAAAATTAGGGGGTGTTTCCATAGCAGGCCCTTTTGTGATGGGAACATTAGCTTGATTTTGCCCTTCTCTGCATTCCTGCATCCTTCTAGTCTCAGTTATTTATAGTTCCCTTTTAGGATTTTTGGTCCAGTATCTGTGGAAGGAATACCCAGCTCAGTCGTCTTGCCCTCTCTATCCCTCTTTCCCTCCCTTCCCCTTTCCCCCTTTTTAGTCCCCCGTTCCTCCTGCTGGAGAAGCGTCATGGATGCCTACATTATATTGCCCTTTGGGTGGATTCTCTTTTCATTTGTTTGCAAATTATGGACAATTTATTGTTGTTCTTTGGTCTACATTTCTTTTCATTATATGTTGTTAATGTATGGTGACCAATTGCCCTGGGCTCTACAGTTACTATACCTTGTCTTTCTAAATTATTAAAAATGATTGAAACAGAAAAATGACTCTTGACATATATGTTAGCAGAGGATGCACGGCTACATTTATGAGACCTGGGCTGCTTTCACAGCCATCACCAGACAACAGGCACTAAATAAGATGCATACGTTTTAGAAGCAATTTAGAAGCAAGTTTCTTTTTGTGTAACCACATATACAGCCCAGATGGGGGTAACCACTGAAGACTTAATTTAGGCACTGTTCACACCTGAGCAAGGCGCAGGGTTTTTTCGTCTTTGTGCATTTTGGAGGGTTTCTGCACATGGTACATAGGGCAGCCCATTCACTTGAATGGGCTGCCCTACACATAAAGAATGCCGCAAAGAAGTTCCAAAACTTTTTTGGAGTGGAGCAGGGCACATATTTTCACAGAGCGTTTTTGTGCATTTGTAGCGGGTTTGCTGCACGACAGAATGCACGTCTGCTACTGGCGCTTGGGGTGCCACTAACACTTAAAGCAGAGTACAGGCCCCCACCACCTCCCCAAAAAAAAAATTAAAAGTCAGCAGCTACAAATACTGTAGCTGCTGACTTTTATTTTAGGGCAATTACCTGTCCATGTATCCAGCAGTGTCCCCACGGCAAGCCAACTCTTCAATCGGCTGTTGGGTGCTGGCACTGCCATCTTGACCAAGGGAAACCGGAAGTGAAGCGCGCTGTGCTTTGTGAATGGGCAGCAGTCCTCTGGGACCTTGGAAGTATCCCAAAGGGCTGCGGGGGGGCGAACTTCCAGCTCAGTTTGCCACAGCAAACTGAGCAGGAAGTAGGAGCAGGTACCTGTCAAAACCAGATACCCACTCCCATATTTTTCACCATTCCTAGTTCATTTGTAGACATTGGTGGTCCGCGGGTTGCTATGGTATGGTATGGTAATAGTGTTACTATTGATGAGATGGGTGACACACTTGGCTTTCTTCGGATCGGCTATATGCCACTGTAACACACACGCTATTTCTATGCACTGGTTTAGAGACCCCTTTTTGTAAGAGTGATTTTATCTTATATTTTAATAAATTTTGGCAAGCAGAGAGCACTATGTTTGTTTTGCTTTTATGATTACATATTTTGATGGCTACATCGCTAATATTCTGAGGAGGCTGAAGATCTTGCATTGGATTTGATCCCCAAGGGGGAAAAAAGTGTGATACGACCTTTCTGTTTGCTCAGTGGTCATGTCTATAAGGTGAGCGGCTTTGATTTCCTCTGGTGGCGGGACAGAGCACCCTAACACCTGGATGTCTGAATACCATCACTAATTGTGAATCACTGAATTATCCTTAAGGTTTCTTGTTATACAGCGATTTATGAATTTTTGTTGTATTGCTATTGCGCTGTACTTGATATACTTATAATTTCAGGTGTGAATATAGCCTTTGAGCTAAGGGTTTTTTGCTCTTTGTAATAATATTAATAAACACCCAGCTATTTAATTTCAAAACTAGAAGAAATTGGCATATTTCCAAATATACAAACACTTATATTGTATTTTTATTCTCTTACTTTGCAGAAAAAGACTAGTGGAGAGGAGATTCTGCACAGAAGAAGCATGATCCATTGAAGTCACATAAGTATGCCCCTCAGCTCGCTGGTCTGAGCTAAAAAAGAATACATAGATACCTTATATGTTGTAATTCCAGATAAATCTAGATTACAGGAACAAAAGAAGGGGAAATTCTGTTTCCTGTCCAGTCACTCTAAATACCAGATCCTCTCAAACATAATATTTTTCAGCTCTTAGAATAATACTGCTATATGGAATTAGTTTAAGCTTCCGCAGGAAAAAGTAAACATCACACAATGCTGCTTTCTTATGTAAAGGTCTCTCTTATTACTACCATGTTAACGTATCACATTGCAATTCCACGTGATATAGCAATTTGTAGAACAATGCAGACACAATAAAAGTATGGTAATGTAAATACAGTAAAATAAGTGAATGGGCACATGTTCCACAACAAAAGAGCAATAAATGATCAAAAATCCTCATTTCAGGTCATAAAGATGTACATCCATTGAAAAGTATGAAAGCTTATTTTTTTTTTCCATAATAATTTTTATTAAAGGTAGTAAACACAACAATACAGGCATCATGACAAATGATGAAAAAGTAACAGAATACAAGAAAAACGGTATAGCACAAGCACAGAAGTATCATACTGAAACAAAATAGAGAGTATCATTCCCTTGTAAGGCACCCTAACACCACCTAGATAGTTCAGAATGAGCAGGTGGCTGATCCTAGGTTCCAAGAGAATAGACCCGATCACCTTCTTTGTAGCAAGTTAGTAAGGGCGGCATATGCGTCAAAGAGTCCAGAACTTCCCTCTAACAAAAGCTCCACAACAACATTGGTGTCGTAAATCAGAGGCATTTGGAAAAGGGAAAGGTTCAGGATTTTCGTAGTATGGCGTAGACTGCGCATATGGTTTCATTTCATAGGTTTTATATGCCAAGAAAGCGTTATGCGCATACGCCTATCCTCAAAACAGGTTCAGGGAGGCATTCTGTCTGTGATGGTAAAATGCCTCTCGTAACCCAAGTTTCAGTCTGGACACACTGCCACCATAAAACTTATTAAGAAACACCCTCACCCACTCATACGAGCTGAGGTGCTTGGTCACCAATAAACATAATACTACAATAATTTAACCTTATGAAAGAAAAAAATGGGTGCGAAGGGAAGACAGCGTCAACCAGTTTGACTTCTGTAGTCATCAAGCTTACCAAGCAGAATAGTGAAAAAAAAAAGTCAGAGTGCTAGAGTACAGAAAAACAGATAAAGAAGGGGGAAGAGCAAGAGAGAGAAAAAAAAAGGAGAAAAAAAAGGGGGGAGGGATTGGGGGTAAAGGGAGAGGTAGAAGGGATGCTAAGACCTCCACACCACCTTCAGATGGAGTAAGACAAACACAGCATTCGGGATATCTTTCATCTCCATCTAATTAATAGAGGGTTCGCTGCAATTCTCCAGGAGACCAAGACCTCTGGGAGGCTGAGAATACGATGTATGCTATCACACAAAAGATTCTGGTAATTATCTGAATGTTTATAATGTATCCAGCAGGCCCACGTCTTATAATAAGATGAGTATTTATCATGAGCCTTGGCGATCAACTCCTCCATCTCAGCCATCCTGTCAATCCTCAAAAACCATTCTTTCAGAGATGGCAGTGTGGGTTGTTTCCAGTAGCGTGGTATGCACATCCTGGCTGCCGATACCATGTGCATAGCAAGTGACTTGTAATATTGCTGACCCAAGGAGAGCAAGCAGTGGAGTAGGTATTGAAGAAGGGTAAAATCCAACTGGTAGGAGGTGACCTGAACAATTACACCATGCACCCTCTGCCAGTACAATTGCAACTCGGAGCATTCCCACCAAATATGCAGCATCGAACCCGATGCTTGATTACATAGCCAACAGCGATCTGGGATGGCAGAATATATCTTATGCAGAAGGTGAGGGGTTCGGTACCAACGTGCGAAAAATTTTAAATTATGCTCCTGAACTGACACATTAACTGTGCCTTTATGTATCGTATTGAGGGCTTGTTCCCTATTAACTGGAGACAGGGTAACGTCCAAGTCTCCTTCCCATTTGTGTAGGTGTCTAATATTAGTGTCAGGTGTGTCTTGCGTCAGGTGGATATAGATCAAAGATATCAAATGTCGTCGAGGGCCTTTAGAAAGACAAAATGTCTCAAAAAAGGTGAGTTGCCTGCCGCACATCGAGCAGTATGTTGGTCCAAACAAAAAATGTCTGATCTGTTAATAGGACCACCACTGAAAGGGTGGTGAAGAGTCTTTGTTAACTAAGTCCACTCGTGATCAAAATTTGCCCTTCTGAAAAAAATCTCCAGCTCTGATATATGACGTGGCGAGGAATGTTCTATGAAAGGAGGGCTGTAGGCCCGGAGGGAAAGCTGGATTGTCTATAAGAGGAGTCATTGGGCTTGGTATTGAAGACACTCTCTGGTCCCTACAGACCTGACGAAAGCACAAGAGTGTTGTTCCTATGAGTGGGTGAGTCCCCTGGTGCTTTTCAGTGGCTGATGCGGGTAGCCAAGGTATAGACAATAGCAATCCATCTGCTACCTCCTGTTCTAGGCCAATCCAATCCTTCATCTGTGCAAGTATGTGCCAGTCCACCAATCTGGTGAGCAGGCAGGCTCTATGGTATGACCCAAGGTCTGGCACTCCCAACCCTCCCCAGCTTTTTGGTTGGCATAACTGTGTCAAGCTCATCTTTGGGGTGCAGCCTTTCCAAATGAAGCTGGAAAACAGTCGCCGTAGCGTTCGGAAAAAAATTTGAGTGATGGGAATGACCTTCATAAGATATAGACAGCGTGGTAGTATGGTCATTTTGATCGCTGCCACTCTACCAAACCAAGATAGATGGAGGCTATTCCAATAAACCAAGTCATCTTCTATTTTGCAAAACAGAGACTGGAAATTAAGAGAAAATAAATCCGAGAGATGAGGGCAAAAAAATCCCTAAATAGGTGGTTCCCTTGGGCTGCTAAACAAATGGGAATTCACATTGACACTGTGCAACTGTCTCTCTTGGGAGCGTGATATTGAGAGCATGAGATTTCGTGAGGTTTAATTTAAAACAAGATAATAATTGGTATTCCCATATAGACTTTAACCTCCCTGGCAGTATTCCCAAGTGTAGCTCGGGGTAAAGTTTCAGTACCACAAGCTGTAACCCCGAGCTACACTCGGGCTTACCATACGGTGCTGCTCCGGGATCTCTCAATCACTTACCTTGTCTTGCGCTCCCGCGATGTCCCTCCTGCAATGTCCCCAGCAATGTAATCCGGCGAATGCCGGCATCTGTCATCTGGGTTCCATCCCCTGCGAGCGTCGGGACGTACAGGGGACGGAGCGGCGGGAAATTTGAAAATGACTAAAAGTGACATTCACTAAAATCACTAAAATCACATAGTAAAACATTACTGTATCAAACCATTTCACATACATTTTGTCAAAAGTGGTCTTAGACCAGCTAGAGAACAGCGATAGTAAATCAGAACCACTTGCAGAATTGAGTGATAATGATTCGTGGGGAAATTCGTCATCAGACACTGAAAACGATTTTGCGACTTTGCTCAGTGATGTGCGAACTTAGCGCTATATTTCAAATTTCAGTGTTTTTGGTTTGATTATATTATTGAATTAAATTTATTATTATTATATTATTATTTTTTATGATTATTTATTAAATTATAATTTATGATTTCGTGTTTCAAGTTTTATTCTACCCGGGATGTTTACTAGACTCTTGTTCGGACAGATTTCAGTGAGTTATTCCTAAAAATTACAGGCCTATAATAAAAAAAAGAAACATATTTCCATGCAAAAAAATGTACCGCTTTGAGCACAGAAATATGGACATAATCAAACCGCTAGGGAGGTTAATAGAGCAGGAAAAGTTTTTAATGGGAGCAAAAGCAGCTACTTTGTAAACATGCAAACCAACTGCTATACCGGCTATATTTGTGTCTGCTCTAATCTGTCTCAGAAAGGGTTCTAATGTCATAATAAAGATAATGGGAGACAAGGGGCAACCATTCCATTCACAATCGAGAAGGCATTGGACAATAACCCATTGACTTTCACTGAGGCCGATGGGTTGGAGTATAAGGAGCCAATGAAGGTCTTCATTCTAGACCCCAACCCTGCATTTGATAGCACTGCCGCCATATACTCCCAAGATACTCTATCAAATGCTTTCTCTGCGTCCATTGAGAGAAAGAACCCAGGGGAGTTAGAAGTCAGCCAATGGTGTATGTCCAAAGCCTTAATCATATTGTCACGTCCTTCTCTGCCCGGGGTTAAACTCACCTGATCCAAAGACACCCACGACTTAAGGTGAGGCAGTAAACGATTAGATCTTTTGTGAACAGTTTTACATCCACGTTTAGCAGGGAAATTGGGTGGTAGTTTTGGACTCGTGTTGGATCTCTTCCTGGTTTTAGTATGACAGTAATGCAAGTTTCCACAAGTTGAGTCGGGGGGTGGCAAATCCTCCTCCAATGAGTTGAATGCCCGAAAAAAGTGGGGAAGAAGCAAATCTTGAAAGGTCTTATATTATAAGGTGGGCAGGCTGTCCGGGCATGGACTTTTCCCCAGCTTTATGTTTCTAAGTGCCATAAGCACCTCCGCAGTCGAG
This sequence comes from Staurois parvus, assembly GCF_062004578.1. Taxonomy (NCBI): domain Eukaryota; kingdom Metazoa; phylum Chordata; class Amphibia; order Anura; family Ranidae; genus Staurois; species Staurois parvus. Next base: position 4,442,369 of record NW_028318246.1, on the reverse strand, counting down.
ATCAGCTTGTCAAGGGATTTCGCTATAGTAGTGGTTAAAGGAGGAATGCCATACTGGCGGAGGAACGTCTGTATTGCATCCGAGCGTTCAGAGGCAGATCTCTGTGGGTCTCCTGGCAATAATAAATTGTACAGTTTTTCGTAGTATTGAACAAACTTAGATGCAATGGCCTCTGTAGAAGGGTGAGACTTGCCCGACTGATCCTTATAGGAGTGAACGATCATGTCATGTTTGGTGTTCTGAAACGTCCTGGCCAAATAATGGCCGTTTTTATTGGCGTGCTCATAAAATAGTTTCAAGGGAAGAGTAAATTTCCTGTGTATATGACTACCCAATTTCTTCAATAGGAACTGTCGGACTTGGGACAAGGCTTCCAAGGCGTGCACAGCCTGTTTTCGTTTATGCTTAATTTCCAGAGTACGAATTTGAGCTAAAAGCCTATCTACTGAGGTCTGCCTAGCTTTCTTCATTTTCGTGGAAAGGGCAATAAAATGTCCCCACATGACACATTTATGTGCTAGCCACTGAGTTATTGGGAGGTGTCAGGGGTGTCGTTTAGAGTGAAAAAATCTCGCAAGCTTTCCTGAAATAGGGTCAAGAGAGATGGATCACCCAGCAAGAAAGGATTCAAGCGCCAAAATTTGGATCTCTTCTCCCGCTCAGGAAATTGTAGGGTCATTGTGATTGGATGATGGTCAGAGGCATAAAGCGGTTCGATAGTAACATTAGTCAGGTAGGATAGGTCTCCTTGAGATAGAAAGAGGTAATCGATATGCGAATATTTCGCATGTATATGAGAATAGTACATATAATCCTTACAAGAGGGGTTATGAGTCCTCCATGTGTCGTGTAGAGACAAAGGGGCCAATTGAAGTTTAACTTGTTTAAGAGCTCTATATTGGGCTGTAGAGGTACCAGAAGACGAGTCTAAAGAGGGTCCAGAGACACATTCAGGTCACCTCCCAAAATCAAGATTCCCAAAGCGAATGAGATTAACGCATCCACAACCTTACGAATAAAGGGCACTTGTTTCGTATTGGGGGTGTAAATGTTCGCTAATATAATTGGTCGATTATACACAGAGCCTTTGACAAAAATATATCGGCCCTCAGGATCCACCAGTTATTCAGAAAAGACAAAGGGCAAAGACTTGCCAAGAAGGATCGCCACCCCAATCGATTTCGATTCAGTGGCTGAAGCGTGGTACATATGAGGATACTTGTAATTTGCAAGTCTAGACATCGCATAGTTTTTGAAATATGTCTCCTGGAAAAAGGCTATATGGGCTTTATGTTTAGAGACTTCAGACAAAATCATAGATCGTTTCTCAGGAACGTTCAAGCCCCTGACATTGAAAGAGATTTTAAAAAGCACATTCCTCAACGATGCAATTTTGTTCGCTAAAACCCTCAGCGGAGGAAGGCAGGAGGAGGGGAGAGAGAGAGAGAAAAAAAAAAAAAAAAAATTTGAGGAGGGGGGGAGAATAAGAATGAGTAAAGACAAAAGTAGAAATCAGAAATAGAGAAACACTAACTCTAATGCAAGAAACAGGAAGCAAAAGAGAAGAATGGAGCCAAATTCAGGTTACACCTGGTTATAAAAAATATCGGGACCAATTCCCCCAGGCTTCACTTAAATGACCAAATAAGGGTCAGCCAGGCAAAAGCCAAGCTGTGTGGGGTGAAGTAAACTAGGGGCACGAGATAAGCTTAACCCCGTCCGCCGGAGAGCAACAGGGTAATGGAAATCAAATTGTAACCGGGCTAAACAACCAAGTTAAATATTTTCTATCTAAAAGCCAGGCAATATAAATTAACTGCTGGACAGTTAGGTGAGACCTGTTGTCAGGAATGGACTGGCCAGCAATAGTGGGACTCACCTGCCTTATGAGCTGCAGTACCAGGGCTGGCCAGCGGGTGCTCCCAGCAATCAGAGACTCAACCTTGCAGCCAGTCAAACACCTGGAACTAATTATACTGGTGTATTTAAGGGATGGCTAGACCTGCAGACTCTGCCTTGGTGTGTGCTTTTCCTGGGCCCTGTATCTTGTAAACCTGCGTTCCTGTTCCTGTTCCTGTCTTGTTGCTGACCCTGCTTGATTCTGACCTCTGCTGACTTCTCCTGTTCTGATCCCTGGCTTGTGACCCTGACCATCCCTCTGCCTGACCCTCTGTACCACGCTGCCCGCTACCTGCTGAATCTGGCCTGTGACCCCGACCATTCTCCGCTTGCTCCCCCTGTACCTACCTGCCCGATTGATATTGACCCGGCCTGCCTGACGACGCTTGCATTGTATGCACTGTTATCTGTGGGTGGTTGGTTTGGTTTGTTTGCACTGTGTTATGTTTTAGTATTGCACTGCGTTTATGTTAGTATTGTTAGTGTTAATAAATTATATTGTTTATAACATATCTGAAGTCTGCGTTTCCCTGCGTCAGTCACATACCTCTGGTCACACCCGGGAGCCTTGACATTACACCAAGGCCAGTCCTGACCAGAAGTGGCTGCACAGGGAAGCCATCTTGGCTTGTTGCTGGGAAGGATGGATCTTGATGAGGTTGTGTATTTATATCTGCTAATGTTTGATGACAGAGAGTATGCTTATCAAACTCTGAAGGAGTATCCCCGGGATCAACTACTAGAATGTATACGGCTCGCTCATGTTCTAGTAGATCAGGGCACAGAATTCTCTGAGGTGCAGCCATTGATTCAGATTTGTGCGGAGTTGGTTTCATCTGGTACCCCCGAATGCAGGGATGAATTTTTGCCGCCATTTAGTGCTGACCAGGTAGAGTCCCTGGTATGGTTATTAGAGGATGATGTGGATTGCTTCTTGGAGCATTATGCTGCATGTTCACCACAGATACTAAGAGATTGTATAAACGCAGTGCAGTCTTTGGTCAGACAGGCTTTGTGTAAGCTCAGCTTTGTTCAACCCATACTGCAGACATGGACAGATTTGTTGCACCCAGCCTCAGTCAGCTTACAAAAACCCAGTCCTGCTTCTAATCTATTTCCTCAAAGCTCTATTCCTGCATTCCCAACAGCTCCTCCTGCCCTGCTATCTACCGCATGTCAGTACCCTGTTCCCACTCGCTGCACCTATCCTGCCTTTAACCCTGTAAAAAAGCCCTCCGTAGCAACTGCTCCCTCCCCTGTTCCATCCTCCAGCTCTTCTCTGTCTCCAGCTGCTCCATTCGTTTGCAGACCTGCGTTTACCTGCAGTGCTCCAGTAATTAAAACCAGAAAAAAGCGAAAACTCTTTCCAACCAGTACCATCCTGCCAGTATCCAAACCGGTCAGCCTGCCGTCTGAGAACCTGCCTTCCGTGGTTCAGCCTGATGACTCTCTTCAGCCTGATGCCTCTACTCAGCCTGAAGCCTCTACTCAGCCTGAAGCCTCTACTCAGCCTGAAGCCTCTACTCAGCCTGAAGCCTCTACTCAGCCGGAAGCCTCTACTCAGCCGGATGCCTCTACCCAGCATAATGAACTGATCCAGCCTGATGATCCTATTAGGCCAGTTGACTCGATGCCCGCTGTTGATCCAGATGATCCGGTACCTGATCCGGTGCCTACTGTCGTGCCAATTGACTCAGAGCCCGCTGTCGTACCTGGTGACTCGGTGCCCACTGCCTTGCCAGATGACGCGGTGCCCGCTGGCGAGCCAAATGACCTGATCCCTGGTGACCCGATGCCCGCTGTCGAGCCAGACGATCCAATGCCAGACGACTTGGTACCCACAGTCTTGCCAGACGTCTCGGTGCCCGCAGTCTTGCCAGACGACTCGGTGCCCGCAGTCTTGCCAGACGACTCGGTGCCCGCAGTCTTGCCAGACGACTCGAAGCCCGCTGTTCCGCCAGTTGACTCGATGCCCGCTGTTCCGCCAGTTGACTCGGTGCCCGCAGTCTTGCCAGACGACTCGGTGCCCGCAGTCTTGCCAGACGACTCGAAGCCCGCTGTTCCACCAGTTAGCTCGGTGCCCGCAGTCTTGCCAGTTGACTCGGTGCCCGCAGTCTTGCCAGTTGACTCGGAGCCCACTGTCATGCCTGGTGACTTGGTGCCCGCCGCTCCGCCTGGGGGCCCGAGACCTGTCGCTCCGCCTGGGGGTCCGGCGCCCGCCGCTCCGCCTGGGGGCCTGAGACCTGTCGCTCCGCCTGGGGGTCCGGCGCCCGCCGCTCTGCCTGGGGGCCCGAGACCTGTCGCTCCGCCTGGGGGTCCGGTGCCCGCCGCTCCGCCTGGGGGCCCGAGACCTGTCGCTCCGCCTGGGGGCCCGATGCCTGTCGCCCCTCCTAGGGGCCCGATGCCTGTCGCCCCGCCTGGGGGCCCGATGCCTGTCGCCCCGCCTGGGGGCCCGATGCCTGTCGCCCCGCCTGGGGGCCCGATGCCTGTCGCCCCTCCTGGGGGCCCGATGCCTGTCGCCCCGCCTGGGGGCCCGATGCCTGTCGCCCCGCCTGGGGGCCCGCCACTCCGCCTGGGGGCCCGATGCCTGTCGCCCCGCTGGGGGGCCCGATGCCTGTTGCCCCGCCTGGGGGCCCGATGCCTGTCGCCCCTCCTGGGGGCCCGGTGCCTGCTGCTCCGCCTGGTGGCCCGGTGCCTGCTGCTCCACCTGGTGGCCCGCTGCCTGCTGCTTCGCCTGGTAATCCGATGTGCCTCTGCCCGGAGTCCAGCCCGATGTGCCTCTGCCCGGAGTCCAGCCCGATGTGCCTCTGCCTGGAGTCCAGCCCGATGTGCCTCTGCCCGGAGTCCAGCCCGATGTGCCTCTGCCCGGAGTCCAGCCCGATGTGCCTCTGCCCGGAGTCCAGCCCGATGTGCCTCTGCCCGGAGTGCCTCTGCCCGGTGTGCCGCTGCCCGGAGTGCCTCTGCCCGGAGTCCAGCCCGATGTGCCTCTGCCCGGAGTCCAGCCCGATGTGCCTCTGCCCGGAGTCCAGCCCGATGTGCCTCTGCCCGGAGTCCAGCCCGATGTGCCTCTGCCCGGAGTCCAGCCCGATGTGCCTCTGCCCGATGTGCCTCTGCCCGGTGGGCCTCTGCCCGGTGTGCCTCTGCCCGGTGTGCCGCTGCCCGGAGTCCTGCTCGGTGTGCCAGTCTTTGATATCCCGCCAGTTACCAGACCCGGGCGGTGGAACATTTTGCCCAGCTAGGACTGTTTGGAGCGTCCTGAGGCCGCTCCTTGAGGGGGGGGTACTGTAAGGAATGGACTGGCCAGCAATAGTGGGACTCACCTGCCTTATGAGCTGCAGTACCAGGGCTGGCCAGCGGGTGCTCCCAGCAATCAGAGACTCAACCTTGCAGCCAGTCAAACACCTGGAACTAATTATACTGGTGTATTTAAGGGATGGCTAGACCTGCAGACTCTGCCTTGGTGTGTGCTTTTCCTGGGCCCTGTATCTTGTAAACCTGCGTTCCTGTTCCTGTTCCTGTTCCTGTCTTGTTGCTGACCCTGCTTGATTCTGACCTCTGCTGACTTCTCCTGTTCTGATCCCTGGCTTGTGACCCTGACCATCCCTCTGCCTGACCCTCTGTACCACGCTGCCCGCTACCTGCTGAACCTGGCCTGTGACCCCGACCATTCTCCGCTTGCTCCCCCTGTACCTACCTGCCCGATTGATATTGACCCGGCCTGCCTGACGACGCTTGCTTGTATGTACTGTTATCTGTGGGTGGTTGGTTTGGTTTGTTTGCACTGTGTTATGTTTTAGTATTGCACTGCGTTTATGTTAGTATTGTTAGTGTTAATAAATTATATTGTTTAGAACATATCTGAAGTCTGCGTTTCCCTGCGTCAGTCACATACCTCTGGTCACACCCGGGAGCCCTGACACCTGTCTTCTCGTCTCACCCAAAGCTATCATCTAGCAGCTATGATATGAATTCAGAGGCGAGAACAGGGAATATAGGAACATTAACAAGGTACAATATCCACCCAAAGAGCCTGATGCTCTACTCATGACCTGACACACAGGCATAGCACACCTAGATTACTTATGACCAGTCGCTAGAATAAGTAACCTTCTAAATATTAGACAAACAATATTCCCTCAGAGGTCCTCAGAGATCAGTCCAGCCAGCCAGAGGCTGGGGAGGAGGAAGAAAGGGGGAGGGTGGAAGGGGGCGAGAAAAAGGGGTAGGGGGAATGGGTAAAAGGGGGGGGAGAAGCCATCCTCTCTCCTCCTCACAATATTTCAGAGAAAGTAAAATGACCATGGCTGCCAATATACAAAATGCAATCAACATAAACAATGAAACGAGGTAGATGTCCAGCTTGTCTTAGTCCAATGTATAACACCCCCCCCCCATCCTGGATGAAAGACGGCCATGTGATAGGCCCTGGAAGTCCTCCATATATCCGATTTGGACCTGAAAGTACTCATAGAAGCCAAGAACTTTAATTGCTCGAGTCATCTTGGTACACTTAGGCTGCATTGATGGGTGTGTGTGTGAACTGTATGTTAGCGAACTTGAGAGCGATCCTCCCTTAGGTGGAAGATGACTGTAAGACAGATATTTCCATACTAAACATGGTGCGACTCAGATACACCGATCAGGCGATTTTGACGGTAAGGAGTCAGAGAATCTTTGCGACAAGGGGTTCGCAGGTCTGACGTCTGGAGAGGTTCTTTCCACAGGTCCAGGATCTGCACCGTCTGGTACCAGTCCGGAAGGGGCACTGGCGGGATACGCAGCAGCTCAAAGAATTGGGGAAGATCATTTGGAGTGTAGATGCTATACGATCTCCCCTGAAGCGTGGCTGTAAGGCCAAATGGGAAACGCCATTTGTATGGAACATGATGATCCCATAGGATCTGAAGCAGAGGCCTACGTGCCCGCCTGTTGCATAGTAATCAAGGAGAGGTCCTGAAATATTTTCACTTCTGCCCCGTTGAAAGTAAATTCATCTTGCTCTCTCACATTTTGAGAAATTTCTTCCTTCAGCTGGTAATCCGCAAAGCAACATATAATATCACAAGGTGGGACTCCCTCTCTACCCCTCGGACGAACGGCCTTATGGGCTCGATCTAGAATGACTGGCGAATCTTGAGGTTTTTCAAGCAGGGCGTTGAATAAAGACTGTAACACTGCAGGTATCTGATCATGGTCTACAAATTCGGGGATTCTGAGAATTTCGCCGACCTCTATTATTGAGATCCTCCAGTTTTCTATTCATCTCAATAAAGTGCATATTATAATGACTTGCATGGTGCTGCAGTTCTCTTATGTCAGCATCATGTCTCCCAGCTACCTATTCTACCTCCATCAGTCTATCCAAAAGACCCCTGAGTCCCTCTTTGAGGTCCGTCACAGCCTCAGCCAATGCATTTCTGATGTCTGCTGCTATTGACTGCAGGTCTGACATTTTGGGCACTTGTTTGATTATGGTCAACATCGCCTCAGTGTCCCCCTTAGTGCTAGAGCGTGGTGCTGAGCCACCAGGTGAGTCAGAAGCCGCATCGGAATCCACGCTTGTGGAAGGAGGCATAGGCCATGGGCTGGGTACGAAAGATCTCAAGGAGATTTTTCCCCAGTCGGAAATGCAGGGTGTTCGTGAAAGGCAGGGATCTCCCTACCTTGCCCATCATGCGATCAGAGCTCAGAAAAAGCTACAAAAACTCTCCAGCGGACGCAGAGCTCGTATATTAAGCCGCCATCTTCTTCATGTGCCAGACCACGTCCCCGAAAGCTTATTTTTAAACTCGGCTATCCATGACTATTTCAGTTCCTTTTTACTTTATATTACAACCTACACCCCACCTTCACCTATGCAGCAGGTATCATTTGAAAACAGGACCACCTAAATACCAGCCTTTTGCACTGTGCATTATCTTGTTAACAGCTTGTGTTGTGACCTGAGTATCAAGATAGATTGCTCACACTTGAACTAGTCAGAGGATGGACACCTTCTCCTTTTCTAGCAGAGATGCTGGCCATGTGGACTTTCTGTCTCTAGAAGCAAAGTGCTGCTGAGCTAGTGCTCCTTATTAAAAAACCTAGTGTACTGTAAAAACAATGTATGATGGAAACACCTAGTATTAAATGCTCATTTGTTAAAAACATATGTTTTACAATTATTGAAACATATTACATAAAATGTTATAATCTGGTAAATGTTAGAAACTATTCTCAATAAATCAGATGAAAAGTTACTAAAATAGTTCAATTAAATATTAGTAACATAACAATATACAACTGCTTACCTATTTGTTATGCTCCTAGGACTGAGTTCTGATGTCTTAGAGATTCTGGGACTTGTCAGTGAACTCTGATAAGATTGCTATTATCACCAAAAAAGTTTTAGAAAATATAAAACAAACATTTAGGCTTTTAATGGATACAACTTCAAGGTACAGAACAAAAGATAGATGCAAGCATATAATATCTAATCTATTTTTTTCTGCTATAATTTTGCTAAGATATTTTTGGAATGAATATATTTACCAATAAATGTGATTTATCAGTTTTGCTCTTGATCAGTTGTGGCTCAGGTATTTGTATGTTTAATGCTGTACTGTTCAATGACCTGTGTACATACATTAATTTTGATTATAAAAAGCTGGTAAGTGAGAATGAGCATTTTATAACAATATACAGTGCCTTGAAAAAGTATTCATACCCCTTGAAATTTTCCACATTTTGTCATGTTGCAACCAAAAATGTAAATGTATTTTATTGGAATTTTATGTGATAGACCAACACAAAGTGGCACATAATTGTGAAGTGGAAGAAAAATGATAAATGGTTTTTAAAATTTTGAAACATGTGGCATGCATTTGTATTCAGCCCCCCTCAGTCAATACTTTGTAGAACCACCTTTCACTGCAATTACAGCTGCAGGTCTTTTTGGGGATGTCTCTACCAGCTTTGCACATCTAGAAAGTGAAGTTTTTGCCCATTCTTTGCAAAATAACTCAAGCTCTGTCAGATTTGATGAAGAGCATCTATGAGCAGCAATTTTCAAGTCTTTCAATTGGATTTAGGTCTGGACTTTGACTGGGCCATTCTAACACATGAATATGCTTTGATCTAAACCATTCCATTGTAGCTCTGGCTGGAAGCTGCATTGTTCTGCTGGAAGCTGAACCTCCACTCCAGTCTTAAGTCTTTTGTAGACTCTAACAGGTTTTCTTCTAAGATTGCCCTGTATTTGGCTCCATCCATCTTCCCATTAACTCTGACCAGCTTCCCTGTCCCTACTGAAGAAAAGCATCCCCACAACATAATGCTGCCACCACCATGTTTCACGGTGGAGATGATGTGAGGAGAGTGATGTGCAGTGTTAGTTTTCTGCCATACATAGGATTTTGCTTTTAGGCCACAAAGTTAAATTTTGGTCTCAGCTGACTAGAGCACCTTCTTCCACACGATTGCTGTGTCCCCCACATGGCTTCTCGCACACTGCAAACGGGACTTCTTATAGCTTTCTTTCAACAATGGCTTTCTTCTTGACACTCTTTCATAAAGGACAGATTTGTGGAGTGCACGACTAATAGTTGTCCTGTGGATGGACATATTCTACCACCTGAGCTGTGGATCTCTGCAGCACCTCCAGAATCACCAAGGGCCTCTTGGCTGCTTCTCTGGTTAATGCTCTCCTTGCCCGGCCTCTCAGTTTAGGTGGACGTCCATGTCTTGGTAAGCTTGCAGTTGTGCCATACTTTTTCCATATTTGGATGATGGATTGAACAGTGCTCCATGAGATGTTCAAAGCTTGGCATATTTTTTTATAAGCTAAACCTGCTTTAAACTTCTCCACAACTTTATCTATGACTTGTCTGGTTTGTTCCTTAGCCTTCATGATGCTGTTTGTTCACTAATGTTCTCTAACAAACCTTTGAGGGCTTCAAAGAACAGCTGTACTTATACTGAGATTAAATTACACACATGTGGACTCTATTTACTAATTAGGTGACTCTTGAAGACAATTGGTTCCACTAGACTTTATTTAGGGATATCAGAGTAAAGGGGGCTGAATACAAATGCACTCCACACTTTTCAGATATTTATTTGTAAAAACTTTTAAAAACCATTTATCGTTTTCCTACCACCTTACAATTATGTGCCACTTTGTGTTGGTCTATCACATAAAATCCCAATAAAATACATTTATGTTTTTGGTTGACACATGACAAAATGTAGGAAATTGAAAGGGCTATGAATACTACAGGCACTGTACTGTACATCTTACCAAATAAAACACCTTGCCAGAATACAAGTTGGAACTTACGTTGAACATGGCAATAAGTCCATCAGCTCCTCTTCTTGGGTGGTTACTACCATCTCAGTGACACTATTTCTAATTGTGTCTATAGGACTGGAAGACTCCTTTATGCAATTAAAGAGAAACAAAGCCATAGAAGATGTTTTTTTTTGCATAAAGCTTATTAAAAAAAGCAGTATCAAAAACTTTTGATGCAGATATTTCAAGAGGTGTTATCAGGCGCTATTAAGTTATAAAGTTCCAGATGTTAATAATGCATGCAAGTTGTTTTCTGTTTGTTAAAGGATAAGTTCACCTTTGAGAATATGTTACATGTACTACCCGTAATGTAGTACTTGTAGTCCCTTTACAAGCTGTCACTTTTTGAAAGAGCACGTTATTGCAGGGCTTCTCCCACAGGGCCACGTCATTCGTTCACAGAGTTCTGCGAATGAATGAACTACACAGCTTTAGTGGTTGTCAGCTTGTAGTTCTCAATGAACTATCACAGCGCTGTGGGGAGCCGTGGTAGTTAATTGATTATTCCTGACAGTATATCTGCTTGCCCGTACATCCCATACGGGCAAGCAGATAGATATACTGACAGATCTGCAGGAGACCTGCATGCACCGGAGATCTACTGATCACTTGTGCAATGATTTACAGGCTCCTGCAACCAAAAATAATAAATGCACAATTTTTACCTACAAAAAAAATGTGCATTTATTATTTTTGGTCAAAAGGTGGACATATCCTTTAAGGACAACTAAATGTTCTGTTAGCTAATGACAATTAAATTTTTTCACCCATGATGTTAACACCTATTTCTGATCAATGAATAAAATAGCCAAAGCAAGGTTAACCTCACTTTAGCTTATTTTTTAGCTTTTTATTTGGTACAACCAGGTGAAAAGTTAACATCATTCACATCCAGCATTAACATAGTAACATTTTAGCTGTGCATTTTTTTTTGTATTTCAGAGAGCATTCATATTTTCTGTGGGTTTTACAAAATGATTTCTATCAAAGTAATTGTGTTTCTGTGCTGTGAAGGTCAGTAATATTACTCACATATTTTCCAGATATATGTTTTTACCGTTAGATGAGAATGATCAGTTCCATTCTTTTCCAGTGGAAGCTCCTGCTGAGGTATTTGTGGGTTTGGTGCTGTAATGTTCAATGACCTGGGTACATGTACATTTAATATTTATTATATATAATTATTAGTTACCGGTACTTATATAGCACCGTCAATTTACGCAGTGCTTTACATATACAGTATATATATATATATATATATATATATATATACACACTGTTTATATATACTCACATCAGTCCCTAACCCTCAAGGAGCATATAATCTGAAGTCCCTAACTCAAATTCATACATACATACTAAGGCCAATTTAGACAGAAGCCAATTAACCCATCAGCGCGTCTTTGGAGTGTGGGAGGAAACCAGAGTACCTAGAGGAAACCCCTAAAGGAACAGGAAGAACATGCAAACTCCAGGCATGCCAAGTGCATGGCTGAGATTCAAACCAACAACCCTAGTGCTGCCAGGTGGAAATGTTAACCATTTAGCCACTGTGCTGCCCAATGATATGCAATAGATAGGTACCTCAGAAGTGAAATGCATGGGTTTATACATAGGCAAAGATTTAGCATGAAATGATCACATTTTAATGTGTGCAAACAAAGGTACCAAAATAACTAACATTAACCAACTGAAAAAGGAAATGTCAGTAAAATGATTTTCCAACATCATGGCAAAATATATCGATTCTGTTGCATATTATTTTCAATATTTTAAATTTAATGAGTCATCCAGAAGGTGTGCATAGGTATTCTAATCAACCCAGTTACACTCAGGCAAAAATAAATAACACTTTGTGTACTGACACCATAAAGCTCTGTTCGAATGGAAAGGTTTAGCTGACACCTTCCATTCTACACCTGTCCATCCCTTAGAACTCCTGCATGTGAAACCTGCTGTACGAAAACATGCCTTTTAACCGCATGCCGCCCAGCCACTGTACATATACGGCGGCAGGGCGGCACTCGCAGGCAAAACCACGTTTTAAAACGTGTGTTTTGTAAACAAATAGGGGGCGTGCGCGAGGCGCGCCGCCGCCCTATTTGTCCCGCGGATCACCGCCGCAGATGTCAGTCGCCGGGTCACAGCCGCTCCTTAGCGGCTATGTCCCGGCGATGGGTGGCAAACAGTGACAGAGAGCACAGCTGCAGTAGCTGTGCTGTCTGTCACTTCCCTGTCAGCTCGAGGATGAGCTGATCGAGAAAGAACAGTTTCTCTTTCTTGATCAGCCTTGTCCCGTCCAGTACACACCCCCGCCCCCTAGTAAAACACTCCCCTCACTCCTATAACCCTTCCCTGCAAAATAAAGTTAACACCTTCCTCCCCATTGCCATTAGTACAGTGTCAGTTTTTTTTTTTTTTGCTTTGATCACTGTATTAGTGTTTTTGGGGATGTCAGTGACCCCAAGTCAGTACCCCCCAATATCAGAATGTCCGCCGCAGTCCCGCCATAAGTCGCTGGTCGCTGCCATAAGTCCCTGATTGCCGCCATAATTCGCTGATTGCCACCATTATTAGTATAAAAAAAAACCTAAAAATCCCAGTATCTTTCCCGCCATTTGTAAACGCTATAACTTTCATGTAAACCAATTCATTTACACGTATTGTTTTTTTTTTTAGCTCTCCATCGCCTTGGGGGACACAAGGCCCGCTCTCCACCGCCTTGGGGGACATGCGGCCCACTCTACACTGTCTTGGGGGACACGAGGAGAGGCCCGCTCTACACAGCCTTGGGGAAGATGAGGAGAGGCCTGCTCTACACCACCTTGGGTGACACGAGGAGAGGCTCGCTCTACTCCGGCGTGGGGGACTCATGAAGGAGAGACCCGCCAACGGTGCACACCACTACACCCGCCAGCTTAAGGTAAATGACATTTTTTGTGCTGTGCTCTGGGGGCAAAATGATTTCGAAAAGAGTAAAAAAAAACACCAACAATAATGTATAAAAAAAAATAAAAAAAAAACAACCACGCCATTTTAGTGCTGCTCTCTCGGGCCTAAACATTTCAAAAAGTAAAAAAGAAAAGAAAAAAAAAAAAAAGCACAACATACCTATGCACAATCAGCTACAAATTTAATTTAAAATAAAAATAAAATTGGTAGCTGACTATGCATAGGAACACATCCTCATATGGTAGTGGTGAAAATTATCAGTGCCCTCCCAGTTTTGATTGTGGTATCTTATATGCACCCTGTTTATTTTCCTAGGGTCACAATTGTAATGCGTGGACAGACCCACCAAGCAAGCAGCTGTGCTCCGCCCTGCTCCTGAAAGGCAGCCCAGCCAGCAGACACACCGAGCCACCAGATGAGCCTTCAAGCAGACCAGCCTTCAATCAGGCCAGCCTTTAACCTGAACTGCCTTTAATCTGAACTGCCGTTAATGTGAACTGCCTTTAATCTGAAGTGGCGTTAATCTGAAGTGGCGTTGAGCTGAACTGCCATTGAGCTGAACAACTGCTGTTGAGCTGAGCAACTGCCGTTGATCTGAACTGCCTTTAATCTGAACTGCCTTTAATCTGAACTGCCGTTAATGTGAACGACATTAATGTGAACTGCCGTTGAGCTGAACTGCCGTTGAGCTGAACTGCCGTTGAGCTGAACTGCCTTGTTTAATCTGAATTGCCGTTGAGTTGAACTGCCGTTGATCTGAACTGCCATTGAGCTGACCTGGCATTAATCTGAACTGCCTTTGATCTGAATTGCCTTTAATTTGAACTGCCGTTGAATTGAACTGCCTTGTTTAATCTAAACTAATCTGAACTGCCATTAATGTGAACGACGTTAATGTGAACTGCCGTTGAGCTGAACTGCCATTGAGCTGAACTGCCGTTGAGCTGAACTTCCTTGTTTAATCTGAACTGCCGTTGAGCTGAACTGTCGTTGAGCTGAACTGCCATTGAGCTGACCTGCTGTTAAGCTGACCTGCCGTTGAGCTGACCTGTTGTTGCTGAACTGCCATGTTTAATCTGAACTGCCGTTGAGCTGACTGTCTTGTTTAATCTAACCTGCCATTGAGCTGACCTGTCATTGAGCTGACCTGCCGTTGAGTTTAACTGCAGTTGAGCTGAACTGCCTTGTTTAATCTGACCTGCCATTGAGCTGACCTGCCGTTGAGCTGAACTGCCATTGAGCTGAACTGCCATTGAGCTGAACTGCCTTTGAGCTTAACTGCCATTGAGCTGAACTGCCTTGTTTAATCTGAACTGCCTTTGAGCTGACCTGCCGTTGAGCTGAACTGCCGTTGAGCTGAAATGCCTTGTTTAATCTGAACTGCCGTTGAGCTGACCTGCCGTTGAGCTGACCTGCCATTGATCTGAACTGCCGTTGAGCTGACCAGCTGTTGAGCTGAACTGCCGTTAATCTGAACTGCCTTTGATCTGAATTGCCTTTAATTTGAACTGCCGTTGAATTGAACTGCCTTGTTTAATCTAAACTGCCGTTAATCTGAACTTCCATTAATCTGAACTGCCTTTGATCTGAATTGCCTTTAATCTAAACTGCCATTGAACTGAACTGCCTTGCTTAATCTGAACTGCCTTTAATCTGAACTGCCATTAATGTGAACAATGTTAATGTGAACTGCCGTTGAGCTGAACTGCCGTTGAGCTGAACTGCCGCTGAGCTGAACTGCCATTGAGCTGAACTGCCATTGAGCTGACCTGCCGTTGAGCTGAACTGCCTTGTTTAATCTGAACTGCCGTTGAGCTGACTGTCTTGTTTAATCTGACCTGCCATTGAGCTGACCTGCCTTGTTTAATCTGACCTGCCATTGAGCTGACCTGCCGTTGAGCTGAACTGCCATTGAGCTGAACTGCCTTTGAGCTAAACTGCCATTGAGCTGAACTGCCTTGTTTAATCTGACCTGCCATTGAGCTGACCTGCCATTGAGCTGACCTGCCGTTGAGCTGACCTGCCGTTGAGCTGAACTGCCATTGAGCTGAACTGCCATTGAGCTGAACTGCCTTTGAGCTAAACTGCCATTGAGCTGAACTGCCTTGTTTAATCTGAATTGCCTATGATCTGAACTGCCGTTGAACTGAACTGCCTTGTTTAACCTGAACTGCCTTTAATCTGAACTGCCTTTAATCTGAACTGCCTTTAATCTGAACTGCCTTTAATCTGAACTGCCGTTAAGCCAGGGCTTGAAAAAGCCGCTCGCCCGCTCGCTAAATGCGAGGGGAAATCCTTGTGAGGCGAGCAGTGGCATCCCGAGGCAGGTGCGGGGGGTGCGGTCAGCTGACTCAGCTCTCGTATACAGCAGCCAGTGTTGAGTATTCCTTAGCGGTGTGTGTTGTTTATGATGTGCCGTGGCCCCTCCCCGCATTTCTCACATGGCCACTCCCAGTACGATGTGAATGGACAGTGGCCCTTCCTCACTGAGCTTGCCCCGCCCTGCCATCAGAGGGGAGAGGAGGGGAAGGTGCAGCTCACCGTCACCTCCAGGACAGCCCGCGCTAGCAGTGAAGCCCTTGGTGTCCCTTGGTAATGGGCTGGGAGTAGAGGAGCCCGCACTTCTTCCGGGAGTGCCAGGACCCACTGATCCCTCCATCTACTTACCTGCTGCTAATCCGGAGCCCTCATCACCACACACAGCGACGTGCCTGAGCTCCGGAGGAGAGGCCCGGGGGAGCCCGAGCACGACAACAGCAGTGACAGGGTGAGTGTCAGCAGACAGGGCATGGGATTGGGGGCAGGTCACCTGTCTGCATGGAGTGTCCTGGGCCTGACTGAGTGCAGATGAGGGAGGCCCTGACAGGGGGCGCTGCCTTCATCTGTGTGAGGTAACTCTTGGCTTCTGTGCTCCGGCCTCAAAGCATACATTGATTTCCACACTGGATTTCAGTCATTCCCACTCTGCTCCTATTATTCTGAAGTTTGTAAACTGACTCTGCAAAGATCTCCACACATTTAGGGTAGGTTTACACTATCTCATTGCTCTGAAAAGTGATCCATGGTGGATTGCTTTTCAGAGTGTGGCTAAGCTGCCCCTGTCAGAGGTTCAAGTGATTTTAAAGGCAATTTTATTTTGAATAAGAAAAAATAACAAACATGTCTATACTTACCTGCTGTGTGCAATGGTTTTGCACAGAGCAGCCCCGATCCTGTTCTTCTTGGGTCCCCCGCCTGCGCTCCTGGCCCCTCCCTCCTGCTGAGTGCCCCCAGAGCAAGCAGCTTGCTATGGGGCACCCGAGCCACTGCTCTGCGTATCAATTCACATGCAGAGCCGCAGCTCGTCCCCGCCCCTCTCTCCTTATTGGCTGTAACTGCACCCTATTGCTATTAAGCTATTGCTGTTATGTTTAAATTGACATAATAAAGCTATGTTATAATTGCAGTTTTTTATATTTTGGACTCTTATTTCTAAAGAAAAATGTAATTTCATAAGCTCTAAGGAGACATGGTTGGGGCAGGGCTGGGGGCGGGGTTGGGGGCAGGGCTGGGTGGGCTGGGGCGGGGTGGGGTGGGGCGGGTGGAGGCAGAGCTGGGAAAGGTTGGGTGGGGCAACTGGTGGAGAATAAGGTTTGTGCCTGGCTAGTAGGTCTAGACTCGAAATTTTAAGCCCTGATTTACAGCTTATATATAACATTCAGAAAAGACATTGGTGAACTGTTTTTTCTGCAGTTTTTCCATTTACATTGTTACAGAGGTAGCCAAATTAGTAAAAGCTGCACATTATTTAAAACAGGTATTGTTCACACTGATAGCCCTGGGCAGCCTGATTATTAACATTTAGCATACTTGCTTCATGGCACAAAAAGCAGAACTTGCTATCTCACCCTTTCCACAATTAAAGTGGTGGTAAATTGTTTTGTTATACTTTTACCTACAGGTAAGCTTATACTAAAGCTTACCTGTAGGTAAAATGAATATCTCCTAAACTTGCACTGTTTAGGAGATATTTGTTCTTTTTGACACCCTGCACTCTGAAGGAACGGCATACCCTGCCGTTCCTTCAGAGCACTGTGCCATGTCATCACGGCTCGGCCAGTCAGATGGCTGGAGCTTGCGAACCCGGAAGGAAGACCGGGTGAAAATGGAAGCCTCTGCATCAGTGACAACATGCCGCTGGAGACCTTCGTTTTAAGGTAAGTGCTTCATAATGTGCTAGTATGCAATGCTAGTGCTAATAAAAACCACTGACACTGCATTAATGACACTGGGCAGGAAGAGGTTAACGTCTGAGGCAATGAAATGGTTAACTGTGTTCTGTTTTACTATGTGCTGTGTGTGTGCTTTACTGTATAAGCACTGCTATGCAGAGCAATACAAAGCAGTGTGCAGGAGCTGACAGGGGAGAGATCTGTATTGCTTACATACAGACCTCTCCCCTGTCAGTGATACTTGGCAATTGTTTTCTTGGTGACTGTGGTCCCAGCTGCCTGGAGATCATTGACAAGATCCTCACGTGTAGTTCTGGGATGATTCCTCACTGTTCTCATGATCATTGACACTCCACGAGGTGAGATCTTGCATGGTGCACCAGACCTAGGAAGACTGACAGTTATTTTGTCTTTCTTCCATTTGGGAATGACTGTACCAACTGTTGTCACCTTCTCACCAAGCTGCTTAGCATTAGATTGGTAGCCCAGTCCAGCCTTGTGTAGTTCTACAATCTTGTCCCTGACATCCTTGGACAGCTCTTTGGTCTTTGCCATGGTGGAGAGTTTGGAATCTGATTGTTTGATTGCTCCTGTGGACAGGTGTCTTTTATACAAGTAACAAAATGAGATTAGCAGCACTCCCTTTAAGAGACTGTTTTTAATCTCAGCTTGTTACCTGTATGAAAGACACCTGGTAGCCAGAAATCCTGCTGAATGATAGGGGATCAAATACTTATTTCCCTCATGAACATGCAAATCAGTGCATAATTTGTTAGACATGCATTTCTTTAGAATTTTTTGTTGCTATTCTGTCTCTCAGTGTTACAATACACCTACCATTCGATTTTTAGACTGATCATTTCTTTGTGAGTAGACAAAATCAGCAGGGGATCAAATACTTATTTCCTTCACTGTATATGTGATTTTGCGCAGCCCTGCAGCAGTATTTCTGCTATAGGCGGTGGGAAAGCAGTTAAAGCAGAGCTACACCCAAAAGGGGAAGTTCCGCTTTAAGGATTGGTCCCCCTGCTCCCCGCTAAGGTATGGCACCTTTGGGGAGTGGGGGGGGGTACCCCAAATTGACAGGTCCACGCTCCCACTTCCGCTGCGATCGAAAGCGGAAGTTGTCCTCCCCCCCTCCCTCCCCATAGTCTTCTAGGACACGTGACAGGTCTCAGAAGATTACGGGACCATTCACAAAGCGCAGCGCTACTCGCACATGTGCAGTAAACATCCGGCTGTGAAGCCATAAGCTGTCACAGCCGGGTGCCCACACGGAAGATGCTGGCGCCGGGAACACATGACCATGCAACAGGTAAGTGTCCATTTTCTAAAATTCAGCAGCTACAGTTTTTTATTTTCACTGGAACTTCGCTTTAATGTAAACAGTAGCTACTTTAATCAATAGAAAGCTTTCGGAAATTGGAGATGGCAGAGCCAAGCTTGACTTTTGTGATAGCAATCAAAACTTGCATATTACTTCAGCTACCTACAGTCAGGTCCATAAATATTGGGACAATGACACAATTCTAACATTTTTGGCTCTATACACCACCACAATGGATTTGAAATGATATGAACAAGATGCGCTTTAACTGCAGATTGTCAGCTTTAATTTGAGTGTATTTACATAAAAATCAGGTGAACGGTGTAGGAATTGCAACAGTTTGCATATGTGCCTCCCACTTATTAAGGGACCAAAAGTAATGGGACAGAATATTAATCATAAATCAAACTTTCACTTTTTAATACTTGGTTGCAAATCCTTTGCAGTCAATTACAGCCTGAAGTCTGGAACGCATAGACATCACCAGACGCTGGGTTTCATCCCTAGTGATGCTCTGCCAGGCCTCTACTGCAACTGTCTTCAGTTCCTGCTTGTTCTTGGGGCATTTTCCCTTCAGTTTTGTCTACAGCAAGTGAAATGCATGCTCAATCGGATTCAGGTCAGGTGATTGACTTGGCCATTGCATAACATTCCACTTCTTTCCCTTAAAAAACTCTTTGGTTGCTTTTGCAGTCTGCTTTGGGTCATTGTCCATCTGCACTGTGAAGCAGCGTCCAATGAGTTCTGAAGCATTTGGCTGAATATGAGCAGATAATATTGCTGGAAACACTTCAGAATTCATCCTGCTGCTTTTGTCAGCAGTCACATTGTCAGGGATCCTACAGCGGTAGCCTCTAGCACTCCACAGACCGGATTCCCCCAAGGCGCGGAACCTAAGTCCCTACCTGCTTGTTCACCAGGGCCCCTGATGGTGGGGATGGACTTGGAGCAGGCCGAGACCAGGTCGCGGCCCTTGAGTTCACCCAGCTGTGGTAGAAGCACCGTTGGAGGTGTATAGCAGGTGAGAGTCTGATGTGAGGAGGTCACAAGAGCAGCGTCAGGCAGGCTGGGTCGGTAACAGTGGTGGCAGTGTGGTACAAAGTCAGCAGGCAGAGGAATAAACTGGTCACAAGCCGGGTTCGTTAACAGGAGATCAGAACGTGCAGGGTTAAGCAGGAGAATGGTCAGACAAGCCAGGGATCAGAGCAGGAGAAGACAGCAGTATCAGGAACAGGCTGGGTCGGCAACAAGGTATTCAGGAACACTGGATCAAACAGGAACACAGGTAACAGGTAAGACCATACGGCACTTGAGTATTGCAAGAGCTGGGTTTAAATAGGCCGCCCAACTCCTGACAGGCGCTCCTGGGTCCTAGTGCCTGCCCGGCGCAGTCATCGGTGACAGGCGCGCCTGGGTCCTAGTGCCTGCATGCCTGTATGTCTTGTCAGGATTCTACGCATGTGCAGATTCGATCGCCGAGGCGATCTTCCCATTCCCTGACATTGCCCCCCCCTTACGGGCAGCCTCCGGATGCCCACCCGATTCCTCCTTTGTGGCTGGCTATGACGGAATTCTCGTACTAATCTGGGGGCATGGACATTCTGGGCTGGTTCCCACGAATTCTCCTCCGGCCCAAAGCCTTTCCACTTGATCAGGTATTGTACCTGACCACCCCTCTTCCTACAATCCAAAATTGCCTCCACCTCGAATTCCTCCTCCCCGTTGATATCTATAGCTTCTGGAGGTCTAGACCTGCGGTCTAAAAAGGGGTCTGGAACTGCAGGTTTTAATAATGATACGTGGAAGACTGGATGTATTTTGAGGGACTCGGGGAGAGTCAGTTTAAATGCCACTTCATTAACCTTGCGTTCTACTGGGAAAGGTCCCACAAATTTGGGTGCCAATTTTCTGGATGGGCATGTCAGTTTTAGGTTGGCTGTTGACAACCAAACCCGATCCCCAGGGTGTATGACCAATTCTCCCTTCCTCCTCCTGTCACAAAACCTCTTACTGTCTTCTTGGGCCTTAGCCATTGTTTCCTGTAATACCTTGTTATTGGTAGTAAAGAACTCTAAGGTGTCCTGGGCTGCCGGGACTGAGTTCTCAGGAACCAGGTCTGGCAGGAAGGTAGGATGGAACCCATAATTGGCAAAGAATGGGGATTGGTTGGTGGCGGAATGATTCACATTATTATATGCAAATTCTGCCATTGGTAGAAGTGTCAGCCAGTCATTCTGCAGGAATGATGTGTAGCATCTCAGATATTGCTCGAGAGTCTGATTGGTTCGTTCTGTCTGCCCGTTTGTCTGGGGGTGATATGCTGACGAAAAAGATAACTTAATCTCCAGCCCCTCACATAGCGCTTTCCAGAATTTGGACGTAAATTGCACCCCCCGGTCTGAGACAATCTCTCTTGGCACTCCGTGAAGCCTCACAATCTCTCTAATGAACACTTGGGCTGTTTCGGAGGCAGATGGTGTCTTGGCTAGTGGAAGGAAATGGGCCATTTTAGAAAGGCGATCCACTACCACAAAGATCACGGTGTGATCTTGCGAGGGTGGCAATTCTACAATAAATTCTAAGGAGATCATACTCCAGGGACGGTCAGGTATTGGTAAAGGTCTCAATAGGCCCCAGGCCTTGTCTCTGGTAGGTTTATTCCGGTTGCAGATGGGGCAAGATCTCACGTACGCTTCACAATCCTTGGCCATGTTTGGCCACCAAAATGTGCGTCGTGCCAGATCTATAGTCTTATGTATCCCAAAGTGCCCCGCTAGGGGATGGTCATGGCAGTAACCTAACACCAGGGACTGGACCTCCTTGGGTACCATGATTTGTTCCCCCTTCCAGAAGAGTCCCTCCTTATTCAG
The DNA here is from genome assembly GCF_062004578.1 of Staurois parvus. Taxonomy (NCBI): domain Eukaryota; kingdom Metazoa; phylum Chordata; class Amphibia; order Anura; family Ranidae; genus Staurois; species Staurois parvus. Next base: position 4,420,781 of record NW_028318246.1, on the reverse strand, counting down.
TAGGGAGACTCCAGGCAGGTCAGAGACCCAGGTGGAAGCAGCCTGCAATTTAGACAACAGCTCAGATTGAAGCAGTAGGAAGCTACCTGCTGGCAGGATGGTGTCTGGCTGGGGGTTCTCTCCAGGGTCCTCAAACATCCGGGAAAGAGCATCTGGCTTAGTGTTTTTTGACCCAGGACGATACGTTATGTGGAGGTTAAACCTTGCAAAAAACAATGCCCATCTGGCCTGGCGTGGACGGAGGCGTTTAGCGGTTTTCAAGTACTCGAGGTTTTTGTGATCGGTATAGACCAGAATGGGATGTGGGGCCCCCTCTAGCAGATATCGCCATTCCTCCAGAGCGGTCTTAATGGCCAGTAATTCCCGATCCCCAATATCATAATTCCTTTCCGAAGGGGAGAGCTTCCTAGAAAAGAAAGCCACTGGGTGCATCAGCTCCTTGGCCCCTACCCTCTGTGATAACACTGCTCCTACAGCCACTTCCGATGCATCTACCTCTAGTATGTAGGGCAATGATGCATCAGGATGGTTCAGAATGGGAGCCGTTGTGAATAGCTTTTTCAATGCCTCAAAAGCTGCCTGTGCTGCTGGGGTCCATTGGAAACGTACTCCCACTTTGGTGAGCTGAGTAATGGGTGCTACCAGGCCTGAAAAGTTCTTTATAAATTTTCTATAAAAATTGGCAAACCCAATAAACCTCTGGACGCCCTTCTTATCCGTGGGGGCAGGCCATTCCAGGATGGCCGAGATCTTTTGAGGGTCCATAGCGATCCCCGTGGTGGAGATAATTAGACCAAGAAATGAGATGCTTTTCTGTTCAAAACAGCATTTCTCAGCTTTAGCGTAGAGTCCATGCTGACGGAGACGTTCTAGCACACTCCTAACATGTCCCCGATGTGCTTCCAAAGACGAGGAGAATATCAAGATATCGTCCAAGTAGACGATTACAAAAATGTCAAGGAAGTCCCTGAAAATGTCGTTGACAAAGTGCTGGAAGGTGGCTGGTGCATTACATAACCCGAAAGGCATGACTAGACACTCAAAATGCCCGAACCGAGTGCGAAACGCCGTTTTCCACTCATCCCCCTCACGTATCCTTACCAAGTTATAGGCACCCCTGAGATCCAGTTTAGAAAAAATGGATGCTGATTTTAACCTCTGAAACAACTCTGGAACCAAAGGAAGGGGGTAGCGGTTTTTGACCGTAATCTTGTTGAGGTCCCTGTAGTCAACACAAGGTCTCAGGGATCCGTCCTTTTTCTCGACAAAGAAAATCCCTGCCCCGGCCGGTGATGTGGAAGGGCGGATAAATCCCTTACGGAGGCTCTCATCAATGTATTCTTTTAGTGCCCCTAGTTCTCGCTCAGATAGTGGAAAAATGCGGCCAAAAGGGATTTCTGAACCTGGGAGCAGATAATTGGGGGAATCATATGCTCGATGTGGGGGAAGAACTTCTGCCCCCCGTGGACTAAATACATCCAAGAATTGGTGGTAGGCCGCAGGCACAATTTGGGCTAACTCGGCATCAGGGCTTACAGCCAGTAGGGCCTGTGTATTTAATGATAACTTAGATAAACAATGTTCCTGACAGTATTGTGAGGGAAACTGGACTGACCCGGTCTTCCAGTCAATCTGGGGGTCGTGAGCTCGTAGCCAGGGGAGCCCCAGAATAACTGGAAATAGGGGGGACGCGATGGCGTCCAAATGGAGGAACTCCTGGTGATGTCCCGCCACTGTGGTGTGTATGGGAGGAGTCTCCCGATCTACCGTCCCCGATTTTATTTGAGACCCATCTGCCAAGAAAATATTCAACCCATGTTCTTTGGTGAGTAACGGTATCTGATGCTGGGTAGCAAAACTGAGATCAACAAAGCAGCTACATGCCCCGGAGTCAAAAATAGCCGTCACCTGTATGCTTCCTCCTGGGAGCTGAAAAGACACAGGTACAGCCAAGTGAGTGGGGTTGCCTGTGCACACAGTAGATATATTAGAGAAAATAGAGGACTTACAGTATTTCTCCGGACAGGAGCGCACCATATGACCCGCTGCTCCGCAGTACAGACACAGGTTGTTTGCCCGACGCCTCTGTCGTTCCTCAGTAGAAAGGGAAGGTCGCATCAAGCCGAGTTGCATAGGTTCGGCTCCCTCTGACGGCTCTGGGCCCCGATTGCCGACACTGACCCTTGGCATGACTGGTACTCTTGGCAGCATCCATGAGGTTCTTTGCCCCTGGCTGGACCTCTCCTGTCTCCTTTCCCGCAGTCTGCGATCGATTTGGATCGCACGATCTATTAGACCTTCCAAGGAGTCTGGAACCCCTATTCTTGCCAACTCGTCCTTCAGTGGTTCCGACAGTCCCAACTGGAACTGGTGGCGCAAGGCTGCGTCGTTCCATTGTGTATCTCCACTCCAGCGCCTAAACTCCGCAGCATAATCCTCTGCAGCCCGGCGTCCCTGTTGTAGAGAATAGAGGGCTGCCTCAGCCGAGGCAGCTCGATGCGGGTCATCGTACAGCTGGCAGGAGTTTTGGAAGGCCCTGAACTTCCCTCGATCCCCACTGAACCGCTCAGGGGTTGGTACTCTTGGTTCTGGCGGAGGAATTGTAAATGCTGCTCCAGTGGAAGGCCCTGCTGAACCCGTGGCGGGAGGTGTTCCCACTGAGCCCAATGTTGTGGGTGTTGGTGCGGCCAGGCTCTGAACCTGTCCCTCCAGGTGCTTGTATCCCTCTTCCAGGGTCTTCACCGCTCGTGTGAGTGCTGCCAGATGTTGGCACATCTCTTCCCAGGGTGAAGGTCCTCCTCCAGACTCTGTCATGGCCGTATGGTTCTGTCAGGGATCCTACAGCGGTAGCCTCTAGCACTCCACAGACCGGATTCCCCCAAGGCGCGGAATCTAAGTCCCTACCTGCTTGTTCACCAGGGCCCCTGATGGTGGGGATGGACTTGGAGCAGGCCGAGACCAGGTCGCGGCCCTTGAGTTCACCCAGCTGTGGTAGAAGCACCGTTGGAGGTGTATAGCAGGTGAGAGTCTGATGTGAGGAGGTCACAAGAGCAGCGTCAGGCAGGCTGGGTCGGTAACAGTGGTGGCAGCGTGGTACAAAGTCAGCAGGCAGAGGAATAAACTGGTCACAAGCCGGGTTCGTTAACAGGAGATCAGAACGTGCAGGGTTAAGCAGGAGAATGGTCAGACAAGCCAGGGATCAGAGCAGGAGAAGACAGCAGTATCAGGAACAGGCTGGGTCGGCAACAAGGTATTCAGGAACACTGGATCAAACAGGAACACAGGTAACAGGTAAGACCATACGGCACTTGAGCATTGCAAGAGCTGGGTTTAAATAGGCCGCCCAACTCCTGACAGGCGCTCCTGGGTCCTAGTGCCTGCCCGGCGCAGTCATCGGTGACAGGCGCGCCTGGGTCCTAGTGCCTGCATGCCTGTATGTCTTGTCAGGATTCTACGCATGTGCAGATTCGATCGCCGAGGCGATCTTCCCATTCCCTGACACACATCATCAATAAATTCAAGAGAACCAGTTCCATTGGCAGCCATACATGCCCACGCCATGACACTACCACCACCATGCTTCACTGATGAGGTGGTATGCTTAGGATCATGAGCAGTTCCTTTCCTTCTCCATACTCTTCTCTTCCCATCACTCTGGTACAAGTTGATATTGGTCTCATCTGTCCATAGGATGTTGTTCCAGAACTGTGAAGGCTTTTTTACATGTCGTTTGGCAAACTCTAATCTGGCCTTCCTGTTTTTGAGGCTCACCAATGGTTTACATCTTGTGGTGAACCCTCTGTATTCGCTCTGGTGAAGTCTTCTCTTGATTGGTGACTTTGACACACATACACCTACCTCCTGGAGAGTGTTCCTGATCTGGCCAACTGTTGTGAAGGGTGTTTTCTTCACCAGGGAAAGAATTCTTCAGTCATCCACCACAGTTGTTTTCCGTGGTCTTTCGGGTCTTTTGGTGTTGCTGAGCTCACCGGTGCGTTCGTTCTTTTTAAGAATGTTCCAAACAGTTGTTTTGGCAATGCCTAATGTTTTTGCTATCTCTCTGATGGGTTTGTTTTGTTTTTTCAGCCTAATGATAGCTTGCTTCACTGATAGTAACAGCTCTTTGGATCTCATCTTGAGAGTTGACAGCAACAGATTCCAAATGCAAATAGCACACTTGAAATTAACTCTGGACCTTTTATCTGCCCATTGTAATTGGGATAATGAGGGAATAACACACCTGGCCATGGAACAGCTGAGAAGCCAGTTGTCCCATTACTTTTGGTCCCTTAATAAGTGGGAGGCACATATGCAAACTGTTGTAATTCCTACACCGTTCACCTTATTTGGATGTAAATACCCTCAAATTAAAGCTGACAGTCTGCAGTTAAAGCACATCTTGTCCGTTTCATTTCAAATCCATTGTGGTGGTGTATAGAGCCAAAAATGTTAGAATTGTGTCGATGTCCCAATATTTATGGACTTGACTGTATGTTTCTGCATCTATTGATTATTTGACACAACAGTTAAATAGATTGTTTACTCTGCAAGGTAAATTGAACTATGCAAGGGAATTTGCCCCAGAACTTAACTAATGAGGTAAAGCTCTGCTGACTTTCATCATCTATTCATGTGCAAGCAAAAATATTGTTTCTTTATTTTCCTTCCATGTGAATTACTAAGCTGGGGAAAATTAAATTGCAAAGTGCAGCCTTGTAAATTGAACAGCCTATATGCCTTTAGTAAATAACCCCAAAGTAACCTCTCTCTCTAAACATTTTTATATACTTAACCACTTGAGCTCCTGAGGATTTACCCCCCTTAATGACCAGGCCTCTTTTTGCTACTCGGCGCTGCACTAATTCAGCTGATAATTGTGCGGTTATGCAATGCTGCACCTAAACAAAATTTATGTCCTTTTTTTCACACAAATAGAGCTTTCTTTCGGTGGTATTTGATCACCTGTGCGCTTTTTATTTTTCACGCTATAAACAAAAAAAGACCAAATATTTTGAAGAAAAACAATATTTTTTACTTTCAGCTATAAAAAATATATAGTAAACTCAAAGTTAGTTATAAATTTAGGCCAAAATGTATTCTGCTACATGTTTTTGGTAAAAAAAAATCCCAATAAGTGTATATTGATTGCTTTGTGTGAAAGTTATAGCGTCTACAAACTATGGTATAAATACTGCAATTTACGCCATTTTTCTGCTATACAGCGCTACGCTAGTTTAACGGACAATTGCGCGGTCATGCAATACGGTACATAAATGAAATTTATGTCCTTTTTTTAACACAAATAGAGCATTCTTTTGGTGGTATTTGATCACCTGTGTACTTTTTATTTTTGGTGCTATAACCAGAAAAAAATTTTGAAAAAGTTTTTTTTAAAAAAAAAACAATATTTTCTCATTTTGGTCATAAAAAATATCTAAAAAAACTAAAATTTCGTCATAAATTTAGGCCAAAATGTATTCTGCTACATGTTTTTGGTTAAAAAAATCCCAATAAGTGTATATTGATTGCTTTTTGTGAAAGTTATAGCGTCTACAAACTATGGTATAGATAATGGAATTTACATAGCTTTTACTTTCTGACTGCCCATCACATTTCTTGAGGTGCTAAAATACCAGAATAGTACAAACACCCTCAAATGACCCCTTTTCAGAAATTAGACATCCTAAGCTATCTTCTGAGAGCCATATTGAGTCCATGGAAGATTTTTTTTTTTTGCCACAAGTTTCTGGAAAATGACAAAAACTTTTTTTTTTTTTTACATGAAGTTGTCATTTAAATGATTTATTTCTCGCACAAGCCATGGGTATATGTGGAATTACACAACAAAATACATTCTGCTACTTCTACTGAGTATGGGGATACCACATGTGTGAGACTTTTTGGGAGCCTAGCCACATACAGGAGCCTGAAATCCAATGACCACTTTGAAAGCCTGAAGATGCGTAACTTCCTCATTACGCTTCCTCACTACCTATCACAGTTTCTAAGGCCCTGACATGCCAGGATAGCCCCAAACCCCCCCAAATGACCCCTTTCTGGAAAGTAGACACCCCAAGGAATTTAAAAAGAGGTATGGTGAGTATTTTGCAGATCTCATTTTTTCTCACAAGGTTTTGAAATATCAAAAAATAGAAAAAATATGTTTTTGTTTTTTTTCTTCATTTTCCAAAAACTTGTGGCAACAAAGGAGATCTGCAAAATACTTACCGTGCTTTTTATCAAATTCCTTGGGGCGTCTACTTTCCAAAAAGGAGTTATTTGGGGGGTTAGGTGCTATCCTGGCATTTCAGGGCCTCCGAAACTGTGATAGGTAGTCTGGAAGTGTAATGAGGAAATAAAGCCCTTTAAAAGCCTGAAGGTGCTTATTGGATATTGGGGTCCTGTACTTGGCTAGACTGCCAAAAAGTCTCTCACATGTGGTACCCCCATACTCGGGAGAAGTAGCAAAATGTATTTTGGGGAGTAATTCCACATATAACCATGGCATGTGTGAGCAGTAAATCATTTAAGTGACAATTTTGTGTAAAAAAAAAATATATATATTTATTTTTGTAATTTTCCAAAAACTTGTGGTAAAAAAATAAATTCTTCTATTGATTCAACATTCCTCTCAGCAAATAGTTTGGGGTGACTACTTTCCAAAAAGGGGTCATTTTGGGGGGGTGGGGTCGTTTTATGCCCAGCATTAGAAGTTTATGCCACACATCATTCCCTCTTCTAACCACCTGAAGACCAAGCCTTTTTGTTCACATGAAAAAAATCAGTATTTTTTGCTAAGAAATTAATTTAAACCCCCAAACATTATATATTTTTTTAAAGCAGACACCCTAGTGAATAAAATGGTGGGTACTTCAATTTTTTATGGCACATAGTACTCGCGCAGCGATTTTTTAAAAGCAATTTAAAAAAAAAATACATTTTTTTTACATTTAATGCACAAAAACACAATATATTGGCCAATTGTTTGGTAAAATATAAAAGATAGTGGTATGCCGAGTAAATAGATACCAAACATGACATGCTTTAAAACTGCGCATGCCCCGTTGGCGACAAAGTGCAAACATTTTTAATATCCATAGGCAGTGCTTTAAAAGCCTGTAAAAGCTACCATTTTAGATTTACAGAGGAGGTCTAGTGTTAGAATTACTGCCCTTGATTTGATGTTCATGTTGATACCTCACATGTATGGTGCAACCGCTGTTTACATAATGGCACAGGGTGAAGGCTTGTGCACACAGGTGTGCGTGCATGGGAGGGGCAATTTTTTTTTTTTTTTAGTTATTTTGATTTTTTTTTTATTATTTTTACATTGTACCTTTCATTTTTTTTTTTTAATGCTATAACAGGGAATGCAAATAACCCCTATAACTTCAATGGGCATTGTCATATTCTTTTTTGAGAAATCTGGGGTCTATCAGACTCTAGATATCTCCTCTGCCCTTACATTATCTAATCAAACCAAAATCGGTGTGATCATATGCTTTCCCAATTTACAAATGGCGCGGTTTATATCCTGCGAAACTGAAGTGATGAAATGCTTGTAGCTTCCGAATTCTTATGATTGGCACCATTCTGGTCTCCAGTCAGCTGTATGGTCAGCTGGCAGAAACACCGGCTGCATTCTCAGGTTCCCCTGATGGCACGGGACTGCCCGAGAAGGCCGTGGAAGGCAGCAGGGGAGGGGGGGCATCATCTCCCACTGCTTGTAAAAGCAATCTTGCAGCTAATTAGCCACTAGGATTGCTTTTAGATGAAAGCCGATCACCGGCTGAACAAAACGATACCAGGATGATGCCTGCAGCTGTAGGCATCATCCTGGTATAACCATTCAAATCCAGTGATATACCAGTACATCGCTGGTCCTTGTTGGTTATACAGTTGCAAGAAAAAGTATGTGAACCCCTTGGGATTACGTGGAGTTTTGCATGAATTGGGCATAAAATGTGCTCTGAACGGCATCTAAGTCACAACAATAGAAGAACACAGTCTGCTGAACATAATACTACACAAATATTAGATGTTGCCATGGTTTAATTGCACATAACATGTAAACATTCACAGTGCAGGGAGGAAAAAGTATGTGAAGCCCTAGCTTAATGACTTCTCCCAGAGATAATTGGAGCCAGGAGTGAGCCAACTTTGACTCCAATCAGTGTGATGATATTGGATGTGTTGCTGACAGCTGTCCTGCCCTTAAAAAACACACACCTGTCTTGGGTTTACTGGTTTCAAGAAGCACTGTCTGATGTGAACCATGCCTCGCAGAAAAGAGCTATCAGAAGACCTACGATCAAGAATTGTTGACTTGCATGAAGCTGGAAAGGGTTACAAAAGTATCTCCAAAAGCCTTGATGTTCATGTGTCCACGGTAAGACAGACTGTCTACAAATGGAGAAAGTTTAGCACTGTTGCTACTCTCCCTAGGCGTGGTCGTCCTGTAAAAATGACTACAAGAGCACAGCGCAGAATGCTGCATGAGGTAAAGAAGAATCCCAGAGTGTCAGCTAAAGACCTACAGAAATCTCTGGCACATACTAACATTTTTGTTGACACATCTACAATAAGGAAAACATTAAACAAGAATGGAGTACATGGGAGGACACCACGGAGGAAGCCATTGCTGTCCAAAAAGAATATTGCAGTACGTTTGAAGTATGCAAAAGAGCACCTGGATGTTCCACAGCACTACTGGCAAAATATACTGTGGACAGATGAAACCAAGATTGAGTTGTTTGGGAAGAACACACAACACTATGTGTGGAGAAAAAAAGGCACAGCACACCAACATCAAAACCTCATCCCCACTGTAAAACATGGCGGAGGGAGCATCATGGTTTGGGGCTGCTTTGCTGCCTCAGGGCCTGGATGGATTGTTGTCATTGATGGGAAAATGAATTCCAGAGTTTATCAAGACATTTTGCAGGAAAACGTACGACCATCTGTCCGCCAACTGAAGCTCTGCAGAGGATGGGTGAGGCAACAGGACAATGACCCAAAGCATACAAGTAATTCAACAAAACAATGGCTGCAACAGCACAGAATACGCCTTCTGGAGTGGCCCAGTCAGAGTCCTGACCTCAACCCGATTGAAATGCTGTGGCATGACCTTAAGAGAGCGATTCACACCAGACATCCCAAGAATATTGCTACACTGAAACAGTTTTGTGAAGAGGAGTGGTCCAAAATTACTCCAGATCGTTGTGCAGGTCTGATCTGCAACTACAGGAAACGTTTGGTTGAGGTTATTGCTGCCAAAGGAGGGTCAACCAGTTATTAAGTCCAAAGGTTCACATACTTTTTCCTCCCTGCACTGTGAATGTTTACATGTTATGTGCAATTAAACCATGGCAACATCTAATGTTTGTGTAGTATTATGTTCAGCAGACTATGTTCTTCTATTGTTGTGACTTAGATGACGTTCAGAGCACATTTTATGCCCAATTCATGCAAAACTCCACGTAATCCCAAGGGGTTCACATACTTTTTCTTGCAACTGTATATGCTATGTTCTTTTTTTTTGTATGCAGCCAGTGGACTGAATGAAAAAATTAGAAGAAATCTCTGCCAGAAAAAGTGTGTGGTATGCTGACCATTAGAATATACCGCCCTGCATCCACCCACTTCTAATGGTGGGCACACATTAGGTCACACTTTGCCACAAGTGCCAGTTCCAAGATTGAATAAATGTCTAAATAGTGGCACGCTTGAATAAAAATTGTCCACGTATAAGTGGTACCCCATATGGAGAAATGATGACACCAAGTCCCAAACTATCTTGCCACTGCTCCCCATGTAGTCTGGGCATCCGGGCGGGCTCCACGTGACTATCTTTTCCCTCGTAAATCCGAAACTTATAAGTATAGCCTGTTGTCCTCTCACAGGTCTTCTACATCTTGACCCCATATCTGGCACGCTTGCAAGGGAGAAATTGTTTGAATGCAAGGCGGCCAGAAAAATTAATAAGGGACTCCTCAACGCAGATGTTTTGCTGGGGAGTATAGACAGCTGCAAATTTTAGGTTAAGGTGATTTGCGAGGGGCTGAATTTTGTGGAGCCGGTTAAATTCAGGATTACCCCAAGGATGACAGAGTGTATTGTCGCTGAAATGCATAAAACACATTATACTCTCATATCTATGCCTGGCTATGGCAGCAGAGAACACGGTATATGATGAATCAGGTCTGCGGACCAATACAACCGCAATTCATTTCTTTTAGTAATGCCCATGTTGATGGTTAGGCCCCAAAAAAATGTAAATTTGAAAACCGTAATGAGTTTCCATGCGAATGGTCTGGCAAGGTTTGAACTGGGTTGGCGGCAATAAATTGTTGTGCATATAGACTGCTTTGATCCACAATCAACGCATACAGATATTCCGTGAAAAACAGCTCCAAAAATCAAGGAGGTATGTGAAAGACCAGAATGTACTAGACCGCTGGTACTCGACAGTTCACCAAAAGGTAGAGCGGCACTAGTACTGGCACTCTGCTGCATATGAGAGTCATCAAAATTTACCGGCAAGTGCTAACAAAGATCAGGCCTGATTCTGCGAACACTGTGGTTTTGTGTGCAATGTATCAAGTGACAGTGACCTACTGACACTGCACTTGCTGGGGGAGAAGGGGGGCTAAGTGTAGGGGCTAAACGCAGGTGTTTGCAGGTGTCGGGGCTGATCCCGCTAACGCTGCATTTTTGGGGACGCTATACTAATGTGAACGCTGGTATAGTGCTGACCTGATCAAAGATATTGACCCGTTCAGACACTATACTAGCAATGGAGGTTTATTGTACTTGAGCGTGCTCCTGGCAATCAAGGGGTTAAATGTGATGACTGGTGTACTGACGGGCAATCTGACGCTATCTGGGAGGGGTGTGAAAACCACGGGAGCGTGAATCACGTTTATATATATATATATATATATATATATATATATATATATATATATATATATGTGATTTTGCGTACCAATGCCGCCCTGTAGCAGTATTTCTGCTGTAGAGTGGTAAGGATGCGGTTACAGAAGAGGTTTGTGTTACGGTGCTGCGTTACTTTAACTGACAATTGCGCGGTCATGCAACGCTGCACCCAAATTAAATTTACATCCTTTTTTTCCCACAAATTGAGCTTTCTTTCGGTGGTATTTGATTGCCTGTGCGTTTTTTATTTTTTGCGCTATAAAAAAAAAGGCTGACAATTTTGAGAAAAAAAAGCAATATTTTGGACTTTTTGCTATAAAACATGTCCAGTAAAAAAATTTAAAAAATCAAATGTTGTCACAAATTTCATCCAAAATGCATTCTGCCACATTTCTCTGCTAAAAAAAAATCCCAATACGTGTAAATTAATTGGTTTACATTAAAGTTATAGCGTTTACAAATGGCGGGAAAGATACTGGGATTTTAAATTTTTTTTATACTAATAATGGCGGCGATCAGCGACATATGGCGGTGATCAGCGACTTATGGCAGGACTGCGGCGGACATTTTGACACTGGGGGGGAACTGACTTGGGGTCACTGACATCCCCAGTGACACCAATACAGTGATCAGTGAAAAAAAGGGTTAACTGTGTGAGGGGAGTGTTTTACTAGGGGGCGGGGGTGTGTGCTGGACGGGGACAGGCTGATCGGGAGAGAGAAACTCTTCTCTCCCTCTTCAGCTTGTCACAAGCTGACAGGCAACTGACAGATAGCAGGGCTGTGTATAAACAATGCAGCCCTGCTCTCTGTCAGTGATCACCGCTAATCGCGGGGAAACGGCCGGTAATGACCGGCCGTGACCCGGCGGCGGAGACCCGCTGCTGACACCCGCGGGACAGGTAGGGCGGGTGCGCGCCTCGCGCGCACCCCCCTACCTGTTTTGCAAAAACACGTTTTAAAACGTGGTTTTGCGCAGCCGTGACGTCCTGCAAATGTACTAATGCAGTGGCTGGGGCTGAAGAAGTTAATTTTATATTGCAAGGTCTGTTACAGATTTACAACAATCTGTATTATTGGTTTCTAAAAAAACACAGTATATTACATTAAACCAGCTAAATACATATTAATATTTACCAGAGGCATGGTAATAAGCTTGTTGGCTCCTCTTCTTGGAAGGGTAAATTTCTGTCACTGATTGTGTTTATAGCATCTTCAGGTCCCTAAAAGGAAATAAAAAAGAGAACAGTTGAAGGTTATTTTTTTGCTTAGCATATTTTGGGTACTGTGTAGTGATACACCATAAACTTTAGGTGTCATTTCAAGCAGTTATTACCAGCTAGGCAGAATGTAATTAAATTAATAACATGATTTTTGTGTCTGTACATTAGAATATATAATATTTCAACATAAACTGTAACACATAATTCACAATTTTTTTCCCTTAGTGAGCCTTGTGAAAACTTAGTATTGCTCAGGTACAGACTTGCATCTTAATTCCAAATTGACAACCACAATGTGGGCTTCTTGCAAAGTCATTACAAACTTATAAATATACTGCATCAGGATTGGTGCTTCATGAAAGGCTCATCTTAAAAAAGTAGGCAATTAGCAATCGCCAGCATTTGTGCTTTAAAATGTATACTGTATTACTAATGGCCTTACCAGTGCTTTAGTTACCTCTGCATGTGATGAGACAGATGCTTGATGTGGTTTGATTGAAGATGGAGATTCAGTAAGGCTCCCTTCATTTTTATTTATTTGTTCTTGGATATCTTCTAATAGCATGCCCAGTCTAAAAATCTGTCCCTCCACTTCTCTGAAAAAAATAGTTGCTTATGTATATACAAAAATGAGGCAAACTGGGGCATGATTCTCTGCAATATATCTACTTTCTGTCTAGTATACCAGGGGTCTCCTAACTTTTCAAAGGGCCAGTATACTGTCCTTCAGATTTTTGGAGGGCAGGATTAGGGCCAGTGAGGATAGAAAATGTCCTGACCCCAGCATCAGCGAGAATAAACATTATTTAGGCAGAATTGCTACTTGTCATTTGGTGATGTACAGTTGTGTTCAAAATAATAGCAGTGTGTTGAAAAAAGTGAATAAAGCTCACAATCCTTCTAATAACTTTTATTTCCATACACACAAATGCATTGGGAACACTACACATTCTATTCCAAATCAAAACAGGAAGAAAAATATATCAAATTTGTGTTGTTCCTCTAAAAAAATTGAAGAAAAGTGAATATTAGACTGTTCAAAAAAATAGCAGTGTTTGTATTCTTCTTTACAAACTCAAACATTCACTATATAAACTGAAAAATGTTTGAAGATTTTGCTTTCCTTTGAATCACTTAATTAATATTTAGTTGTATAAGCACTGTTTCTGAGAACTGCTGTACATCTGTGTTGCATGGAGTCAACCAACTTCTGGCACCTGTGAACAGGTATTCCAGCCCAGGATGATTGGACTACATTCCACAGTTCTTCTCTATTTCTTGGTTTTGCCTCAGAAACTGCATTTTGGATGTCAATCCACAAGTTTTCTATTGGATTAAGATCCGGGGATTGGGCTGGCCACTCCATAACGTCAATCTTGTTGGTCTGGAACCAAGATGTTGCACGTTTACTGGTGTGTTGGAACACCCATTTCAAGGGCATTTCCTCTTCGGCATAAGACAGCATGACCTCTTCAAGTATTCTGATATATTCAAACTGATCCATGATCCCTGGTATGCGATAAATAGGCCCAACACCGTAGTATGAGAAACATCCCCATATCATGATGCTTGCGCAACCATGCTTCACTGTCTTCACAGTGTACTGTGGCTTTAATTCAGTGATTGGGGGTCATCTCACAAACTGTTTCCAGCCACTAGACCCAAAAAGAACAATCTTACTTTCATCAGTCCACAAAATGTTGCGCCATTTCTCTTTAGGCCAGTCAATGTGCTCTTTGGCAAATTGTAACCTCTTCAGCACATGTCTTGGTTTCAACAGTGGGACTTTGCGGGGGCTTCTTGCAGATAGCTTGGCTTCACATACGTGTCTTCTAATTGTAACAGTACTCAGAGGTAACTTTAGACCTTTATTAATCTTCCTGGAGCTGATTGTTGGCTGAGTCCTTGCCATTTTGGCTATTCTTCTATCCATTCGAATGGTAGTTTTTCGCTTTCTTCCACGTCTTTCAGGTTTTGGTTGCCATTTTAAAGCATTTGCGATCATTTCAGCTGAGTAGCCTATCATTTTCTACACTTCTTTATATGTTTTCCCCTATCCAACCAACTTTTTAATCAAGATACGCTGTTCTTCTGAACAATGTCTGGGACGACCCATTTTCCTCAGAATTTCAGAGAGAAATGCACTGTAACCAGCATGTACAACATGTGCTGCCTTCCTTCCTTAAATAACGGCAATAATTGCCACCTGGTTTTCAAAGAATGAATGACCTCACTAATAGAACTCCACACTGCTATTATTTTGAACATGCCCCTTTCTATTAGTGATTCAATTACACAGAATCAGCAGCATGCATGTGATGACTGTTGGGTCTGTTGGATTTCTATTACTCTACTACACCTGCTAGTAAATTATTTGCCATGTAGAAATATCATTTCTACCAAAAACAGTGATTGATCAGGCTGGTGATGTCTGACTGCTATTATTTTGAACACAACTGTAGTACTGGTAACAATGGCTATGTACTTGGGGAACATAGGCAGGGCTATGTTTTAATATCGTACTGCCCTAGGCACACCTGAATCATGAGTCCTTTTCTACAAGCTCCGCCCCTTCTGTACTTATTATAGTAAAAATTGTTTCTAGAAATCTCTTAAAAGCAAATAGGATCTGCTTAAATTTCAAAATATATTTTAACCTATGGGGCAATAAAGAGTGAATATAGAAATGGTATCATGTTTCCTGACATTTAAATAGCCTTCTGACTCCTTGCATCATCCTCATACATCCATCATACAAGTGCCAACTGTCAGAATGCAAAAGCCTACAGTTCTCTTGATATATTTAGACACACATGTCAAGGGGTGATCATACGAGGGAAACAAAATAAGGAAAGAGTTGTAACAATTTGTTCGTTTCGAAACTTGGTACTACTCCATCAAACCTTGCTACTCTAGGTAATGACCCACAAATGATGTTATATATTTAGTTTTTTACTATCTTTGTGTTCATGACTAAAACCAAAATACTGTACACCTTTTTCCAAGGTGTGTGTCACTAACTCCCTGGACACACAGAAGGTAGTTGAATGAAACTGAGTATTATTCAACCTACAAATGGGGTGGCAACCAGGATCAGGGCAGGACCCAAAATACAGAGCTGGATCATGGAAAAGTAGTGCTTTTTGAACTTTTTTTTAACACATTGAGGGAAAAAGTAAATTAACAGTTGGATAGAATGAGTCAGGTCAGGTTGAAGGTGTTAGGTTGAGGTTATGCATTAGTAAAGAAACTTTCTTATTTGCATATTTTTGGCCATGATAAATCTGATTTTAGGTTTGATAAATCTTTCACCTGATAAATGTGTGCCAAAAAATTCAGTGCACAAGTGATGAAATTTGGCTCATACAATTTCTGGTGCCACAAATTTACTACACTTACAAAGATTCCAAAAACAGCCATGCCAATTCTCAGAAGTAAGCTTTATAGTACACACATTATAAAGCTGTCCCCTGCTGCCATAATCTACCACTGTTGTACCCCAAATTTCAAAGCAAATACTGATTTTCTGAAAGGGCCCCTACTCACGTGATGGTGTTTGGGCCTAGCAGTTGGCTACGTTTGCATGAGTTTTGTGAAAGGCATATGGGAATATGTATTGGGGTTTTGACAGGGCTCTAGAAGAAAATCAGAGCAAAAGGGGAATGTGGTAAAGGTCAGAGCAGGTGCCTGCTATACAGCCTGTGTAAGTTTAATTAATTGCGTGTCAATGCAGAGTTGCCCTAATGAAGGTACATAATGTACTGTCAAGCAACATTTATACACAAATTAAGTGTTGCCTGTACCTTTCTATATCAAACTCGCCCACTGTCTGGCATCCCGTTCTGTATGTTTGTAGTTGCAAGCTGCGATGCTTATCCTTTGATGACAAGTAATTCAATTCCAAACTCTCTAAGCAGGATCTCAAATTCTGAAAAACCTACAGATAAAATGGATAAAATAAAAATGGTATCAGTAGCAAACAAAAAAATACATGTTGACCTTCCTTCAAGTGAGCTTGAAACTTCCAGTAGTGTGCTGACAAGACAATGCCTCTGCTGTACTAAAATCTTAAAGTGTTTTATCAGCCCTTGTACACTACAGAACACGTCCCAATTTGCTATGGAGATGAGGAAAGGGTGGTTTTATACTCCTAACAGATTTTCTGTCTTAGGATGTCCACATTGGCCCTGCATAGATGCAGTACAGTACAAAGAGTAAAGCCGGCCATAGACAGTTTGAATTGAGCAGGAATCAGAAAAGATTCGAACCATGTATGGGCAGGCTAAATGTACCCAAGTTGATTGATCAATCAACTTGGGTACAACCAGCCTACCAGATTTTACATGCAATTATTGCTAGAGGCTGTTACTGCTATCGGCTCCCCCCCATCCTCCACTGGGAGAACACAATGGCTCCGCGGGAGGGATTCCCCTGTAAACACTGTCTATTGCAGAAATGAAAATCACTTAGTCAATGGCCAACCTTAGTGTTGCCATTCTAGGACAGGAAATATGTTAACTGTAAAATCATCAGGTGAAAATAAAGTAAAGAGCGTGAAATTGGGTAATGAATGTAGCCACCTCATTAAAGGACTGGTAAGCTGCAAAATTAAGATTATATCTGCACTAAACAGAATCACATACTGAATGAAGGCAGTGTTTATTAAGTAAAGCAAGAAAAGTCACACAATAAAACAAGTGAGCACAGCAGTACAGTAACAAATAGTGAAAAGCAACAGTGAAGCAAGACAAAAGTAATTTTTTTATTGTCACTTGTAAAAAGACACTGGTGGTAAATTGCCAGTTAGATGCTGTCACTGTTCAGGTTTTCTGACTGCCACAAGTGCCAACTGTCAGAATGCAAAAGCCGTCAGTGGAGCTTCTTTCATTCACGCAGTTTAGCATGGATGAAGAAATATAAACATGTATGGCTAGCTTAACTGGACAGCAAGGAACAAACTAATTACAGCCGGACTGAACACACCACAATGTACACAATAATTACAGTGCTGAACAGGGTACTGGGAACAGAAGGTAGAGGAGTTTACAGAAACCTAACATAACGAGAGATTTGGGTACTTACACTCACGGTTTTAAAAAAAAATCTAATGATTTGTTACTAAACACAAAATTGGATTTAAAAGGTAATTTTGAAAAATATTTCTATAGAGTTCAGTTTTACATTTGATTGCAATTTGTACACAATACCTAGAGCAGTTCAATAGCCATTTTAAAAGGCTTCCTTCATCCTTTACAAAGCTAGAACAAAACGTCAGCAAATATACTTTACAGTAAACATGAGTATTTGATCTTTTTAAACACATTATAAATATACCTATATTTTACTGTATAAATGGAAACATTTAAACACACATAACTGCCAATAGAAAAATAGTCTGGAAGAATAAGTTTAGGTTTTTCCACAGACGAAATCTTGGAAACATGCAAGGACACACTGTAGAATTTTCTGTCCACAAATAACAGTACAAACACAACTCAGCGGTCTAAAACAGTATATAATAGTATAGTGTTCTGGGAAAAGAAATTCCATGGATCACTAAGGAATTAGAGATTAAAACAAATTACAAAGGAAAGCAAAGACAAACACAAACATAAAGGATACGTATTACATTTTTAAAGTGGTATTAAACCCCAAAACAAAATTGTATTATATTGCAGCTTCCAATTCATAAATGGGGTGACTAGATTAGTTGTTTTTTCACTGTTAATACTGCCAATAAATATGTTTTTTTATCAACAGACGAGCTGTTATTCAAAATTGGAAGTTAGAAGGTTGAGACAAACCATTTAACACTGACAGAGATGCTTACAATGGTTAGATTTTATGCAATTATGTAAAACTATCCCAAACGAAAAAGAAAGCAATGTTCCTTTAACTCAGTGGTTCTCAACCTTTCTAATGCCGCGACCCCTTAATACAGTTCCTCATGTTGTGGTGACCCCCAACCATAAAATTATTTTCGTTGCTACTTCATAACTGTAATTTTGCAGTGGGAGGACTAGCGCCCCATCACTGATGTCAGTGGGATGAATAGTGTCCCATCGTTGGTATCAGTGGGAGGAATAGTGCCCCATCATTGGTGTCAGTGGGAGGAATAGTGTCCCATCATTGGTGTCAGTGGGAGGAATAGTGCCCCATCATTGGTGTCAGTGGGAGGAATAGTGCCCCATCATTGGTGTCAGTGGGAGGAATAGTGCCCCATCATTGGTGTCAGTGGGAGGAATAGTGCTCCATCATTGGTGTCAGTGGGAGGAATAGTGCTCCATCATTGGCGTCAGTGGGAGGAATAGTGCCCCATCATTGGTGTCAGTGGGAGGAATAGTGCCCCATCATTGGTGTCAGTGGGAGGAATAGTGCTCCATCATTGGCGTCAGTGGGAGGAATAGTGCCCAATCATTGGCGTCAGTGGGAGGAATAGTGCCTCATCATTGGCGTCAGTGGGAGGAATAGTGCCCCATCATTGGCGTCAGTGGGAGGAATAGTGTCCCATCATTGGCGTCAGTGGGAGGAATAGTGTCCCATCATTGGTGTCAGTGGGAGGAATAGTGTCCCATCATTGGTGTCAGTGGGAGGAATAGTGTCCCATCATTGGTGTCAGTGGGGGGAATAGTGCCCCATCATTGGTATCAGTGGGGGGAATAGTGCCCCATCATTGGTATCAGTGGGAGGAATAGTGCCCCATCATTGGTATGAGTGGGAGAAATAGTACCCCATCATTGGTATCAGTGGGAGGAATAGTGCCCCATCATTGGTGTCAGTGGGAGGAATAGTGCCCCATCATTAGTATCAGTGGGAGGAATAGTGCCCCATCATTGGTATGAGTGGGAGGAATAGTGCCCCATCATTGGTATCAGTGGGAGGAATAGTGCCCCATCATTGGTATCAGTGGGAGGAATAGTGCCCCATCATTGGTGTCAGTGGGAGGAATAGTGCCCCATCATTGGTGTCAGTGGGAGCAATAGTGCCCCATCATTGGTGTCAGTGGGAGGAATAGTGCCCCATCATTGGTGTCAGTGGGAGGAATAGTGCCCCATCATTAGTATCAGTGGGAGAAATAGTGCCCCATCATTGGTGTCAGTGGAAGGAATAGTGCCCCATCATTGGTATGAGTGGGAGGAATAGTGCCCCATCATTGGTGTCAGTGGAAGGAATAGTGCCCCATCATTGGTATGAGTGGGAGGAATAGTGCCCCATCATTGGTATGAGTGGGAGGAATAGTGCCCCATCATTGGTATGAGTGGGAGGAATAGTGCCCCATCATTGGTATGAGTGGGAGGAATAGTGCCCCATCATTGGTATGAGTGGGAGGAATAGTGCCCCATCATTGGCGTCAGTGGGGGGAGGAATAGTGCCCCATCGTTGGCGTCAGTGGGGGGAGGTATAGTTTCCCTTTCTACAGTTTGACAATGCTGTGTCCCAAAAGTGTCTCTGTTGCTTCTCCATTTCGAGTGGAGACAACTTAAAGCTAGCCATACACTGTTTTTTTTTTTTCAGAGTAGTGTCTGTACAGCATACTCTGGAGTGTAAACACATGTAACAACATATTGTTTCAACTGGATGAGAAAAAGTTATCTGCAGAGAGGACTACATCCCTATGTTGTTGTGTTGCTCTCTTCCTGTAAATTCAGCATTCTTTCTCAGTGAGTACATTTAACTTGCCATCATTCTTTCTATTTTAATTTTTGTTTTGCGTAGTTGATAATGTGTGCCATATTGTTCACTTATACAGTTGTGTTCAAAATAATAGCAGTGTGTTGACAAAAAGTGAATAAAGCTCAAAATCCTTCTATTAGCTTTTATTTCCATACACACAAATGCATTGGGAACACTACACATTCTTTTCCAAATCAAAACATGAAGAAAAATATATATAATTTGTGTTGTTCCTCTAAAAAAATTGAAGAAAAGTGAATATTAGACTGTTCAAAAAAATAGCAGTGTTTGTATTCTTCTTTACAAACTCAAACATTCACTATATAAACTGAAAAATGTTTGAAGATTTTGCTTTCCTTTGAATCACTTAATTAATATTTAGTTGCATAAGCACTGTTTCTGAGAACTGCTGTACATCTGTGTTGCATGGAGTCAACCAACTTCTGGCACCTGTGAACAGGTATTCCAGCCCAGGATGATTGGACTACATTCCACAGTTCTCTATTTCTTGGTTTTGCCTCAGAAACTGCATTTTGGATGTCACCCCACAAGTTTTCTATTGGATTAAGATCCGGAGATTGGGATGGCCACTCCATAACGTCAATCTTGTTGGTCTGGAACCAAGATGTTGCACGTTTACTGGTGTGTTTGGGGTCGTTGTCTTGTTGGAACACCCATTTCAAGGGCATTTCCTCTTCGGCATAAGACATCATGACCTCTTCAAGTATTCTGATATATTCAAACTGATCCATGATCTCTGGTATGCGATAAATAGGCCCAACACCATAGTATGAGAAACATCCCCATATCATGATGCTTGTGCAACCATGCTTCACTGTCTTCACAGTGTACTGTGGCTTGAATTCAGTGTTTGGGGGTCGTCTGACAAACTGTCTCCGGCCACTAGACCCAAAAAGAACAATCAGTCCACAAAATGTTGCGCCATTTCTCTTTAGGTCAGTCAATGTGCTCTTTGGCAAATTGTAACCTCTTCAGCACATGTCTTTTTTTCAACAGTGGGACTTTGCGGGGGCTTCTTGCAGATAACTTGGCTTCAGATAGGCATCTTCTAATTGTAACAGTACTCACAGGTAACTTTAGACCTTCTTTGATCTTCCTGGAGCTGATTGTTTGCTGAGTCCTTGCCATTTTGGCTATTCTTCTATCCATTTGAATGGTAGTTTTTCACTTTCTTCCATGTCTTTCAGGTTTTGGTTGCCATTTTAAAGCATTTGCGATCATTTTAGCTGAGCAGCCTATCATTTTCTGCACTTCTTTATATGTTTTCCCCTCTCCAATAAACTTTTTAATCAAGGTACGCTGTTCTTCTGAACAATGTCTGGAACGACCCATTTTCTTCAGAATTTCAGAGAGAAATGCACTGTAACCAGCATGTACAACATTTCCTGCCTTCCTTCCTTAAATAAGCGCAATAATTGCCACCTGGTTTTCAAAGAATGAATGACCTCACTAATAGAACTCCACACTGCTATTGTTTTGAACATGCCCCTTTCAATTAATGATTCAATTACACAGAATCAGCAGCATGCATGTAATGACTGTTGGGTCTGTTAGATTTCTATTACTCTATTACACCTGCTAGTAAATTATTTGCCATGTAGAAATATCATTTCTACCAAAAACAGTGATTGATCAGGTTAGTAATGTCTGACTGCTATTATTTTGAACACAACTGTACATAATCAGAAGGGAATATGAAAAGGGTGGCTTAGACTAGGATCTTATGCTGTGCAGTGTGATCCAACTCTGCTTTATATATTAGCTTAGACAGGCATAACATCTTCAAAAGCTTAATCACTGTTGCAGTTGGCATTACTGCAACAATGTGCATTTTTCACCTTACTACTTGCAGCAAGTGCACACCGGGATGAAAAATGAAGCATGGGTGTTCATGTAACTCATTTTTGGGCTCCAGTTTTATGGTAGAAAACCTCAGAAATTGTTAAATAGGGGCAGAAAGCTGCACAACATGTCAGGGTAAAGTATAAAAATGTGGATTGCTGCATACTGGAGTTCTGCTTTAGTAAGCAACAAAATTATCAGGTAACCATCCTATTTAGGAATGTATCTTTGTTCTAGTATACAATGGCCTTTATGACTCCAAACCCAATAATATGCAATATAATAAGAAACAATAATTATACTTAGTCAAAAAGAGAGTGGATTATGTCATAGGGAATGTGTCTAAATACATAACTGCTAACAGGGTTAAAGGAAATCTATGGTCACAACATACACTTTCATTTTATAACATCAGTGTATACCCTCAACTGTGTATCATCTTTATCTATCCACACAATCGCACAATCAGGCTACCAAAACCTTGTAGGTCTTTTTTTTTGGCATCACATTACATTTTATGTGACATTTTATACAAGAGGTTCATTGTACGAACTACCAAAAGCTGCATAATCAAGTAGCAGAAACTATAATGTGTAGCCTCCTTTCTTCTTTTCCATACATGTAAACAGAAGTCAAATAAAACTTACTCACGAAATAGGAGATTCTTTTCTGTTTACTCCTGTAAGATTAAAGTGTATCTAACTCAAAACCAAAATTGTTATATATTGCTTTAAATCTTATGCTGAAACTACATCTAAAGATTAGTAAACTATATTGATACAGTAACACTTTTTTATTGAGTTTAGTTATTTCATTAGGCTGCATTTATAGCCCAACTTTAAATAAAACTTTATAGTAGGGAAATATTGGTGTCTCGGTCAAATTTTAAATAATTCTTCTGTTGAGACCTCCCTCACTTAGGCTAGGTTTACACTAACCTGCACTGTGAAACGTAGTGTTGTGCAGGCTAGCAAAGTGTCAGCTCTGGCAGGAAACTGTGTGATGCATATTGTGCATTGTGCTACCTGTTTTATCTCTGTTTTTCAACTTTATTTGAAGTGTCATAGTGACGTTTTATTCATGTAACTGCACAGCAGAGCAGAGTGCTGCACTGCGCTGCTGTACAGTGATTGCACTGCAACACGCCACACATTGCATCAGCACTGTGCTGTGAATGTGGCACACAGAAGACAATTTTTTTCTGCCCTAGCAGTAACCTGCATTTGTTCAGTGTGGAGAGTTGCAGGTCATCGCACACAGTGTAATTGAGCCCTTATTGTTCCAACATTTGTAACTTGCGCACAAACTGAGAAAAACATGTCTTAAAATTAGAAAAAAATCCTAATCTATTAATACATCTTGGATTTTGACAATAACACTCACCCAATGATCTACTGTAGTAGCGATTTTTATCTCAGGAAAAGATTTCAGTGTGCAAGAATAAAAGTTGCCCGTGTAATCACAATTCAAGAAACATATTATGTGTGTTGCAGTTATGCACTACTTACTGTGACTCCAAACTGAAATTGTGGATGCTACTCAGACTGTAAGCATCCCAATCAATAAAGCCAACCACTGTGAGTGCAGGTTAGAACGGAGCTCGCCCCAGCTCCAGACAACAATGTACAGGGAAGAAAATGTTCATATGAGCCAACATATCTGCAAACCCCAGGTAAGACAGTGTAAGAACCTCAGCCTGGGCTCCAGCCTGGCTACACCCCAACACATTTCACTCTGCCACTGAAGCTTAATCATGGGGCTGGGGATTCCATACACTTTCTTACCTGGGGTTTGCAGTGATGTGTGGCTCATATGAACAATTTACTGTAAATCCTAAGTGTGAAGCTGCCTCAGAAACTGGTAAGGATGACAGGCATGCATCTCCAAAAAAAAAAAAAAACAAAACACAATAGTTCTATACTTCTAGCCTGAAAGGTTACTTTATGCCACTGAATAAAATTAATAAATTACAAATTGTATACTCGACTACATCTTTCTCTTTCATCAATTAAATAAATAATTTGCTGCTGTAAACACAGATCTGGAGTTCTTGATCCTGATTATAAAAGGACAAAGCAGACATCTTAATTTTGAGATCTTTTTTCTCCCTTCAGGTCCTGTACACCAGTGCACTGTAGTAGCGCGTGCTATATGTGTTGGTGTGATGTGCCATTCATATTAAAAATGGCACTCCAATGTACCTTCCCAGTGCACCTGCAATGCAGCAAAGCGCAATGCTCTGCAACACACTGCCTTACATTGCTGAGTGCTGCTGAAAACGCTGCGTGCATGATTCTTTGTACATTCAAAGTAAAGAGCTGCCCTTACTTAACATGATACTTTGCAAAGCAACATGCACATGTCTTAACTTTCAGTCCAAGAGTATTTTATTGTTTTGGAGATGTGGAGGCAATATCTTTGAACTTTTGTAGTCTACCTTAAGGCTGCTTTCACACTGAGGAGTTTTTCAAGCATTTTTGCGTTAAAAAAAGCGCCTGAAAAGCTCAAGAACACCGCTTCCCTGTGTATGTGAATGTACATCTATGTATGTTTTCACACTTCGGCATTGCGCTTAAGGTGCGGTGTAAAAACTCCTGTTTGCAGCATCTTTGGGACATGTTTGGTGAATTGAAAAAAACACCCCACAACGCCTCTTCCCATTAAAATCAATAGAAAACGCCTGAAAAGAGCCTGAGAAACGCCTTAAAAATGCCTCTGAGAAGCGTTTTTGGTGCCGTTTTTAAGTCACGTGTCCTTTAAAAACGCTCAGAAAGCACAGCAAAGGTGCAGTAAAAACGCCTATGTGCTTTTGCTGTGTTTTTGCAGTGAATCAATGTGAATGTAGCCTAAGGCTCTATTCACACTAGGTTTTTTCAAATCACGGGCGGAATCACCGCGATTCTGCCTGCGATTTGAAAACTTGCTATAAATGTTTATTTGGAGCAACATACAGAGCTTTAATTTGGTAGTTTTTTTAATATAATTTTTTGCATATTTTGAACTTTCACATATATCTACACAAAATACAATTGACATATTCTTTCGACCAAGTAGATATCACATCAAGTGAGATTTGATGGTAAGTTTCAAGGTGAAATTTTGCATTTGAAGTTATAGAAGATTTTTTCCCCCCATAGATTTTACAGTGTGATGCATGCAGGATTTTTTTTCTGCTAAGTTGCTTATCTTCTTATCATCTTATCATGAAGCTACCATTAGGATAAAATTTGTACAGGTTTGCAATCACTACATTTCCAAATGATAGCTCACATAACTATCTGAATGTGTTGAGGTGTTCCAGCATGAGGAAAGTACTGTCGATAACCGGCAAATGTCCCAGAGGACATCCGCATTGATAATCTGGGCACAGTGGCTGAATTGACCAACTTTGGGGCTTAGTGCTAGACAGCTGATAGCTCCAGCACTGATTGCCACTGGGACTGATGGAAGATGCTGAGACTGGGTGAGGTTTTAAATTGGTTCTGGGGCAAATAACCAACCACATTGTATACACCGATAATATGCAGGAGGTGCAAAAGGTGAAAGCTATTGAGTACTAAGGTGTCCGTTTATGACACACAGAATAGCTGAGATTCAGAGGATCACAGCTATTCTCTGGTCATTCACAGTTTATGACACCCAGGAGAATATGTTCAGGTCTTCTCTGGAGATCTGTGTTCTCCCTCCAGATTCTCCAGCCCAGAGCTGGAGAATCGGAGGGACCGAAAACTAAGCAGAGATAATTTATCTCTGCTTAGTAAACTGATCTTTTACTGTAATTTCACCAGATTATAGTAAAATCAGCCGTTTTCCAGCGTTTGTAGAACGTTCTCCCTTCGTTTGGAGAACTGATCTACATATGCTTCATAAACGGCATTCACAGGAGAACTGTGTTCTCCGAGAATGCCGGAGAACTGAGCAGTGATCTTTTACTGCTGGTTCATAAACAGACACCTAAATTCACAGAGAACAATGAGAAATCCAAGTGGGCAATGACTGCATGATCAGGTGACTGCAGTGATAACAAATGTTCCTTATTACTATGGCGAAAGATGTGGGAGGGAGACATTCAGTAATCATTGTTCACTTTATAAATGCACCCAGAGCCAGCTAAATGTAAGTCATGCATCTTACTTGGAAAATCAAAAGATTACAATAGCACAGCAAACCAAATGAACAAAAACAGTCTATGAGTTACCAGTAATTCTTCCTTCGTAGATAATGACTTCACAAAAATACAATCAGAAAAACTTTCAACCTGGAGAGAAATGAGGACTTAAGTTTTTAAACACTAACATTAATTGCAAATACGTGAAAAAAGCAAACACATTTATTTTAGAATATTAGGTGCTTTTTATCATGAAACATGTTGTAATCAAATAACGTGCTTATGAATTTTTATGGTGCTTTGTAAAGGCATCCAGCACCTAGTCAAACAACTTTGCATGCATGCACAAAACACATGCCATACCTACTAATAATAGAACTGCCTGAGAAGATGATTAAGTGGGACATGCAGGTGTGGCCATTGAACAGCCCAACCTATAAACATATATTAGGATAATACTTTAAAGACTGGAATAACTTTCTCAATTTCAACTCCTGAAAGTATTTTTTTATATATGTTAACACATGCATGCATATTTCTGCATGTTTTGATGCAGGGCACATACTATAGCCAGGTCTTTAAAGAGACCCTGTTCCCATAATTGGGCACTTCTGATCTTTCCTGCTGAAAGGGATAACTATCTGGCTATCATTTTACTGCTTTGGCATGTTTTAAGATACTGGATTGGAAAAAGTATGCAGATCAGTTAAGCAGGTTTACTGCCTTATGTTTGTTCCAGTTAAGTAACATAAAAATTCTAAGTCAAAGACAGACTGAAAAAATGTCAACAATGGCATACTATATAAGAACGTGTGTCAAAAGGAGAGGGGGAAATCTGAGAAAGAATGTCTCTGATGTTGAGTAAGGTGGTTAGGGGGTTATGTGTCAGCAGGGAAGTGACGGGGTGGGAGAGGGATAGATGTCAGCAGGGGTATGGTGGCTGGGGAGTGATGAATGTTGGCATTCCCCTGTACACTATCTGCTGGTCCTGTTCTCTCTTGCAGTACATTATCCACAATGCCATGAGGCAGCACTGCCCCATCTTTCCCTGGAAATACTTTTTTTTATGCCAGAAGCAGCTGCTACCCCAGTTGTGGACCACAATCAGATGATCTCCTGGCAGACCTTGTGGCTATGATATTCAGCACTCTTACTGTCCTGGATTTGGATTACAGTATCTTCAGCTGCCCTCCTTTTTCTTACCCACCGCAGCCCCCCCACCTGGGCTGCACAAGTGGCACAACAGGGTCCAAGAAGGTGTGCTGACTCTTTGGGCTACTCACCGTCCCCAAGCCTTCCTACCACTAAGCTGATTTTCCTGCTACTGAAGCCCATATAAATACCCCAGGAGCTTGCTAGGCCTGGGCTTAGGGATAGAATAGAGGGAACAGCCCATGATCTGTCTGGCTCTCCCTGAAAACTGCACCTGAAAGAGAGGGCAAAGTTTCTGCACTAAGAGCAGGAGTTGGCAGCCTTGGTGGCAGAAGGGAAAATAGTAGCAGAGAGGTTAGAGGAGAGCAGAAACTGGAAACAGCGTGTTTCTAGTTACTGACTTGACTTTGCTTCCAGTGGCGAGCAGTATTCTTCCAAATTTATTTTAAAACATAGTTACATAGTTAGTCTGGCTGAAAACAGACAAAAGTCCATCCAGTTCAACAAAAAAAATGGTTATAATCCTATACCCACAGTTGATCCAGAGGAAGGCACAAAAACCAGCAAAGCATGATCCAATTTGCTCCTGCAGGGGAAAAATTCCTTCCTGATCCCCTGAGAGGCAGACAGATATTCCCTGGATCACCTTTACCTATAAATGTTAGTATCCAGTTATATTCTGTGTATCTAGGAAAGAATCCAGGCCTTTTTTAAAGCAATCCACTGAACTGGCCAGAACCAACTCCTGAAGGAGTCTATTCCACATTTTCACAGCTCTCACTGTGAAGAAACCTTTCCATATTTGGAGATTAAATCTCTTTTCCTCCAGATGTAAAGAGTGCCCCCTTGTCCTCTGTGATGACCTCAGGGTGAATAGCTCTACACTGAGTTCACTATATGAACCACTAATGTATTTATACATGTTGATCATATCCCCTCTTAATCTCCTCTTCTCAAGAGAGTATAAATTCAGTTCCTCTAATCTTTCCTCATATCTGATCTCCTCCATGCCTCTTATCAGTTTGGTTGCCCTTCTCTGTACTTTCTCCAGTTTCCCAATGTTCTTTTTGTGAATTTGTGCCCAAAACTGAACTGCATATTCCAGATGAGGTCTTACTAATGATTTGTACAGGGGTAATATGATATCTCTCTCTGGAGTCTATACCTCTTTTAATACAAGAGAGGATTTTGCTCGCTTTAGAAGCTGCAGCTTAGCATTGCATGCTACTATTAAGCTTGTGATCTTCCAGAACTCCCAGATCCTTCTCCACCACTGATTCCCCCAGTCGTACTCCCCCTAGTATGTATGATGCATGCATATTCTGAGCCCCCAAGTGCACAACCTTACATTTATCAACATTAAACCTCATTTGCCACATAGTTGCATAATTAAATAGTGCATTGAGGTCAGCTTGGAAGTTGAAGACATCCTGTAAGGATGTTATTCCACTGCACAGCTTGGTGTCATCTGCAAAGACTGAAACAGTATTTTTATTCCCAGACCCTATATTATTTATAAATGTATTAAAGAGTAAGGGTCTCAACACTGAACCTTGGGGTACACCACTAAAAACCCTAGACCATTCAGAGTATGAATCATTAACCACTACTCTCTGAATACAATTAGCCAGTTTTCTATTCATTTACACACTGATTTGTTCAAGCCTGCAGACTTTACCTTACTAGACATGTGTGGGAACTGTGTCAAATGCTTTTGCAAAATCCAAGTATACCACGTCCACAGCCACCCCTCTGTCCAAGGTTTTGCTCACCTCCTCATAAAAAGAAATCAGATTTGTTTGACAACTTCTGTCTTTCATGAATCCATGCTGTCTGTTGCTTAAAACATTTTTTTTCAGCAAGAACTCATCTATGTGGTCTTTTATTAAACTCTCCAGTATCTTCCCAACTATAGATGTTACACTAACAGGTCTATAATTACTTGGTAAAGATTTTGGTCACTTTTTAAATATTGGCACCACATTGGCTTTATGCCAATCCAGTAGTAATATGCCAGTCATTAAAGAGTCCCTAAAAATTAGAAACAATGGCTTTGAAATGACAGAGGTCAATTCTTTAAGGACCCGTGGGTGTATGCCATCTGGTCCAGGTGCTTTATTCTGTCTAAATATTTCTGGATCATATCAGTTGTGAGCCAATGTGGATCATCTGGAGCTGTGTCAATACCATGCCCATTATGGTAGAAAATAGGGCTAGAAAATAAAAAATACTCTGCCCAAAAGCAGGCCCCACAAGGTTCTATTACCTTTATAAACATACAATTTTAATCTTCAGAGGTATCTGACATCCAATAAGAGCATTATTACTTCTTACTTAGGTACTATTTTTGAATAGTTAGATGATTGATGGGTGGGGCTGGGCTGGATTTCCAAGATCACAGAACTCTAGCACACAGAGGCAGATTGGCATAGAGCAATGGTTTCCAGGCAATGGCAGGCAACGTTTGGTGCCTGCTGTCAAGCAGAGCTTTGCATTTTAAAATGTTATAAAGCTTGTGTGTTTTCTTTAAACATAGCAAAAATTACTTATATAGTTCAGGTCTACCTGTAACACAAATAGTGTAAATGACCTAAACACAGTCCTGGAACTACATGGAACTGAAATAGAAAAAAACATTTGCATTACCTTATTTTTCAGCTGCTGGACTTGCTCTGTTAGCATTCTGGACATCTTCGCTCCTTCTGTTAGAAGCTGAACATCTTCAGTGTTTTGTGACTGTCTATCAACCGTGGCTGCTTGTTTAAATATCTTTAGACCATCTTCTGCAAATGATAAATACATAAAACTGAATTGTTTGACTTATGTCAATGTTCTTCTCTAACAAATATATTGGAAACACAAGAGACAACATTATATTCTGCAGAGGCAGACAAGTTAAACCAACATAGATGCTTATTATTATATTCACAACCACTATGAATACATACAAATGTGTTATGTTTATGTAACCTAAATGAGCCAAATTAACGTTTATTTTTTTTTCTTTGAACTGGTTAGACTTTAGAGTAGTCTGGGACTGCTTCATCCAACTTTTCTTGCTTGTATATTATAATATTTACAATTGCCAGGAAACTAAGCAATCTACCACCTATGAGTTTGACAGATCATCAAAATTTTGTCAAATGTAAAATCAAAATTGGGCAATAAATTGACAGTTTAAATACAGCTCTCTGAAGAATGAATGGAAAATAGAAAAGAGCTATGGCATGTTAATTAAAAATTATTGGATTTAAAACCCAAGAAATCATACATGTTCTCGGAACATCTGAGAAACCTGTTTAATATGCAGCACTACCCTTGTAAAGGCCGCTGGATTTGTTTGGGTCCCCCTATGCTCTGCACAGCCAGGTGACACGCATCTTGCACACTCGTACCTTCAGAGTCAGTAAACAGTTTATTAACTTAGATTTTTTTGAAGGAGTAAACTTTAATAGGGTAAAGGGGTTATGGGATGCCAAATTTGATTGAAGAAATAGCAGAATGAGGATGTTTCCAGCTCTATCACACTTAGTAAAAAAACTTGACTGCATCCAAGCTGGAACCATTACAGTCCTTAAAAACATAATTCCCTTCTAGGAGCTTGGTGCCCACTGAGTGGATTTCTAGTAATGTGACAATATGAATTATCTCTTGGTCTCCTTGGTGCACAGAATACCAGCCTACCTAGCTACAGTATCTGATCCCAGGGCAAAGGAATAGGGGAAGCTATGAACTGTCCACTGAAGACTCGCTAGAACTTACATCTAGCAGACCTTTCCCTTCTAGGCCCCAGGGGTGTAGAGGTACTCACACTGTTCTTGTCCTGCAGCTGTGCATAGAACTGCTTTCAGGCCTTCTAGCTGGGCTGGTTCCTCTTCAAACTTTGCAAGCTGTCTTTCCCTGGAGGACGGCAGGGCAGTGGAGCTCCCTCTTTCAGCTTCTCCTCAGCTTCCAGCCTCCCACCTGGAAGCAGAATCCTCCTCCTCTGGGGCTCCCTCCTAGGCTACACAGCAACACCTTTACGCAAACAATCTTCCACCCAACTCTCCTGCTAGTATGGCTCTCCAATTTTATAGGCTAGTCTACCACACTATCAGGACCTCTTAGCCTAGGATTGGTCAGACTGCCATGAATATGCACATTGAGGTCTCCCCCTTTCCACCTACTGGCTTCTGGAAGCTTCCATGGAACTCCAGAACCAGATGGAGTCCCAATCTGCTGAGTCATCCAGCCTGACCTCACACTGAACCCACCAGTAATTCAGGCTCACTCACTACCATGAACCAAAAATAAATTTACCTTACACTAGCACTACCTAGTGGCCTAGTGGGCACTACAAATACATCTTGGATTCTATACAAGTAGCAGGTCATGACAAGTCAACTTTCAGCTAAACTTTCACTAACCTCCTCCTGGCTAAACTACACCAACACCCCATCCCTGTACACGCCCCCCTTTAAACACACACACACTTCATCTGCTTAAGAGGGCCATACATAGATTGAAATTCGACTGGCTCAAAAGGGACCGGCTAAAGTTTGATCCAAGTATAGGCACTGCGGTTGTAGAGAAGTTGATCTAATGATCGACTTCTCTTTGAACAGCCTGTTAGAAAATTTCTGCATAATCAGCACTGCAGGCTATAGCCTGCAGCACTGATTAGTGTATTTTGATGGCGGGGAAGTCTCCCCAATGTCAGAATACAATATTACAGCAGAAGGATTCCGTCATCCATCTCGAATGTGTGGATGTTGTAATTGGATCATTTTTGTTCAATCCACTGGTTGAAAAAAAAAAAAACTAAAGTATAGATAGGTTTACTCACTTCCATAGTACTGCTGCACATTTCTGCAAAGTTTAACAGCTTAACAGACACAATGCCTCTTCATCGATTTCCCTATTGACTTGAATGATGCCATTTATCCAGAGAAGAGATCTTGTGGAGTGAAGCAACACTTGAAAATGTGTGTGTCCTGCATTTTGCTAACATCTGACAATGGCAAATCATAACTTGGTGCCTCTGATGAATGTTGGGCACTCTTTTCCTTGATGTTCACTTTGGAGCCATTTGTTAAGAGAAGAACAAGCAAGATTTTTGCGGCATTGTCAAATGGGGAGCTTTGTTCTAAAACTTTGCAAAGGACAGTAGGTAATATCTGACTGGTCCTAGCTCTCATAGTCTGTTTTCTAGTATCTATTTAGATAGTGAGGATATACACTATACTGCCAAAAGTATTGGGACACCTGCCTTTACACTCACATAAACTGTAATGGCATCACAGGCTTAGTCCATAGGGTTCAATATTGAGTTGGCCCGCCCTTTCCAGTTATAACAGCTTCAACTCTTCTGGGAAGGCTGTCCACAAGGTTTAGAAGTGTATCTATGGGAATATTTCACCATTCTTCCAGAAGCGCATTTGTGATGTCAGGCACTGATGTCAGGCAAGAAGACCTGTCTTGAAGTCTCCACTCTAATTCATCCCAAAGATGTTCTATCGGGTTGAGGTCAGGACTCTGTGCAGGCCAGTCAAGTTCCTCCACCCCAAACTCGCTCATCCATGTCATTATGGACCTTGCTTTGTGCACTGTAGCGCAGTCATGTTGGAACAGGAAGGGGCCATCCCCAAACTGTTCCCACAAAGTTGGGAGCATAAAATTGTCCAAAATGTCTTGGTACCTGACGCCTTAAGAAGAACTAAGGGGCCAAGCCCAACCCCTGAAAAACAACCCCACACCATAATCCCCCTCCACTAAAATTTACACTTGACACAATGCAGTCAGGCAAGTACCTTTCTCATGGCAACCACCAAATGCACGTACAAGGGATTGCAAGACATTGATTGCCATGATTCGTCACTCCAGAGAACATGACTCTGCTGCTCTAGAGTCCATTGGTGGCATGCTTTACACCACTGCATCTGATGCTTTGCATTGCACCCGGTGATGTAAGGCTTGTAGCTGCTTGGCCATGGAAACCCATTCAATGAAGCATGTTGTGCTAATTTGAAGGCCACACAAAGTTTGGAAGTCTTTAGCTATTGAGTCTGCAAACAGTTGGCGACTTCAGAATGTGCTGACCCCACCTTGTCATTTTACGTGACCTATCACTTTGTGACTGAGTTGCTGTTGTTCCCAGTTGCTTCTACTTTGCTATAATACCACTTACAGTTGACCGTGGAATATTTAGTAGCAAGGAAATTTCACGGATGGACTTATTGCACAGGTGGCAACCTATCACGGTGCCACTTTTGAATTCACTGAGCTCCTGAAAGCAACCCATTCCCCATTCTTTCACAAATCTTTGTAGAAGCTGTCGGCATGATAGGTGCTTGATTTTATACACCTGTGGCCATGGAGGTGATTAGAACACCTGAATTTAATGATTTGGAGGGGTGTCCCAATACTTTTGGCAATATAGTGTATGTGGGAAAAATCACAATTACTTAAAAAAATATATTAGATTTCCAAGCTGGCATAGCTTGATATTATTTTACCAATAATTAAGAAGAATCATTAATATACCTCCTTGTATTCCAGTAAGTCTGTCAGTAAGTGAGTCTTCGGTATGTTTATCTGCATTTGTAGGATGGTGGTCAAAATCGGGAGTTGATGACACTACACAGTTGATTTGGTCTTTGGAATCAGTAGCATTTTGTGAAATCTCTGAAACCTTGTGGAAAATTTAAAAAGAGTAAGAATATATCAAAACAAAAAGCAAACAATATATCATCCTTCAGGTGGCTGCTCATACCTTTGCCGTGCTTCTCAGTCATGCTGATCCACCACCAATCTAAAATTCTGTAGATGCCTTGGGGGAAGGGAGGGCTTGATAGAACCCCCCCCCCCCCCCCCCATCCTGCTACACCCTAATAGCACTGGCCTGGAGATTTTCTGTTTAGGCATTTAGTACTGCCTTGTGAAAAACAAAGGAGAGTGGTCAAGTGTCCTACATGCCAGGAGTACAAAGATTTTAATAGGCTCACAAAGGGTTGTGGTGAAAGGGAAATGCTGCAAAGATTACAGCTGGCAATTCATGGTGCACCGCTCTTTATATTACACTTTTACTCCTGATGGGATGGGGTTTACCTTAAAAGGGGATGGTCTCACAAAATCATCTTACTCTGCTCACCACTCCCAGAAGTGACTCAGCAACCTTCCAGCCTTGTAATCTTTGATGTAAATATAGAGTAGGTGCTCTGGAAAGGGGAGCAGAGTTAGTTGAGCTGGTAAGAGAGACTTAAAAGCTTCAGTGCTTGTTCAACATGGGACTGTACAACCCCACAAACAACCACCCTAATTCCAACCACATTCTAACCATCTGACCAACCATGATAGTAAATAAAACCAGGAAATTGAAGTGTGGAAAATTATGGCTGCGACCCCTTTATTTGGGTTTTAAATCAGAATATGAAATAATCTCAAACCTAGTTTATGTTACAATTTTACTCCTGATGGAAGGAGCTTTTCCTTTAAAGGGGATGCTCTCAGAAATTCATCATACTCTGCTCACCCCTCCCAGAAGTGACTCATGAGTCTTCCATCCTTGTATTCTGTGGTGTAAATATAGGGCAGTTGCTCAGGAAAGGGGAGCAGGGTTAGCTGAGCTGGTAATAAAGAGACTTAAATTGTTCCATAGTCTATGCAGGTACAGAAATCAGAGTGGGTTTGCTTTAAAGCTCTTTTGCTGCTTTTTAAGAATATGCAAAACTTGAATGTTTATAGACTAGCTTCAGGTTCACTGTACTTTTCCTATTCAAGGGTGTTATTAATCTCCCCTGTGCTGTTTGGCTATCCTATTAGTGAATGGGGTGTTTGATGGGGGGCAGCTTGGGAGGCATGTCTGTGGGTTGGCCAGGGAGAGATATGTGTCAGTGGGAACATGAGGTGCTCAGGAAGGGATGTTTGCCAGCAGGGGTGAGAGGCGGGTGGAGGGAGGATGTGTGTCGGGTGGGGGGGGGGGGGGGGGGGACTTGTGGACTTCTGAGTAGGAAAGGTGGCTAAGGAAGGGATGTGTGGAAGCAAGAACATGAGGAGGCAGGAGAGGTATTGATGTTGGCATGGGGCAAGACAGCTGGGAGTGATGGATGTGAGCATTCCCCTGAGCGCTGTCTGTAAGTCCTATTCTCTTTTACAGTAGTTTCCACCGTGCTATGAGGCAGCACTCCTGCCCAGAAAGGATTTTCTGAGTTTCCCCAAAGAAGTTGTTAGGACAGATGGGAGCCTCAATCAGATAAGCTGCTGGCAAAAATTGTGGCTGTGGCACCTGAGGTTTGTATTGCCATGGTTTTGGCATACTACATATATCTTCAGGAAGCTGCTGTCCCTCCTCAATTATATTAACTGTCTAGACTGCCCAGTGGCAGAACAGGATCCAAGAAGCTGTGCTGGCTATTCAGCTACCCACTATCCCAAACAGTATCGCTGCTTTATGACAGTTACGGTTGTTATAACATTACTTGTAATGTTATTCTTAATATGGCTTGTATTATTGATGTTACCGCTATAGATTATTATAATCACATACTTTGCAACTTCCTTTAACAAATCTGCTTATGTATCCACATAACCAAACTGGCATTTCTAATTTAGACATATGGAAGTCACCCTCCTTTCTTACTTGTACGACCTGTACGACATGATTCTCCTTTTATATCTTAAAACGTTATTTTGCCTTTATCTGGATCATTATTGTATTCAACATCTTCATATACCACTGTTACTCTGTAATTTTGATGTAAAACCTAACACAATTCTTGGAAAAGAAACTGTGGAGATTTCCAGAAAACAATCTACAGCTGCTCAGAATACCTAACAGGCCATGCATGTATACTGTATGAGGTTGGAGTGTTTTAGTAAATATGTTCAATCTACCAATTAACCTCTGCAGGCAATTAACCAAGATGTCAAATAATGATTATGATAATTGTTCTGAAGCACCCTTGGAGACAACTAAAGTCAAAGGTGAAAAATAAAATACAAAAAAAAGTCACAAGCAACACAGGCATTATTGAATACATAAGCTAAATTGTTGCTGTGGGCAACAAAGCAGTACTCTCTGCAGATGTTTTGATACTTACTATTTCTATTAATCCCTTCATACCAAATGTTAATCAGCTGCAGCAGGTTAAACCAGAACATATGATAAATAATATTTTATTGAGTAATATAATATTTCCTATATTTACCTGTACAAGTAGCTGGTCAGAACACATGGAATTAGCCTTCATTAACCCATATTCTGTATATGGTTGCATTGAATCCAGTATATCTTGAATAACAAAAGATTGATCTGAAAAATTGTAAGATGACATAGCTTTCTTTATTGAAGAAACCGGCTTAACATTACCAGTATCACTTTTAGGTATTTTTACTTTTGGTGGTACTTTAGAGAAATCAGGGAGCTTGTAGTGAACCTGTCCTTGACCATACTTTATTTCACTAGATGAAAGTCTTCTTTCTTGGTCTTGCTTAGGATGTTGGACTTCCTTGTCCATATTTTTGGTTGTTAATTCATTCTGTTCTTTGCCTCCCTGATCAAATTCAGGTACATCCTCTTTAAGTGATCTTTGATCAGTATCAGAATTCACTTCACTAGTAAAAATGTCTTCTTGGTCAGCAGTGTTTTCATTTTGCCATATTTCCAAACTTTCCTCTCCAAAATCATTAACTTCATCATTATGGAGACCATGCTGGCTATGCTTAGTACAACTTTTTCTGCTTATAACAGTTTCATCGCTGCTCTCGGCAATTGATATTTCTGGCATTGTCTCATGGTCAATGAACTCAAATGGATTTAGCAGACTGTCCTCATTAAAATGGCGTAGGAGAACATCTGGAATTATTGTAGAAATGGAGGGTAAATTATCCCTGTTGTGTTCAATGTCTTCTTTGGTTTCACTTGGTTTGGTTAAAGTCTCGGACAAACTAAACTCATTGTTACTGTCCAAAGAATAAATAGTTTCCTCACTTGTAGAAGCAGATGCTATGCTAATGTTTACAGGTAGGCTTTCTTCCAGGCATTCTTGTTGACAATCAGAAGGGACAACAGAATTTGTCTGTAGATCACAACTTAAGCTTGGAACTAGATAACATTCAAGAATCCCATCATAAGGCAGATCTTCTTGTTCATCATCAGTGGCAGCATCATCATCTGCTGAGTGGCACCATGACAGCTTAAAATGATTTAATGGCTGCGGGAAGTTATGATGATCTTTGCTACTTGCAGCAATATCCATGTGAACTGTGTAAAGACCATACATAAAATCTGAGTTGAACCCTAAAAAAAATACTTCTGAAAAACTCATATATACAAAATTATATACATTTTCCTATAATAGATTCATAAACAAATGTACACATGCAAAAAGATCATATTTGAGGAAATAATATACCTCCTGCTTAAAATTATCCATTCCCCTAAAACTGATATTTAATTTGTAATTATAATTGTAATGAGAAAAGACTTAGCCCACCACCAAGACTTTTGTTATTTTTATCATTAAAAAAAGTCTCCTATGTTTCACCTCTCTATTTGTCTTATGACCATTGTCACTCGGACAGAAAGTAATAGAAAATTCAACAATATTACAGTTGTCACCACAACAGTAAATGAAGAAGAGATTTTTCAATGGGAATACCTGTTTCAGCAACAAATGTATAAAATGGAAATTTTCTCCCCTTTGGGGAGATTTCTTCTCACTTACTGTTGCTCTATGGGATGGGATGTGAAGGGAAATTTCCCCATTGAGGAAAAAGACAACAAAGCAAAAAAATTAAATGGGTATTTAGTCTTTGCTCGCTGGATCCAAAACAAGAAAAAAGCAGTTTTGAATACACTTTGTGGTTTGGAAACTGTTATATGAAGACTGTAATTTGTCAGCCATATTTTGACTATTTTTTGGCTGTACTTTTTCCAAGTGGATTTGAATTTTGGATTCAAAGTCAGCTATAAATTGTGTATTGAAGTTAGCCTGATATCCAACTCTTCAGAAAATGTAGTCACTCTAGGTTTTCTTGGTCTTGATCTAGATCAGCGGTTCTCAACCTGGGGGTCGCGACCCCTTTGGGGGTCGAACGACCATTTCCCAGGGGTCGCCTAAGACCATCGGAAAACACATATTTCCGATGGTCTTAGGAACCGAGACACCGCTGCAGTCTCCGGCGATGTGTGGGCGGGATGATACGCTGCTGTCACCTGGCCACACCTCCGGGATCGCTCAGCAGCTCCGCCTCCTCACCGCTGATTGGCCACCGGAACTGTAGCTCAGGAGAGGCACACAGGCGGCCAATCACCGGCGAGGAGGTGGAGCTTGGAGAGGAGGAGCCGAGCGGCAGCGCGCGTACATCAAAGAAGACCGAGGGAGCTGCCGGAGCGAGTGAAGAGGAGAGCGGCCAGAGAAGGAAGACAGCTGACAGGTAAGTGAGAGAGCGAGCCCAGGCTGGAGCAGGGGTCAGCAAAGTAAGTATCATTGGTGTCAGTGGGAGGAATAGTGCCCCATCATTTGTGTCACTAATACCAACGATGGGGCACTATTCCTCCCCCCACTGACACCAACGATGGGGCACTATTCCTCCCCCCACTGACACCAACGATGGGGCACTATTCCTCCCCCCACTGACACCAACGATGGGGCACTATTCCTCCCCCCACTGACACCAACGATGGGGCACTATTCCTCCCCCCACTGACACCAACGATGGGGCACTATTCCTCCCCCCACTGACACCAACGATGGGGCACTATTCCTCCCCCCACTGACACCAATGATGGGGCACTATTCCTCCCCCCACTGACACCAACGATGGGGCACTATTTCCCCCCCCCCCTGACCCCAATGATGGGGCACTATTCTCCACTCCACCACACTGACATCAATGATGGGGCACTATTCCTCCCACTGACACCAATGATGGGGCACTATTCCTCCCCCCACTGACACCAACGATGGGACACTATTTCCCCCCCCCCCTGACCCCAATGATGGGGCACTATTCTCCCCTCCACCACACTGACATCAATGATGGGGCACTATTCCTCCCACTGACACCAATGATGGGGCACTATTCCTCCCACTGACACCAATGATGTGGCACTATTCCTCCCACTGACACCAGTGATGGGGCACTACTCCCACTGACACCAGTGATGGGGCACTACTCCCCCCACTGACACCAGTGATGGGGCACTATTCCTCCCACTGACACCAATGATGGGGCACTACTCCCCCCACTGACACCAATGATGGGGCACTACTCCCCCCACTGACACCAATGATGGGGCACTATTCCTCCCACTGACACCAATGATGTGGCACTATTCCTCCCACTGACACCAGTGATGGAGCACTACTGCTCCCACTGACACCAGTGATGGGGCACTACTCCCCCCACTGACACCAGTGATGGAGCACTACTCCCCCCACTGACACCAATGATGGGGCACTACTCCCCCCACTGACACCAATGATGGGGCACTACTCCTCCCACTGACACCAATGATGGGGCACTACTCCTCCCACTGACACCAATGATGGGGCACTACTCCTCCCACTGACACCAATGATGGGGCACTATTCCTCCCACTGACACCAATGATGTGGCACTACTCCTCCCACTGACACCAGTGATGTAGCACTACTCCTCCCACTGACACCAGTGATGGGGCACTACTCCCCCCACTGACACCAGTGATGGAGCACTACTCCCCCCACTGACACCAATGATGGGGCACTACTCCCCCCACTGACACCAATGATGGGGCACTACTCCCCCCACTGACACCAATGATGGGGCACTATTCCTCCCACTGACACCAATGATGGGGCACTATTCCTCCCACTGACTCCAACGATGGGGCACTATTCCTCCCACTGACACCAACGATGGGGCACTATTCCTCCCACTGATACCAACGATGGGGCACTATTCCTCCCACTGATACCAACGATGGGGCACTATTCCTCCCACTGACACCAACGATGGGGCACTATTCCTCCCACTGATACCAACGATGGGGCACTATTCCTCCCACTGACACCAACGATGGGGCACTATTCCTCCCACTGACACCAACGATGGGGCACTATTCCTCCCACTGACACCAACGATGGGGCACTATTCCTCCCACTGACACCAACGATGGGGCACTATTCCTCCCACTGACACCAACGATGGGGCACTATTCCTCCCACTGACACCAACGATGGGGCACTATTCCTCCCACTGACACCAACGATGGGGCACTATTCCTCCCACTGACACCAACGATGGGGCACTATTCCTCCCACTGACACCAGTGATGGGGCACTATTCCTCCCACTGACACCAGTAATGGGGCACTATTCCTCCCACTGACACCAGTGATGGGGCACTATTCCTCCCACTGACACCAGTGATGGGGCACTATTCCTCCCACTGACACCAATGATGGGGCACTATTCCTCCCACTGACACCAACGATGGGGCACTATTCCTCCCACTGATACCAACGATGGGGCACTATTCCTCCCACTGATACCAACGATGGGGCACTATTCCTCCCACTGACATCAGTGATGGGGCACTATTCCTCCCACTGACACCAATGACGTGGCACTACTCCTCCCACTGCAAAATTACAGTTATGAAGTAGCAATGAAAATAATTTTATGGTTGGGGGTCACCACAACATGAGGAACTGTATTAAGGGGTCGCGGCATTAGAAAGGTTGAGAACCACTGATCTAGATGAACATTTTTAGACCATTTGCATTGTTCTATATTATATTAACTTAGTCTTAGTTAAGACAAACAACTGAAGTGAGAGGTTTTTGCAGAGGTAAGCATGAGGAAAAAATAGCTCTGTATGCAGATGTTATGCTGCTGTACTTAGCCGATACTCAGAAATCATTTTCTTACTGCAGTGTCTATCATAAAGAAGTTTGTTACTTTTTCCGGTCTTACGATTAACTGGAATAAATCTATACTACATTCAATAGACCCTCATCAGGGCCCTATCCCTCCTGTAGTGTCACAGCCCAAGGTGGATGTAAAGACTAACCGCTTTAGCTCCACCGCATAGCAGAAATACTGCTACAGGGTGGCAGCTGTGCGCAAAATTACGTATATATACATGATTTTGCATTTATTGGTAGGGGGCGCACGTCCTACCTGCGCTGCCATTCGCGGCTGGGGCAGTCAATCACCGGGTCCCGGCCGGTGATTACTCGCCGGCGCCTGGTGACTGCCAAGGATCTCCGACTGGGTGGAAAACTGTTAGTAAACAAAACAGTTCTCTCTGTCTGTCTCTGTCAGCTTATGCACACTGCTTTGCATGACTGTGCACAGCATAGCCATGCAAAGCAGTTTGCTTACAGTGAAGCACACACACAGAACATGATCTAAAACTCCACACAGTTAACCCTTTGATCCCCTCACATGTTAACCCCTTCCTGCCCAGTGCCATTAGTACAGTGTCAGTGCTATTTATTAGCACTGATCACTGTATTGGTGTCACTGGTGATGTCAGTGACACCAAGTCAGTTCCCCCCAGTGTCAGAATGCCCGCTGCAGTCTCGCTATACGGTGCTGATCGCCGCCATTACTAGTAAAAATTTTAAAAAGCCCATTATATATGAAGCCATTTGTAAATGCTATAACTTTCACATAAACCAATTAATTTACACGTATTGGGATTTTTTTTTAGCAAAGACATGTAGCAGAATACATTTTGGCCTAAATTTATGATGAAATTTGATTTTTTAAATTTTTTTACTGGACAGGATTAATAGCAAAAAGTCAAAATATTGCTTTTTTTCTCAAAATTGTCGCTTTTTTTTTTAATAGCGTAAAAAATAAAAAACGCACAGGAGATCAAATACCACAAAAAGAAAGCTCTATTCAAGAGAAAAAAGGACGTAAATTTAATTTGGGTGCAGCGCTGCATGACCACGTAATTGTCAGTTAAAGTAATGCAGCGTTGTAAAGCAATAAAATGGCCTGGTCAGGAAAGGGGGTAAATGCTCTGGAGGGCAAGTGGTTAAATATCTTGGGGTAAATATTTCTAACCATCCTAGAGAATATATTTCCCAAAATTTGCTACCATTACTTCAGAAATTTAGATCTCAGAATAAAGTCTGGTGTAAGTTGCCACTTTCTGTGACCGTGGTTCTGTCGTACCAATCTTTTGAAAATGATTTGGATGCCACAGTTAAGGTATTATCTACACAATTCACACTGTTGGATTCCGCAGAAATATTTTAAGAAATTCTGTATTATCTTCTGGAACTTGATATGGTGTAATAAACTCGCTAGAATTAAATATGAATGTCTACAATACCCAAACAATCAAGGTGGGGTATCGAAACCAAATCACTGGGTATATTTTCTGGCGGCCCAACTTCAACATCTTGCAGGCTGGGATAAGGGTGGCCTGCAAATATCCTCCTTCAATATGCTCAATACTTTATTTCATAATGGTAATCCTTTATTGGACCTGGACTCTTCCATTCCAACCTTTAATCAACCAATGTATCCTACATTTTTACTTGATTTATAAGGTTTGGCAGTCCACTAAAT
Organism: Staurois parvus; assembly: GCF_062004578.1. Lineage (NCBI taxonomy): Eukaryota > Metazoa > Chordata > Amphibia > Anura > Ranidae > Staurois > Staurois parvus. The sequence goes on along the minus strand of NW_028318246.1, from coordinate 4,378,270 downwards.
AATATTGGGAACTACAGGGCATACTAGATTTACACCATTATAGTCAAATAGAGTATTCCCAAAAATTTCCCAGCTGAAAGGTTTTTTTCCAGGTGAGAATGTGTAGGGATCACTACTTTTGTGCAACTGTACTCTGAAGGGGTGTTGAAACATACCAACAACTCTATATGGACTACGACTTGGATAAAAGATTTTTTTTTTCAGTATCTACAACTAAGACATTCTCTGAAGACCTGGATTCCACCGCTTTTTTTTATTTGGTCCCTATTTTAGACAGTATAGTACAGTAAGTAATACTAAGAGTCTAATTTCTAAGGTCTATGGGTGACTTTTATCTGAAGTGCTTCCTAATTTTCCCATTCCAAGCAGGCAAAAATGGGAGACAGATATTGGTGGGGTTCTAGGGGATATGTGGGATCAAATAATGAAGAATGTACAGTTAGTTTTGAGATCCCCAACCCATAAAGTAATCCAACTTTTTATCCTGCATATGGCTTACCACACTCTGGGGCTGCTGTACAGGGTAGACATCAAAGAAAATTCAGATTCTGTAAAATGTGCTCAATCTCCTGGCTCTTTTACAGATCCAAAACTATATCGGTACTGCGATACATATGATAAATTCTGTATATGATACTGTATTGATTCCAAACCCCATCTTATGTCTTCTTGGGTATATAAATTTAAAAAATTTGGAATATGATCAGGTAGTGGCCATTGCAAGATTGCTCTTTATCGCTTGTAAGCTAATAGTTTCTTGCTGGGTTTCACCCAATTCTCATATTCTTGGGGACTGGATGCAGGAAAATGATAAATAAGTAATATTTGAAAAATACATCTATGCTCAACGTAATGCCTCTAGGAATTTTAAAAAATATGGAAAGATACACCACCTTTAAATTTAAATTCATAACAAGAAGTGTAAATGCCTGCACCCTTTCTTTTCTTTTTTTCTGTTATGCGTTTCAATCTGTTTGTTTTTTTTATGAATGGGGTGACCTGTCTTAGGAAAAAATCTCTTTATATATTGCTAATATTATATTATATTGTTTGCCCTGGAATATTTTTGAATTCTTGAATTTCTGTGAAAACCCTTTGAGAATTTTTGGAAACTTAGATGATAATGAATCAAATGTACTCTCGATGTTACTGTTGATGTTACTGTATTATTTGTTAGATTGATATTATTTCTTTTTTTCCTTTCTTTTTTTCTATATACTTGTTATGAAAACTTTAAAATAAAATCTGAAATATTAACATAGCAAAATGTCAGTATAATTCTCAAATGACAAACACACGTCACACTGTTTATTTGGATGACACTCATATCGCCATTTCGATTCAACTATGTGTCTTCAAAGAAATTTAACACAATGAATTAAAAAATCATTTTAAGAAGATATTAGGATGTGGTTGGTAAGATGAGCCCCAAAAATAGATGGTGGGGTATACACAGGCAGCTGTAAAAGAGGAGATGCTTGAGCATAACTAGTGCGGTAAAATAGGGTCTTAATTGAATACATATATAACACTGTCAATTTGTTTTGTGGCTACACTGGCCACTTCATTAGGAAGGTGCTTCAAAACTGTAAAAATACAAAGTTATGGTATGTATATAGATAAAGTGATACAGCGACTTATCATTGATAAAAACAAACCAAATCCTTGTGTATGCAGCTTGTAATATACATTTCCAAGGCTTGTGTAATATATATATATATATATATATATATATATACACACACACACACACTGTATATATAGGCAATCTAAATGGGAATGTATATGTAGTAAATATACCACTACATACAGTACACTTTATAATAAATATGTATAAAAAATAAATATTTTACAATATATTAAACAATAGATGAAGCATAATAAATAATAAAAGTCAAGATATTAGAATGCATATTTATATTTCCTTTGTTGTATTAAATTATGAATTTCTTGTTTTAGCAATTAACAAAATATACACAGTACTTGGTGGAAAACTTTTATAAAATCATGATTAAAAAAAAATAAACAAAACTGTGAAGCAGAGTTGTAAGATATCATAGGAAGAGTTCATAGCTAAAGTGCTGAAGAAGCCAGAAGAGGGATTCGAATTCCTAGGATCCATCCAAAACTGAAATATCAGTTTTGTGAGGACTGACCCTTTAAATTTTTCTATCCCAATTTGAAGTACCTATGCAGAGAGGCTGTTGTAAGCTTCTTAGAGCACTCCTTTTTGTCACAACTTTCTATAGATCCCGAGGCACCAGCTGTGAAATGGATGAGTAGAAACTGCACAACTTTCCAATATGAATAGCAATTATGTTGTGAATTACATTTTAATATATTATTTAAATTATTTCAAGGGCTAGTCATATAACCAAATTTAAAAAGACTGTACACTACATTATATACCGTAACTTAGTAATGAAAGAAGACAGTAAGAAAAGAAAGATGAAGATGAAAATTGGTTAGGCAGGTGATATACCAGTAAATCAGGATCTGCATTGTACTTAGTAATGTTTGAGGATCTCAGTTCAAGTACACAACAATGTTGGAGGGATCTCAGTTAATGTACACAGCAATATCTTTTAACACAGTAGTATTTGAGGGATCTCTAATGTCTAGGAAGCTACTAAAGTGTAAAACAAACTTAAAAAAGAAATAACTGTCATTAGTCTCTTACCAGTGAAATACTCACTTTCCTATCTTCTGGTGCTTTTACAGTCTCACTAAACCAGCTGATACTTTGCATGATGCCTGTGCTCTTCATTTGACAATGTTTGCATCAGGTTACCTGTGCTGTAATACTGCCTGCACTGTTCATCTCACATGGCTTGCTGAAGCCACTATAGTTTGTAATGATACACCATGTCATTTAGCTTTCTGTTTCTACTTTGTTATTTTACACATTGCCAGGACGCTGTAACCCAGCAACCAGCTTTAGAAAATCCTGTAATCACCAGCAACTGATCATCAGGGGGTCTAGAAGCACAGTGACAGCTTTGAATTTGAACTTTTTTTCAAATAGTCCAATAAACATGAACAAAGCTTGCCAAGAAAATGTACAGGCTCATAAATTAATTAATGTAGTCAAAGCTCGTAAATTACCAGCATATATTGGGATTGCATCAAAAGGCAGACTTTATTCATACAGACGAGGGATATATTTATTGTAATTATGCACAGGTTTGTCTTACATATAAGCTGTTGCTGCAATCATATAAATAAATACAGCCTTTTATAGGGATTCTTTGGAATGGATATTTTTTTAGATAACTATACAGCAATAAAAATCAATATGGACTCCCCTCCAAAAAAAAAATCCTAAAATGCAAAAATCTATGTATGAATTTGAAGAGGTTAGAAAGAACACATGTATTTGTGATCAGTGTAGTCACATCAATACAGCTATTTCCTAACAAAGAACCCTATGATGATCCATTTGTGATATGAATGATGTACACTGTTATGCAGAAAAAAGTAATAGGAATGAGAATAAGAAATAAGCATTCCGTGAGAAATAGTAAAAACTGGGAAGAAATGATGAGACTTACCCAATGTAAAATGCAATCCAACTCACAGCAACACAAGGGTTTATTTACCAGCATGAAGGTCCATGTTCACATACTCTCGTGTTACCTACCACAAGCAGAAAGGAAAGATTAGAAGGGGCATCGCCTAACATATGCTCTTTAATTCAGTCCATTGTTCTATTCAATCTGCTACAAACATTGAGCAGAGCAAAACAAATAGGATAAAAACATTCCCTACCTTTTTCTGGTTTTTGCAAGAAGCATGATGCACAGTAATTCACAGCAACCAATCAGACTTACTAAACTTATATCAGTAAGGTGTAAATTATTTTGTTTGGGCAGCATTCAGTGTGACAGGATATGAAAACAGTAAAGAATTGAGGGATTTGCTTTTTACAATATATAAACAAAAAATAGTTTGCTGATTGATAAATATCTCAATAAACAATACGAATGTGAAAATAATTTCAAACCATATCTAAAAATGTTCATCTATCTATCTATCTATCTATCTATCCGTATATATACAAAATTAACACAAATAATGATAGTGATAAAATTGTGCAAGCACCATCCTTTACATTTTAGCAAAATTATACCTGCAGAAAATCCATCAGAGACTATCAGTATTCAAAAATATGTGAACTACACCATATCCAACACCACCTCATGTTTGTGAATCTACTCACCTTGAAAATGACCTCCAATAAATGTGAGGTCATAAGAGGCACTATATGATGTAAACAGAGAATGGCTCCACTCCTCCACTCTTAATAGGAAATGGAATCTTGTAACCAATATACTCCAAGACCATCAACAGGATATTCAAGTAAACAGTTCTTATTTGCCCCTCAGAATGAGGAAACTAATGGAGCCATCCTCTGTTTACATCATATAATACCTTTTTTTATTTCACATTCATTAGAGGTCATTTTTAAAGTGAGCTGATTCACAAACAAAAAAAAAATTTAGAATTTTTTTATATTTACTCATAGTGTATCTAAAACATTTGTTTCATTCTGGATAGAGGAGAAAATTATTAAATTAGAACTATAGATAAAACGTTTTTTTTTTCTTTTTGTAAGATTAAGGGAATGTTGTGATTAAGGGATAAACCCTTGTCAGGTGCAATGCTTTGGCCAATCACAACACAATTGGGCGGAGCTAGCGGTGACATCACTGCTAGCTCCACCAAATTGCTTACATCTGATCGGTAAATGCCATATAGCGGCGAGTGCTCAGCGGGTACAGACAGATCTGTGGGCATTGGGTTTTATGTTATTTTGGTGAGTTCGTGTCGTTGTGACAATGCTGGATGTTATGATTGACGATGGATTAAAACGATAGTACAATTTTTTTTGTTTAATAAAGGACTTGTCAAAAACTTTTGTGTTTTTATTAATATTTTACACTTTTTTGGTGAGACAGGGGAGGGGAATACTCATTGACAAATGGGGGCTATTATCTGATGCCCCCTTGTTAAAGGGGGCTTCCATATTCCGATACGTCACCCCCAGCAGAGCCCCACAACCGCAGCACAAGGTTATAGGGAAGAGGCCCTTTGTCCCCATCACACACCCCTCCCTTGTTGAGGGCATGTGGCCTGGGACGGTTAAGAAGGGGGGGTGCTCATTCACCCCCCTTCTCCTGGCCTGTCAGCCCTGTGCTTGGATCAAGGGTCTGGTAGGAATTTAGGGGGTACCTCACACTTTCCCCCCCATTTTTGGGGGTGGGGTTCCCCTTAAAAGTCCTACCAGGAAATTTTTTTGTACTCCTAACATTCCCTTGGATTAGGGGGGGGTGACCCCACACAGTTTTTTTTTTTTTTTAATAAAAGTGGCATTTTAAAAAAAAATGTGAGTCCTGCTGCAGCAGGTTCTATACATTGCTCAGATGTGCAACTTTGCAGGTAGTTTAAGAGCCTGGTCATACTGGGTGCGACTTGCAATGCCATGCGTATTTCAAATAGCATGGCAAGTAGCACCCTATAGTCCGCAATTAAAGTGGTCATATTGGTGTGATTTTGATTTGGTTGGAATTGCACCGATTTTGAAAGCAATGCATGCACTACTTCAGGTGCAACTTGCATAGAGATCGGTGTCTTGCAAGCCACAGATGTCTTGCAAGTCACACCTGACATCCTACTTTGAAATCAAAAATATCTCAAAGTCATAAAGGTGTGACTGGACTCTACAGGGACACCCCCAGACATGATATTTAAAGGAATTTTTCTTATTTTTTTCACTGATTCATGCCTCTCAGGGCAGTACTAGAGTCCCCATACCCCTTTTATGACCAATAACTTGGCTATAAGCCTTCACAATGGGCACTTTTGAATGTAAAAGTTTGAGTCCCATAGACTTGCATTATGTTTGAAGTTCGCGGTTGAACTTTCATTAGGTTTGAATGTTCAACTGCGAACCAAACATGGGGGTGTTTGGTCCATCACTAATAATGGTAAACAGGACAAATAGAGAGGGTGAATCTCCCTAACGAGGACATAGACAGCAATAAAAACTGACAAGCATTCTAAATCCTCTCCACTCTATCCAAGACTAAAAAAAAAGAAGTTTGCCTATACTTTAAAAAAAACCCTGTTAGATTTTCTGTTTCTATCCCATTGGTAAGATTCTCTTTACATCCTGTTCTGGAAACAAAATTGGAACTGAATGTAAATCTCTTCAAAGTGAGGGGAAATCCCTTCTTAAACTGGCCATAAATGGGTCACATTTTTTTTTTTTATCAGCCAGCTGGCTGATGAAAAAACAGGATGAATAATCCATCCACACATTCGAAGTGGATGAAGAAATCTTCCCTGTTGTGCTATTGTATTCTGTATTCTGACAGCAGGACTCCTCTGCTGTCAGAACACACCGATCAGTGCTGCAGCCTGTTGGCTGCAGAGCTGATTGAACAAGAATTTTCCAACATTCCTGTTCAAGAGAAAATGATTATTAGATTGACTTCAGTGTAGTGGGCAATGGCCATAGATGGATCGAAGTTTGGCTGGTCCCTGCTGAACCTGCCGAATTTTAATCTATCTATGGTCAGCTTTAGACTGACGTAAACAGAACTGGAGTCCCTGTTGGAAAATTTCCAACTCTTCCTTTTTTAGGTGAACACTGTACAATTTTTGAGTTCCCATCACTTTCTGTCCCTAAGGTAATGGTCACACCAGCAAAAAAATCCTGACAAAGGCCATAACCATTCCCTATTCTATGCTAAACTAAAATAGATTTAGAGGTTATATAAGAAAAAAAATACTTATTTTTTTGTTAATCTGACTATAATAAAGAACCTCCAAAATAATATACATTTCTGGTAAGGTTGCTTTGCAGTGTGTTAGCTATTTATGTATGTTTATGATTAAAGCGGTATTAAACCCTAAGGCCTCATTCACACCATATGTGCATAAAAACTGATGGTAAAACCGCACAGATTTCACTTGCAGAGCAGAGAGCGGTGACTGACAGTTGATCTTTGATTGCTCACTTCTCAGTGTTAGAGCTGGCGGGGGACATCGGTCAGATGCTGCATCTATCTAGGTAAGTATGATTTCTAAAAGAAAAAACCTCAACTTCTCTTTTACTCTACTGTAGGTTCACACTTGTGTGGTGTGGGACGCAATCGCACCGTATTCCTGTGCACATCACATGCGATGTCTGTGCAGTGCAGTTTGAGCCATACATTTTCCACACCTGATTTGCATCGTCTGGGTGTTTTGATTTCTAGCACACTGCGTTTTGCGATCTGTTTTGGGGTGTCATTAATTTAACTCTGACTCCTGCACCAGATCGCATGGATGCCGTGCAATTGCAATGTGGTGTGGGAAATGCACAGGATTAGCTGCATATCCCACATTAGTGAGAACCAGGTCTTTAAGATTGGTAAACTGCAATATATTGTTTTGATTTTAATACTGCATTAAACTTCACCATACATACATATTAATAGCATGTAGCTCACACATACCAGACTCACGCTGCAACTGTTGGTTTGAAATAGCCTTGGTTGCATTCCTACAGCTGGAGGGTATGTATTCTTTAAGACTGTTGTCCTATTCACATACATCTGAGAAGTTTATAAAACAAAGCATAGCTGTTTTTTTTATAAAGGGGAACATTTAAATATCTAAAGTAGGACCCACAGGGTGTGTTAACAAATAGCCACAGGCACTGTGACAGTTTTCAAGATAAAATCTGTTACACAGTGAGAGAAACATTATATGTACTAGATATATAATTCTGGGAAAAACAATATGTTTGCGGAATGAGTAATTAGGTTCCAGTTCTCACTTGTCTAGTGCACTTTATGATATGGGATAAAGCCTGTAGAGGGCTGGTGTACTAAAAGCTGTAATACAGAAAAATGGAGCAAAAAAGTACCCCCAGCACTGACTTATAATTGATTATTCTCTGGGAATATAAAGCAATGGGGGTGATTTGCTAAAGGAATAGAGACACTTCAGTTTACAAAGTAATTGTTAGTAAATAACAATGGGGGATATTTACTAAAACTGGTGCACTCAGAATCTGGTGGTATGAGAATGGTAGCCAATCAGCGTCTAACTTCAGCTTGTTAAATTCAACTTTGGCAATAAAACCTTGAAGCTGATTGGTTTCCATGCAGAGTTGCACCAGATTTTGCACTCTCCAGATTTAGTAAATGAACCCCAGTGCATACTAACATGGCCGCTGGCCATGTTAATTTGCAATTGAACAGTTGGTAAAACTGTGGCACAACCATGTGTATAAATTAAGCCTAGCAGCTTCTATTCAGGGCTGGATCCAGTCTGTCTGTTCTGGGGGTGCGGTAAGAAAGTCCCCCACATCATATTAGAGACCTTCCTTCACATCAGAGCCCACATCATAATGTCAGAGTCCCCATTCACATTATAATCCACCTCTGTTGGCATCAGTCAGCCCCAAACCCCCATTATAATGTCCTTGTTCCTCCTTCAAATCTTCAATGCAGCTACTGTATCAAGACAAGAGGCAGAGCAAGTCTAGATGGAAGCAGAACGCAGGCACCGGTATTGTCACCGATGAACGTTTAAGAGATATTCATTTTACCTACAAGTAATCTTTTTTTTAAGTTTACCTGTAGATAAAAATATAAAAAAGTGACTTTACAACCACTTTAATATGCACCCGTGCGCCCTACCCGCGCCGCCATTCTCGGCCTCAGCTGTCAATCACCGGGTCCCTGCCGGTGACTACTCGACGGAACCCAGTGATTGCCGAGCGTCTCCAACAGGGGGAGAACTGTTTGTAAACAAAACAGTTCTCTCCCCTGTCAGCTCCTGCACACTGCTTTGTATGGCTGCAGCCATGCAAAGCAGTGTGCTTACAGTGAAGCACTAACACAGAACATGATGTAAAACACCACACAGCACACAGTTAACCCTTTGATCGCCCCACGTTAACGCCTTGCCCAGTGCCATTAGTACAGTGCTTTTTATTAGCACTGATCACTGTATAGGTTTCACTGGGGATGTCAGTGACACCAAGTTAGTTCCCCCCCCAGTGTCAGAATGTCCACTGCAGTCCCGCTATAAATCGCTGATCGCCGCCATTACTAGTAAAAATATTTTAAAAATGAAAAATCCCAGTATCTATACCACCATTTGTAAACGCTATAACTTTCACGTAAACCAATTAATTTACACGTATTGGGATTTTTTTCAGCAAAGACATGTAGCAGAATACATTTTGGGCTAAATTTATGCCGAAATTTTTTTACTGCACGTGTTTCACAGCCCCATAGTAAAACACACCCAGCACACAGTTAACCATTTGATTGCCCCAGATGTTAACCCCTTCCTACCCAGTACCATTAGTACAGTGTCAGTGCTTTTTATTAGCACAGATCACTGTATTGGTGTCACCGGGGATGTCAGTGACACCAAGTCAGTTCCCTCCAGTGTCAGAATGCCCCCCACAGTCCTGCTATAAGTTGCTGATCGCCGCCATTACTAGTAAAAATAAAATTCCAATATCTATACCGCCATTTGTAAACGCTATAACTTTCACATAAACCAATTAATTTACACGTATTGGGATTTTTTTTTAGCAAAGACGTCACAGAATACACTTTGGTGAAATTTGATTTTTACAATTTTTTTACTGGACATGTTTCATAGCAAAAAGTCAAAAATGTTTTTTTCTCAAAACTGTCGCTTTTTTATTATAGCGCAAAAAATAAAAAATGTAGAGGCGATCAATACCTCCAAAAGAAAGCTCTATTTGTGGGGGGAAAAAAAGACGTAAATTTCATTTGGGTGCAGCGTTGCATGACTGTGCAGTTATCAGATAAAGTAACGCAGCGCCATAACGCAAAAAATGGCCTGGTCAGGAAGGGGGATAAATCCTCTGGAGGGTAAGTGGTTAACAAGGCTGACCACCGAATTTTATAGCGTCATGGCAATAGGTGGCGAGATAGACAGCAATATATACCGGCCAGGGGCTCTAACCCCCTCTCCACCTATAGAAAGCTAATAGAGTTTGTCCTTTGGTTACATATAATAATATCTCTCCCTCGGTGACACTGTTATGCAGGCCATAGACGGGGAGAAAACCGGACATTTTTTTTTTTTTTTAAACGAAAAATCAGTCGTTCAATCAGCCGACATTACCACTATTGGAAAAAAAGGTCGGCTGATTTTCGTCCCGTCTACGGCCGGCAATTATATAGAATATATGCAGAAGAAGAAATAGAAGATGAAGCAGAAAAAGAAATAGAATACGAATAAAAAGAAGAAATAGAATATACAGAAGAAAAAGTTGCAACATTGTATCTATTTGTATCCATTTCAGATACAGATGTTTCTATTCGGATACAAATAGATACAATGTTGCTATACTTTTAAATGTCAAATATAATATCGGGCTGAAATTCTTTTTTTTTTCCTTCTTCTTCTTCATATTCTATTTCTTCTTTTCTTCTTCATATTCTATTTCTTCTTTTCATTCATATTCTATTTTTTTCCTTTTCTTCTTTTCCTTCTTCTTTCATGTCACTGCTCATGCGCATTTTTAAATATCGGAAAAAGATCGGCAAATTTGTCCATCATTGCCGCGAAAATCAGCAGAATGACAAATTTGGCTGATTATTTTCCAGCAGGACCGATAATCTAAAAGGTCAAAAATCACGAAAAACGGCCAACCGATATCACCGCACTAACGATCCGAAAATCAGCCAATTTTCGGTCGTTTTTCATCTCATCTATGGCCCGCATTATCCTCTCTCAGAATACGCATCAATCATTTCTAGTCCCGGCACTTATTGGTGGCTTTCCTCACACTGCCCTCCCTCACAGAGTTCCCTCACAGCGCTCCCTCACAGAGTTCCCTCACAGCCCTCCCTCACAGAGTTCCCTCACAGCGCTCCCTCACAGAGTTCCCTCACAGCCCTCCCTCACAGAGTTCCCTCACAGCGCTCCCTCACAGAGTTCCCTCACAGCGCTCCCTCACAGAGTTCCCTCACAGCGCTCCCTCACAGAGTTCCCTCACAGCTCCTCGTCGTATCTACTACCACAGGAGCTGACAGCCTCTTCACAGCAAGAACTGCACTTTCCAGCCCAGCAGAGACGCTCATTGAACTTGTGACGGCCAATCACAAGTCACCACCCGCTTCATCTGTTCTACGATTGGTTTGTCCAAATGTCGCGCCCTCCCCATTCTTCAGCTCAGGATCGCTCTGGCTGGGGCGGTAGTTGGAGTTTCAAATGGGGTAAGGGAGTGGCTTGACTAGGGGGGGGCGTGGTGTTGGGGGCGAAGTGGGAAGGAGGGACAGAGAGGGGAGCGGAGGGCACCGACACATAGCACGGAGTCACTGGACCGAGGTAAGTGGCTGCGGGGCCGCTTGGACGTCTAGAACACATGCACATTAGGGGGGTGGGGGGTGGGGGTTGGGGGGCTTGTTGCTGATAGTCCAGGGTTCTCCGGTAAGCTGTTATTTCTTCAGGGTGGTCAGCAGGCCGTGTAACCCCTTGTGTGCTGGATGGTGTGACAATAACACAAGCAGCAGGCAGGTCTGCCCGGCGCTGTGCCTGTACGATGCCCTCCATGAGGGACGGAGAAAGCCGGTGCTTTGTGTTGTAGTTGTGTGGTGTAGCCAGGATATCGTGTGTGAATGTAGAGGAGTAGTCCTCTGTGTCCCTCTTCTCCAGGTTTCTGAATTGTATTCATATAAAGAGATTACATTCCTAGTAAGTTGGAGTAAAGCTAAAACTTTATTTTTGTTGTTTTGGATAGAGCAGGGAAGGGTTAAAATACCTGTCTCTTTGTTTTTGCTGTTTGGTGTCCCTGCAGGGAAGAATTCCCTTCACTTCCTGTCTAGGGGTCACAACAGGAAGGGAGAGGAAACCTCCACAAAGTAAAGGGAGACCTTACTGTTAGAAAAAAAAAGGAGGGAGAGTCGCCATTGCAGATAGTTGTCACCAGAACAGGTGTCCCCTCCGGAAGACTTTCCTCCGTCTCCTCTTCTGATGGCAGGTGTGACCGAGTGCACAAACCTTTTTGTGCATTGCGTTTAACCATTTCAACCACTTGAGTTTACCCCCTTCCTGACCAGGCCATTTTTTGTTATACCGCACTGTGCTACTTTAACTGGCAATTAGTGGTATTTGCAATTTTTTGCATTATAAACAGAAAAAAACCCAAACATTTTGGAAACAAAAACATATTTTGCTGGGACGAGAAGCACGGAGGTTGTTCTCTATGTACAGAGGTCTGTGTTGATTGTCAACACAGAGCTCTGGGATGTGCCTGGACACAGCCGGTCAACAGGTCCCTATTGTGAATCATTGTTCAGGACTTGCTGACAGGTTCCCGCTCTGTACAATCACAGCGGGTGCCGGCTGGGGGGGTCGCATGCGTGCGCCTGAAACTCAGAAGTAGGCAGTAGGAAGTATGGGTATGTCACTTTACTGTCCATATTGAGGGTGGCCGGTCGCTAATTGGTTACAAATTGCACTACAAGGTACATAAGGGTGCCTTTGAGAGTTGATGGCACCACTGTGCATCTGCAACACGGCAGCACATTTTGTGCATTGCTGGAAATCTCCCATTTTTGCTCACGTCTCTACAACACACAGGTGTGAACAAAGACTAACATTTTTGAGACAAATGCAGAGCGTAGAGTAAAAGAGTCCATGTTTAAGGCTCATTCAGATGGGCAATCGGACCTGTCCTCCAATCTGACCCGCTGTCTGCTTCATGTGAACCCACTTCAGGGCCGCATACAGAAAGTCCATAGAAGTGGATGCAGCGGCTGCGCAGACACAATTTATGTCAGAATTTGACACGTGGGCAGGAGCGGGTGCACAAATCTGAACACAGATGCTGTGCTTTCAGATCCGTGCAACTGTGTCTGTGCAGCTGAGGCATCTTCAGTTTGTAAAGCGCTGGGCAATAGTTTGCGCAATATAAATCCTGTATAATAATAATACTTCTATAGGCTACCTTCGTGCAGCTCCAAGATGGGTTTACACACAGCAGACAGCGGCTCAGATTGGAGGACGGGTCTGATCACCCATTTGAAAGACCGTGGCTGCTATAGTCTTCAGGACAGATACCCCTAAATCCAGCCATACATGGATCAAAATTTGACCGGTTCAGCAGAGCCTGGCCAGATTACAATTCATGTATGGGCAAGCTGGTTGTTGGTCAGTCTACCAATCACCTTCTGTACAACCACCCTTTTGGGTTTTTCATGATCGATCAGTGCTGCAGACTATAGCTGGCAACACCGACCAGTGTATTGTGATGGCGGGGAAGTCTCCCTGGTGTTGGAATACAATAACACAGCGCAAGTGATTTCTACATCGAATTTGTGGATGGGGGAACTAGGTCATTTTTTTTCATTCAACCCACCAGTTGAATGAAAAAAAATTAGTAATGTATGGGATGCCTACATTTCACCAATATATTTGCACTTTTGGTCAGGGATGGTAAAAATAGGTGGATGAGCCCCGGTTTGAACACCTACCTTAAAGTTATACAATGGCAGGATGAAGTTGTAAACATGGAATGGGTATGATGCTTTGCCGAGCTAAACATTATGCACACGATTGCCACATGGTATTCCCATTTGGCTGTCAGCCACTCCTGTCCACCGTGGATAGCTTTTCAGAGACTGCCACAATTGTAAAGCCGGCCATAGATGAAGTGCATCTTGTCTGATCTTTTTACACATAACTACTACTGGCGGCTAAATCCACTAGCAGTAATCGTTGTAATTTGCCAACAGGGAAGGTTTCCTGCTGGCAGAACACAATAGCTCTAGCGTGGGTAGGATTCCCTTGTCAACACTGACTCTGTTGATGGGGGAACAGGTGAAATTCTTTTCTGCAACCTGTGCTTGCCGGAAAGTAAACCATGTCATCTTTGGCCTGCCTTAGTGTCTGATAAATCCAAAACAAATGAGGAACTCCTGCATCCACCACGTGACATTATTCTGTATGATATATAAAGTATCATTCAGGTTATGCTCACTGAAGAGTAAAAAAAAAAAGATATCCACAATGATTAAGTGTCACTAAATAATCAGACTAAGGTGATCCAGGAACATCCTGGACATGTGACTTACTTTTGTAGCTCAAATTGGGCACATTTGCACGTTTTAGTATCTTACTGCATCCGAGTAAAAAACATTGGAATTCACTAAAAAAATGCTACTAAAATACTGCATGAGTTATTTTATCAAGTCATGCATTCTTTAGATTGTAAGCTCCATGAGCAGGGCCCTCACATTCCTTCTGTACTGAAATGTATTGTAATTGTACTGTCTCCATTATATTGTAAATATTGTATTGTAAAGTGCTGCGCAAACTGTTGGCGCTATATAAATCCTGTATAATAATAATAATAATAATATTTTAGTAGTGAAAACCATGTGTTAATGTTTCAGCTGTCAACGGGGTTCCCCACTGACAGTTGAATGTAAAAGAAAGAATTGCCAGCAATAAAAAATTAATAAAAGAACGGTGTGGGGTCCCCCCCTCCATCCATACGGAGGTCTGGTATGGACTTTGAGGGGAACCCCCACGCCAAAAAAAAACTGGTGTGGGGTCCCCCCCAAAATCTATACCAGACCCTTATCCAAGCATGCATCCCGGCAGGTCAGGAAAGGGGGGGGGACGAGAAAGTGCCCCCCTCCTGAACCATACCAGGCCACATGCCTTTAACATGATGGGGTGCTTTGGGGTGGGGGAAGGGCCCCCCCACAGCACCTTGTCCCCATGTTGATGGGGACAAGGGCCTCTTCCCCACAACCCTGAGCTGTGGTTGTGTAGGTCTGTGGGTGGGGGCTTATCATAATCTGGAAGCCCCCTTTAGCAAGGGGGCCCCCAGATCCCGCCCCCCCCTATTTGAATGGGGTACATGGGAGCCCCCCCGCCCCATAGCACCCCCCATGTTGAGGGCATGTGGCCTGGTATGGTTCAGGAGGGGGTGGGGCGCTCTCTTGTGTCCCCACCCCCCCCTTTCCTGACCTGTCAGGCTGCATGCTCGGATACGGGTCTGGTATGGATTTTGGGATGGGACCCCACACCATTTTTTTTTTTGGCGTGGGGGTTCCCCTCAAAATCCATACCGGACCCGAAGGACTTGTTATGGATGGAGGGGGGACCCCACGCTGTTTTTTTATTATTTTTTAATTGCCGGCAATTCTTTCTTTACAGGCAGCTGTCAGTGGGGAACCCCGCTGACAGCTGAAACAGCCTTACAGACCTTCCCCGCGTTTTTGGAGCGTTTTGAAGCGTTTTTGAGACGGTTACCATCCATTTCAATGGGAAGAGGCACTTTTGAGACTTTTTTTTTTCCACAAACATGTCTCAAAGATGCAGCAAGCAAGAATTTTTACACCACACCGCAAGCGCAACACCTCAGTGTGAAAACATACATAGATATACATTCACATACATAGCGAAGCAGTTTTCTTGAGTTTTTCAGGATGCAAAAACTCCTCAGTGTGAAAGCAGCCTAAAACAAACATTCCAATTTTTGCGCAGTGTTTTAAAACACATACCTTGGTTGCACTTTACAAATCCCTTTTTATATCCCTTTTTTTTTCCTTTTCAATATTTTTCTAGAATTTTGCTAAAAACAATATTCCAACTGCAAATTACAACAGCTATAAATGTATTTAAAGCAGACCCAAAAGCAAAACTTTTTTTGCATATTTAAAACAGGAAGTAAGAGGGAATGCCTCCAAAGCGAGGGAATTCCTGGTAGTTGCCAGAACTAGTGTCCACATTGGAAAATATCTCTTCTGTTCCTGTTCTACTAACAACCCACAATTTAGAAGTTTTCTCTCAAACTTGGTGACCAGGACAAATAGAGGATCAGTCTTTCTAATGAGGACAGATTCAGCAATAAAAATGTGACAGGTGTCCTAATCCTTTTCCATTCTATCTTAAAAAAAAACAGTTGCGTTCACTTAAGCTTTAAACCTAGTAAATGCAAACACCAAGGTAAATAAGCTTTTTGGAGAAGTTGGTAGAGTAGAGGAAATGTATGAAATATCAGTTTCACAGGAACCTAAAGACAAATTTGTTGCAGAATTGTCCCAAAGAGGAGACACAATGAGGGTAGATTTACTAAAGGAAAATAGACTTTTCACTTTGCAAGTTCTGTTGCTCCAGAGCTTGGTAAGTGAGGTGAAGCTTCACCTCACAAAGAATACCCAATCATATGGTAAAGAAAATAAAAAAAAACAGCATTTTTGCTTGCACATGATTGGATGATGGAAGTCAGCAGAGCTTCCACACATTTACTAAGCTCTGAAGCAACTGCACTTGCAGAGTTCAGTCTAGTTGCCTTTAGTTGTGTAGTTAACCTCATTTTGTACATGTGCAACACAACAATATATTCAAACATGGAAGAGGTCTTATTTAGCACAATTTCCTCTATCACCTATAGCACTGTACAGTAAAAATGTTGCAAAAAAGATCTATATGAGTTTGCCACCCAAGCTGGTACTAGCAATGAAAATGTCAGCTAAAGCTAAAACTAACTAAACTTAAAATGGCTCCTATGCACGTTCTAACTACCCTGTAGAAGGAAGATGCTTATACTTACCTATTCTCAGAGCACTCTAGTCTGGTCATGTGAATGGCTCCCAGCAGCCGGCTTCAAGGGACAGGCAGGACAGATGACAAGGATGCCCCATAGTAAGCCTATAGGTGACATCTCCACCCAGGGGATTCCGTCCATTGTCAGAGCCTTCTCTCCCCTGAAGCCGGAACGGAGTGGTGATCACGTGCATCTTCCTTTTACAGGGTAGTTGGTACAGGTGCTATAAGTGGGCTGGGAGCAGTTTTAACCTTAGTTAGTGCTAGCCTGGAATTCAACTTCAATGCTTAACCATTTCTTCCAAAAGGATGTATCCGTATGTCCTCTGGTTGAAGTTGTTATGCCGAGATGATGTGTGCAGCTACAGACATCATTCTGGTATTGTTCTTTTCAGTCAGCAATTCCCTTTAATGTAAAAGCCGTCCTAGCATTTAATTTGCTAGCCTGCCGCTTTTTGCGGCTCTCTCAGGCTCTCCTGACCCACCAGGAGACCCGAGTGTGCAGCCGATGGTTGGGCTGTTTTACCATAGAGGTGTTCGGAGAATGAATCGTCTCTTGTCACCCCTATGGTATTAGGAAACAGAAGGAACCAGTGTTTATTCACATCCAGTTTCTGTGGTTTGTTTACAAGTTATTGCTGGCTCGTAAAAGCATCGGATCAGAGTGATCTTGGTCTAATCTGATGGTTTTAAAGGCAGAGGAGACATATGGGGTGTAATAAGACCTCTGTTAAGAGGTCTTGTCACTGCTGAATGTTGTCACAGGGATGTTTACATTCCTTGTAACAGCAATAAAAGTGCTAAAAAAATGTAAAGAGACAGTGTAAAAATAAAAAAATTCCAATAACTAAAAAAATTTTTTAAATCCCCCATGCTTGCGCATAAAGGTGAACGCACGCGTCAGTCCACCCGCATACGTAAACAGAAATCACACCACATTTGAGGTATCATGGTGAACATAAGAGCAATAATTCTAGCACTAGACCTGTTTAACGCTCCACTGGTAATCGGTAAAGGCATTTAAAGCTTCGCCTATAGATATTTTTAGGTATCAAAGTTTGGCACCATTCCACAAGTGTACATCATTTTAAAGCGTGACATTGTTGGGTATCTACTCGGCGTAACATCATCTTTTATATTTTAGCAAAAAAGGTATCATATTTTGTGTTTGTGTGCACTAAAATTTATTAAAGTATATTTAAAAAAAAATGTGCATTTAAAAAATTGCTGGGCAAATAATGTGTGCCATAAAAAATTGCAACACTTACAATTTTATTCTCTAGGGCAGCGGTTCTCAACCTGTGGGTCGTGACCCCTTTGGGGGTCGAACGACCATTTCACAGGGGTCGCCTAAGACCATCGGAAAACACATATTTCCAATGGTCTTAGGAACCGAGACACCGCTCCTCTATCAGTCTCAGGCGATGTGTGGGCGGGATGACATGCTGCCCCTGTCACCTGGCCACACCTCTGGGATCATTCAACAGCTCCGCCTCCTCGCCACTGATTGGCCACCGGAACTGTAGCTCAGGAGAGGCACACAGGCGGCCAATCACCGGCGAGGAGGTGGAGCTTGGAGAGGAGGAGCCGAGCGGCAGCGCGCGTAGATCAAAGAAGATCGAGGGAGCTGCCGGAGCAAGTGAAGAGGAGAGCGGCCAGAGAAGGAGGACAGCTGACAGGTAAGTGCAAATTTTGCTGCTGCAGCCAGGTATGCTGGCTGAGATGGGAGAGGGAGAGAGCGAGCGAGCCCAGGCTGGAGCAGGGGTCAGCAAGGTAAGTATCATTGGTGTCAGTGGGAGGAATAGTGCCTTATCATTTGTGTCACTAATACCAATGATGGGGCACTATTCCTCCCACTGACACCAACGATGGGGCAGTATTCCTCCCCCCACTGACACCAACGATGGGACACTATTCCTCCCCCCACTGACACCAACGATGGGGCACTATTCCTCCCCCCACTGACACCAACGATGGGACACTATTCCTGCCCCCACTGACACCAACGATGGGGCACTATTCCTCCCCCCCACTGACACCAACGATGGGGCACTATTCCTCCCCCCCACTGACACCAACGATGGGGCACTATTCCTACCCCCACTGATACCAACGATGGGGCACTATTCCTCCCCCCACTGATACCAACGATGGGGCACTATTCCTCCCCCCACTGATACCAACGATGGGGCACTATTCCTCCCCCCACTGACACCAACGATGGGGCACTATTCCTCCCCCCACTGACACCAACGATGGGGCACTATTCCTCCCCCCACTGACACCAACGATGGGGCACTATTCCTCCCACTGACACCAACGATGGGGCACTATTCCTCCCACTGACACCAACGATGGGGCACTATTCCTCCCACTGACACCAGCGATGGGGCACTATTCCTCCCACTGATACCAACGATGGGACACTATTCATCCCACTGACATCAGTGATGGGGCACTAGTCCTCCCACTGCAAAATTACAGTTATGAAGCAGCAACAAAAATAATTTTATGGTTGGGGGTCACCACAACATGAGGAACTGTATTAAGGGGTCGCGGCATTAGAAAGGTTGAGAACCACTGCTCTAGGGCCTCTGCTTAATAAACATATATAATGTTTTGGGGTTCTGAGTAATTTTCTAGCAAAAACATTATGATTTTTACACGTAGGACAAAATTGTCAGAATAGGCTTGGGAAGCAAGTGGTTAATCCTTTCCCAGGGGCCACCCATAGATTGTAAAGTGGCGCACTGATCTGTCAACCACTGAAAGTAGAAAAGAATGGTCTAACCTCAGGCAATCAATATCTAAATGCTCTTCTAATATCTCCTCACTAAAATTTGAATGTGAGGTGATCATTTGATGGTAAATAGTTCCCAACAGGATAGCCTATTCTAACTCCACTGCTTCTAACAAATGCTTTAAGCTGTAATATGTGCAATATGTGATGCACATTTGGTAGATCTGCTCTTGTCCTTTCCTTTTTAGTCCAAAGTGTTTTTATATTTCTTTCATACTAATTTAAAGTGGTGTTAAATTTGAAATGTGAAAAAATGCTGACTGGCAGGGTTTTATGACAGAAGAGATCGTAATGGTCTCCTTAGTCATGAATGCTTCCCCCCTCCCTGTCAGCGGTATTGTACGCTGAGCTGCACTTGCGCAGTTGGGAATACATTTACTGCATCCACTCTGTGCCGTGATAAAGACTCCCGTGTGCATGCGCATCATTGCTTGGCCATTCAAGCAGCTGAACAGAGTGAACCTGGAAAGAAGACTGAGAAAAGATGCAAGTGCCTGAGCACTGACTGCAGCTCTGGAGGGCGTGCGGTGCATACTAGCACAGTATGGCATAAACCTGCAGGGGGCCTGTTTATAAAATTTATAATGCTGGTTTAACACACAAATCTAAACAAACCTGTGAAATCATTGCTGAATGAAAAGAGTTACCATCTCCATAAAAAGCCAATATAGGCAACTTTTGCCTTAAGGGAAGCAAAACCATAGCCTTCATCTGGAAAGAAAAACAAACCCTTCCCTACTGTGAAGTTAAACCCAATTATAATGTGTTATGATTAATGAGGAACTCTCTAGCATCCCAAAAGAAACCAAGCAACTGTTCCTATTGTGGTTCGTATGAGTCTTAGGTGACCCCACTGGAATGGACTCCCTCTATTGTAATCATAGTCCCCAAGCTACTATTTTACCCATAACTGGTCACCTGTCTCCCATCATTACCTAATAATAATCCTAAAATGACGATAAACTATACATTCTCAGTGTATCGTCTTTATCGTATCGACTATGTAGTGCAAGAGCTTGGTAGATTTGATACAAACTGAAGGTTTGTATCCATATTGCATAGTTTGGTGAATTTAAAGGAGATTGTATAAAGTACAGTCAGTTTAACCACTAGCCTACAAGGCACTTATACCCCCTTCCTGCCCAGGCATATTTCCAGCTTTCAGCGTTGTCACACTTTGAATGACAATTGCGCGGTCATGCAACATTATACCCATATGAAATTGTTATAATTTTTTTGAGACAAATAGAGCTTTCTTTTGGTGGTATTTAATCACCTCTGGGATTTTTATTTTTTCTTAAACCAAAAACCACTGAAAATTTGGGAAAAAAAAATGTTTTTTCTTAGTTTTTGTTATACAATTTTGTAAATAAGTGATTTTTCTCCTTCACTAATGTGCGCTAATGAGGCTGCAGTGATGGGCACTGATAGGCTGCACTGATGGACACTGATAGGTGGTACTGATGGGCATTGACAGGCATCAATGATGGGCACTGAAAGGCAGCACTGATACATGACACTGATATATGGCACTGATAGGCGGCACTGACTGGCACTGATAGGCGGCACTGACTGGCACTGATAGGCGGCACTGACTGGCACTGATAGGCGGCACTGACTGGCACTGATAGGTTACACTGATTGGCAGCACTGATTGGCATTGATAGGTAGCACTGACTGGCACTGATGGGTGACATTGAAAGACTGCTCAGATGGGCACTGATATGTGGCATTGATGTGCACTGGTATGCACTGATATGTGGCATTGATGTGGCACTGATGGGCACTGGCACTGATGAGCACTGACAGGTGGCACTTCTCTGGCCACACTGATCATTAGGGCACACTGATCATCAGTGCCCTGATGATCAGTGTACATGTCCCCTCCACGGAAAGCCGATTACCGGCTTTCCTCTCCTCTCGAGCTGTCAGCGTGACAGCTCGAGAGGAGAGAAATACCGATAACTGGCATTTCCGTGTTTACATGTGATCAGCTGTGATTGGACACAGCTGATCACATGACCAAGCCGACATCTTTGGCTCTTTTAGTGGGACTGGCGATCGCCGCGCTGCGCGCTCCCTGAGCCGCGCATGCGCAGTGAGAATGGTAGGACGTCATATGACGTCCTATCAGAACGAGAGAACCACCTTGCGCCCGTCAAAGGCAAAACCTTTTTTTTAAATTTTTTTTTTTAGCTTTGGATAGAAGGGAGATGGTTTTTTACATTTATTAGGTTTTTATTGTCGTCTGTGCCCCCGTTAGGGAGATTTACCCTTTCTTGTCCTGTTTTCCATTATTGAAAGTAAAAGAAAATCTAAAATTTTGAGTTGTCCCCAGAAAAGTAATATAGGGTAATCTTCCAATGTGGACACTAGTTCTGGTGACCTAGGGGGCCCTAATGGACTTCCTTAATTTGCAGGAATTTCCTCTCACTTCTTGTTTTGGGTATGTTACAGGAAGTGAAGGTTAATCTCCGCAATGGGACACAGATGGCAAAAAACATGTTTACAGGGGTTATGACCCTCCCTTACTCTATTAAAAAAAATGTTTTGGCTATAGTTCTACTTTACTGCCTGTGGCGCCTCCCTGACTCTAGCTGACAACCCCAGGTCAGTCAGTCTCAAGGAATAAAGGCATACTGAACAGATGCTCAACTGCTCCCTCCTCTCATAGTATACAGTTAAGCTGAGTGTAAAGGTGCATTTTTGTCAAATCTGGCAGTGATATTATGCATGCCATCCAAGGTTTGTAAGCATCTTCAAGGGAATCTGATAAATTGTCTATTCAAGGCATAGCAACAGGTTCTTGTGAAAGCTCATCTTCCACACAATCTGATAATTGTCTTCACTGTGCTCCTCTCCTTTCCCTTTGTTTAATCCCTGTGTAAACTGTTTCTGTCAGTGTCTGAGCTTACAGAGAGATAATAAGTTGCTCCCCCTTCCCCATGTGTTTATGCTTGGCTAATGGCTATAAAGGTTGAGCACTACTTTCCTTGTCAAAGAAGGTAAGAAGGAGTTGGGGAGAAGGTCACCATCTTTCAGTACTCAGAAGCAATGAATTTCCGTGGGCTCTGACCGATAAATGGAGTGGTTAAGGGGAGCATGGCAAAGATATCATTGGTTAATCTATCAAGGGAGCCTGTCACTTTACCATGAAAAAATTCTGAAGGCCATACGAAGTTTGGAGGTGTTTAGCTATTGACTCTGCAGACAGTTGGCGACTTCTGCACACTGTGTGCTTCATCATGCGCTGACCCTGCTCTGTCATTTTACATGGAGTAACACTTCATGACTGAGTTGCTGTTGCTCCTACTTTGTTATAATACCACTAACAGTTGACCGTGGAATATTTAGTAGCAAGGAAATTTCACAGATGGACTTATTGCACAGGTGGCAACCTATCACAGTACCACCCTTGAATTCACTGAGCTCCTGAGAGCGACCCATTCTTTCACAAATGTTTGTTGAAGCAGTCTGCATGCCTAGGTGCTTGATTTTATACACCTGTGGCCATGGAGGTGATTGGAACACCTGAATCTAATGGTTTGGAGGGGTGTCCCAATACGTTTGGCAATATAGTATATGTTGTCTGTCAGAAAATAATGATTAGGCTGAGCCAACCAGCCAGTAGCTGTGCTTGAACAAATTCCAGATGTTGACTGAGTGCATGTCCAATGCTGTGGCTGTACTCTGCTTCTGGTGCCTGGATGTTTCCCAAAGCTGCTGTCCCCTGTTCTAGAATCAATATATGTATCTGACATGTCTCTAGCTAGACGAGTTGATCATTACTACTGTACATTTAGTTTTGGTCTCTGATATATTTCATAGGCTAGCCAATGACTATGATATATTAAAGCTGCAATCACACAATAGCGTTTTGTTAAAAAAACATGCAAAGCTTGATGCCTAATAAGGTGCAAAAGTTACTTTGCTGTATGTAGGGTGGCCCATTGAAATTAAACGCGCATAAGTGTGATGCCTAGTGTTGCCTATCATAGTATGAATGGGACCTAGGGGAGGTTAGTAGCTCAAAGGGGAAACCCTCTATTTTCCTATACAATTCTGTAAAAGCTATTCCTAGTGTCTATCCCTGTCAGTGACGAATGGTTCGCATTTGCATCAGCCCTCCAACTGCTGCTTCTGCAAGATAGCTTGTTCTATGTAAAAACAGACTTGCTGTCGGTCACATGTTAAAAATAAAAAGGAAACCTGAAAAAGAAAACTAATGCCCCAATCACACCTAAGAATTGGTATGCTGCAATGTAATAAATATTTGCTTTTGTGTTGAATACCACTTTAAAGCGGAGTGCCACACAAAATGGGAAGTTCCGCTTTAAGGACTGGTCCCCCTGCTCCCCATTAAGGTTTGGCACCTTTGGGGAGTGGGTACCCGAAATTGACAGGTTCCCGCTCCCATATCCGCTGCAGTCGCCTAGGTCAGTGGCTCTTTACAAACTTAAATGCGGCTTTTCTGTGTGCCGGGCGCCCGCTCCCCTCCCTCCTCTCGGGCGGCCGCCCCAAAAGTCAGGACTCTGCAGCTGTCAGGATGTAGGCGGGGCAGCGTGACGAACTCCTCTCCTCTCATAGTCCGCCCTGAAGACCAGAACGGCGCGGGAGCACGGCGAGAAGAACGCGCGGAGCAAAGGTAAGTGAATTGACACAGGGGGGACTTGGGGACTTAATATGGGGGATGAATTACTATGGGGAATGAATTACTATAGGGGGGTTGAATTACTATATGGGGGATGAATTACTATGGGGGATGAATTACTATATGGGGGATGAATTACTATGGGGGATGAATTACTATATGGGGGAAAATTACTATATGGGGGATGAATTACTATGGGGGATGAATTACTATATGGGGGATGAATTACTATATGGGGGATGAATTACTATATGGGGGATGAATTACTATGGGGGATGAATTACTATAGGGGGATGAATTACTATATGGGGGATGAATTACTATATGGGGGATGAATTACTATGGGGGATGAATTACTATGGGGGATGAATTACTATGGGGGATGAATTACTATATGGGGGATGAATTACTATATGGGGGATGATTTACTATGGGGGATGAATTACTATGGGGAATGAATTACTATAGGGGGGTTGAATTACTATATGGGGGATGAATTACTATGGGGGATGAATTACTATATGGGGGATGAATTACTATGGGGGATGAATTACTATATGGGGGATGAATTACTATATGGGGGATGAATTACTATGGGGGATGAATTACTATATGGGGGATGAATTACTATATGGGGGATGAATTATTATATGGGGGATGAATTATTATATGGGGGATGAATTACTATATGGGGGATGAATTACTATGGGGGATGAATTACTATATGGGGGATGAATTACTATGGGGGATGAATTACTATATGGGGGATGAATTACTATGGGGGATGAATTACTATGGGGGATGAATTACTATATGGGGGATGAATTACTATGGGGGATGAATTACTATATGGGGGATGAATTACTATATGGGGGATGAATTACTATGGGGGATGAATTACTATGGGGGATGAATTACTATATGGGGCATGAATTACTATGGGGGATGAATTACTATATGGGGGATGTATTTTCAGTTTTAAAATGTGGCTCTCAAAATAAATTTCAATCGTGGTTTTGGCGAGATTTGGCTCAGTTGAAAAAAAAGGTTGCCCACCAACCTTTTGGAAGCAAAAGTTGTCCTCCACCCCCCCCCCCCATAGTCTTCTGGGACACGTGACCGGTCCCAGAAGTCTACGAGACCATTCATAAAGCGCAGTGCTACTCGTGCATGCGCAGTGAGCACCCGGCTGTGAAGTTGCAAGCTTTTACAGCCGGGTGCCCACACTGCAGATGGCGGCGCCGGGAACACAGAGCGGACAGTAAAACGAGCTGCGGGGGACACACCGCGGGATCGAGGGACAGGTAAGTATCCGTTCTTTAAAAGTCAGCAGTTACAATTTTTGTCTAGGTGGATAAAAATCGATGATTTAAAAAAAACAAAAAAAACAAAATCGGGTATTTTGTATTTAAATCTGATTTTTTTTTCGTTCTTATCAAATTTATTTTAATAAAATGCGTTTGGAGTAAAAATGCATCTAAATATAGTTTTCTATTTAAGATACATTAACCACTTGCCCTCCTGAGGATTTACCCCCCTTCATGCCCAGGTCATTTTTTGCGTTACGGCGCTGTGTTACTTTAACTGACAATTGCACGATAATGTAACGCTGCACCCTGTGCATTTTTTATTTTTTGCGCTATGAAAAAAAAAAGACAGACAATTTTGAGAAAAAAAATCAATATTTTTTACTTTTTGCTATTAAACATGTCCAGTAAAAAATGTTAAAAATCAAATTTCGTCATAAATTTACACCAAAATGTATTCTGCTACGTCTTTGCTAAAAAAAATCCCAATATGTGTAATTATTTTTTTTTAGACATTAATGGCTCTGGGTTATTTTGAGGGGACAGCAGATTTACACTGTTATACAAGCTGTGCACTCACTACTTTATATTGTAGCAAAGTGTAATTTCTTCAATGTTGTCACACGAAAAGATATAATAAAATATTTACAAAAATGTGAGGGGTGTACTCAACTTCTGTGAGATTCTGTATACATGATTTTGTGCACCCATGCCGCCCTGTAGCAGTATTTCTGATATAGGGCGGACATCAAGCAGTTAACATAGTTTATTCAGTGTAAAGTGGAGCTTATTTATGTAGCATGAGGCTGTATATTCTACAATATTTACATTTTTGGTAAACTAATTCAATGAATTCAAGCTCTGTAAGCTGAGATAACATGCACTTCATTGATGCATTCACACAATTTCACAGTAAAATAACAATTTCACAGTAAAAAAACATGAAATAAAAGAATTTGAGTCGTTCTCTTAACTATGTGTGATTAACCTAGTCACCTAAAATTGGTTCTGATATCGCTGTTTTACTAACCTGACAGTTCATTATTTTAAAAAGGAAACCTTCATTTGGTTTGCAAATATTAAAGACTCTAACTACCAACAAGAATTAGTCGGATTCCTTACATTTAAAGAGCACCTGTCATTTTAGATCCATCATGCCATGCCTGTTAGCGGGCATCCACTCACCTGCTGCCACCACGTCCCTCACCTTGTTGTGTTACTGCCGCGTCACCAGCCGTCCCATTAACCACTCGCCCTCCAGAGGATTTACTTCCCTTCCTGACCAGGCCATTTTTTGCATTATGGCGCTGCGGTACTTTAACTGACAATTGTGCGGTCATGCAACGCTGCACCCAAATGAAATTTATGTCTTTTTTTCCCACGAATTGAGCTTTCTTTTGGTGGTATTTGATTGCCTGTGCGTTTTTTTATTTTTTGGACCATAATAAAAAAATACTGACAATTTTGAGAAAAAAACAATATGTTTGACTTTTTGCTATTAACCTCCCTGGCGGTATTCCCAAGTGTAGCTCAGGGTAAAGTTTCAGCACCACAAGTGGTAGCCCCGAGCTACACTCGGGAATACCCTGCAGCTCTGCTCCAGGATCTTGTCCTGTGCTCCCACGATGTCCCTCCTGCAGTGTCCCCTGCAATGTCCTCCGGCAATGTCCCTAGGGCTTTGTCCTGTGCCCTGCCTGCATTTTTACTGTTCTTTGTGCCTGGAAACTGAGAAATGTCCATGGCGTCCAAAAAGCGTCCCTTTAGGTCAAAATCGGTTTTAGACCAGCTAGAGAACAGCGATAGTAAATTAGAATCACTTGCAGAATTGAGTGATAATGATTTGTGGGGAAATTCATTATCAGACACTGAAAACAATTTTGCGACTTTGCTTAGTGATGTGCGAACTTGGTGCTATATTTCAAATCTCAGTGTTTTTGGTTTGATTATATTATTGAATTAAATTTATTATATTATTATTTTTTATGATTATTTATTAAATTATAATTTATGATTTCATGTTTAAAATGTTTACATACCCGGGATGTTTACTAGACACTTGTTCGGACAGATTTCAGTGAGTTATTCCTAAGAATTACAGGCCTACAATAAATAAAATACATATTTCTATGCAAAAAAATGTACCGCTTTGAGCACAAAAATATGGACATAATCAGACCGCTAGGGAGGCTACACATATCCTGTAAAAAAAATTAGAAAAAATCTAATTTCGTCATAAATTTAGGCCAAAATGTATTCTGCTACATGTCTTTGCTAAAAAAAATCCCAATACTTTAAATTAATTGGTTTACGTGAACGTTCTAGCGTTTACAAATGGCGGTATATATACTGGGATTTTTTTTTTTTTAAGTTTAACTAGTAAAGGCGGTGATCAGCGACTTATAACGGGACTGCGGCAGGCATTCTGACACTGGGGAGAACTGACTTGGTATCACTGAAATCCCCAGTGACACTAATAAAGTGATCAGTGCTAATGAAATGCACTGACACTGTACTAATGGCACTGGTCAGGAAGGGGTTAACATCTGGGGCGATCAAAGGGTTAACTGTGTGGTGGGTGTGTTTTAGTATGGGGCTGTGTGCTTCACTGTAAGAACACTGCTATGCATCGCTGTGCTGTGTACAGCCATTCAAAGCAGTGTGCACGAGCTGACAGGGAGGAGAACTGTTTTGTTTACTAACAGTTTTACCCCGTCAGAGATCCTCGGCAATCACTGTGCACCGGCGAGTACTCACCGTCCGGAACCCGGTGATTGACAGCCACTGCCGCGAATGGCGGCGCTGGTAGGGTATGCGCGCGCCCCCTATCAGGAAATGCAAAATCATGTGTGTATGTATGTATATATATATATATATATATGTGTGATTTTGTGCACCCGTGCCACCCTGTAGCAGTATATCTGTTATAGGGTGGACGGGAAGCGGTTAAAGTGAATGGGACTGTCGTTGAGTCAACAATGGGTCAGAGGAGAAGCCCCTGTGGGACAGAGATGACAGCTGCTCTTTACAAATTATGATTTAAATCAAGCCTTTTCACTAGTGATTTAAATCAAATCCACCCTGGTTTTTGTAGCTGCTGACCTTTATTTTTTTTTATTTTCACTGGAACTCCGCTTTAAGTGCTATGGACCCAAATAGTTTAATAAGAATATAGTGGTATTTTTGAATTGCTAGCAGACATTTAGAATTAGAATTGATCTGTCCACTAAGTGGCCTTTACATATCTTTCGCTTGACTTTTTTGGGAGGAAACCTAAAGTTTTTTTTTTTAAGTTTATGCCCTATTCAAGTAGACAATGAATATGTCTGAGGGTTTGCTGTATTTACTAGGGAGAAAATAAGCAGTGAAGCGTACTATGTGTTGTCATCGTATGGTTAAAATGCGTCGCTTGTTTCAGTTCAAACATGTTGAAGCATGTCGCTCTATTCAGACTTGCCTGTTTAGTGTGAGTATAATGGTAGTAATGGCTGCGGGAGTTGTCACCATTGAAGATATTTTTTTATGATTGTTAGGAAAAGTTTACAGGCGGCAACTGATATGTTTCTTGCTGTTGTCTAGTAATAGGATACTATTACATAGATTTATAGAGCACTGAAGAAACTTTAAAGTGTTGTTAAAACCAAATAATAAAAACTCCCTCTGCATAGCCATGCTTACTTTTAAGCTCCTTTTGATAATCCATGTCATCTTAGATTGTAAGCTCCAAGGAGCAGTGCCCTCCTAACCCTCTTGTATTGAACTGTACTGTTGCTGTATTGTCTCCCTTTATATTGTGAAGCACTGAGCAAACTGTTGGCACTCTATAAATCCTGTATAATAATTGTTGTAAATTTAGCATTAGGTTGTTTCTTTTTTTTTTATTGCGCTCAGCACTTCCTTTTTTGTAGTGATGTGCCGATATATTGGCCGCCGAAAATTATCGTCAGGAAATAGTGTTATTGGCATTTTGCCGATAGAAAAAAAGGTGCCAATAATGGCTGGTCTCTGCGGCGTCTACTCTGCTTAAGTGCCCAGCTGTGATTTACAGTTAACATGTTAGTGAACTGTAGAAATGCTCTGCTATTTGTCTCACATACGCATTAGCGGTGTACCTGCAAGTATTCATGGGACTTGGACATGGGCACATGAGATTTAGTGCAGCACTGTTAACAGATCTTAACTGGGCAAAAACAAACGTTCTTTTAGTCTATTTCCTCATCTGAACAAATGTTTTTTCTTTAGGCCTGGTTCACAGTATCACAAAATGGGCTGCTGTTCCTGCGTTTTTTGCACCATTTTCGACACTCAGTGGCTAGGAAATCGATTTCTTGGCAGTTCACACATGTTTTGACTGCAGGTGCAGGAACAGGTGCAATTCCCGCACCCACAATAATGTGAACCAGGCCTTATGGGCAGTAGTAAAATACAACATAACTGGCCACTCAGTGGAGCTGAAGAGCATGGGAAATACATATCGCTTTGTAACAAGATATACCGAGAAACCAGTCTAGAGGGAATTAGCCAATAAATGTATACGCTTTTTTGCTAATTATCATAACGTTCTTTAGAGGTATTATATTGTATCTTCTATTAAAAAGATGTATGCATCTCTTATGTTCCTCAGCTTTATATAGTGTTAACCTACTGCAACAAGTTGTGTCTGGCCTAAGCCCTGGTTCACATATATGCGGCCGTGCGGGTCGCATTTTGCACAGGCATGAGACTCCCGTGCCCTGTGACACGTAGAGAAGAAGTCCCTGTGCTTCTTTTGAAAACGCAGCCCACACGGGAACCTCAATTCCCAGTACGGTTGCATTTTCCAGTGCGGGCGGCGTGCCATTAGAATTAATAGCACCCACTCGCGGGTCCGCATTCTTCTGTGTGGGTGGTGCAGCTGCACAGATTTTCATGCGGATCCGCAGCGGCATCACCTGCACAGATGTGAACCTAGGGTTATAGTGGACCTTGCAATAATATATAAAAGGTAAGGCTGGCCATAGACGGGCTGTTTATTGGCCAATAAACGGAAAATCAGTCGTTGCTGGCACCAATGCTGCCACCAATGTCCACGAAAAAAACGGCCGTTTTTTGTGGTTTTTCCAACATGACCGATAAAAATAAACGAGAAGATCCACGAAAAAATGGCCGATGGGCTGTCCCCACTAACGGCGTGAATATCGGCCGATTTTTCGTGCGGACGAAAATTCGGCCAATAAACGACCCATCTATGGCCTGCATAAGGTCTACTCCATCTGCCTCCTTTGCAAATAACGTACTGTCAAGCTGGCCATACACTGATTTAAATGTAACTGGTCCAGTAGGGAGTGGCTGAATTTTGATCAGTATGTGTCTGTTCCCTCTTGACAGAAGTCACTTGTTTGATTTCTATCAAAAGTACTTGTTGGAAGACTTTCCTTGATCAGTGGCCATTTGATTACAGCAGCTAATCAGTGTATTGTGACAGTGGTGGGTGCTGCTGTCAGCGAATAAATGTCCTGATGGGTGGAATTCCTCCATTCACCTTATTTAAGTGAATGGAGGAATCTGTCATTTCTTTTTTTTCATTCAGCCAGGTGTCTGAATAAAAAAACGTACAGCTTTTTGTTCTCCTGCGTTTTTTGTTTAATTTGGCTTTTTCTCGCTGATTTTTTTGTCTTGCTCATTGATGATGTG
The DNA here is from genome assembly GCF_062004578.1 of Staurois parvus. Lineage (NCBI taxonomy): Eukaryota > Metazoa > Chordata > Amphibia > Anura > Ranidae > Staurois > Staurois parvus. The sequence goes on along the minus strand of NW_028318246.1, from coordinate 4,347,237 downwards.
TATGATATAATTCCATTCATGCTCACACAGCACAAGAGAAGCCATGTGTCTTGTGCAGTGGGATTAGAACACCTGTCAGTTTTATTGCTGTCTGTGCCCCCGTTAAGGAGATTCACCCTCTCTATTTGTCCTGTTTACTATTATCATTGAAAGTGAAAGAAAATCCCAAGTTTTGGGTTGTAAAGTAATAGAGAGGAAAATTTCCAGTGGGGGCACTAGTTCTGGTGACCGAGGGGTCCCCAAGGAATTCCCTTAATTTGCAGGATTTCCTCTCACTTCCTGTTTGGCTTTGGAACAGGAAGTGAAGGGAAATCTCCACAATGGGATACAAATGGCAAAAAAAATCTGAGAGCTGTTATAACTAGTGGTGAACCAAAATGCAAATTCTGGTGCCGAAACCGATACAGAAAATTTATATTTTTATATATATATATATATATATATATATATTATTTATTTATTTATTTTTTATCGTGTGATTTTATTGCTATCGCATAGGGGACCAATAGTCCTCTATGTGATAGCATATAAGTGACAGGTCCTCTTTGTAGGGGGGGGCAGTGTGTGCAAGGAGGGGGAAGGAGAGGAGCAGTGCATACAGAGAGGCTCCCTCACTGGCTGTCACTTTATGTCAGTGCCCCTTTTTAAATGTAATTATCAGCTTTTTTTTCTTTTCTTCTTCACTATAGCTCAGGGAATGAGCTGTCACTTTCCCCAGAGCTAAAGGAAACTAAGGGGCGGGGTCACTGGGTGACCCTAACCCTTTGTTTCTTTTAGCCCTCCAAGAATTAGAGCTCCTTCTCTAAGCTATAGTAAAAGAAAATAAAGACGATAATTACATTTAAAAATCGGCATTGTTTTTAAATGCAATTGCCAGCTTTTGTTTTTTCAGGGCCAGGGAAAGAACAGGACTAATGTTTGTCAGACATAGCAGTCTAATCCTTATGCAGTAGTCCCGATCTTCACTTCTATACCAATCTGCTGGGACATATAATTGCCGAGAACCACAGCATCAGTATTTCTCCGCCGGGACTATTTGATGATTTTCGGGTGCAAGTAATACTTGTGCTGCTGTTCCCGGCAATTACATTGCTATAGCAGTGAACTGAAGGTCGGGACTCTAGTTTAATTTTCAGAATTTCTGCATAAGGATTACTAGTGGTCAGAAACTTCTGCATAAACATGAGACCGCTGGTGCTTGATAAACATGGAATGCTGCAGAGAACTACAAGAGGTAAGCACTTGAATCCAGGGGTTAAATAGTCCTGTTCCTTCCGCTGCCCCCCAGCTGAGCAGAAGTTTTTTTTGTAATTGAGGCAGCTAAAAGGTTTCTCAGCAGTAGTCCTGTTCCTGGCCGCAGTGCCCTGCTGATTCAGAAAATAGCTGAACAGTAGGGATGCACCAAAATTTGTTTTCGTCCAAAAACACCCCTATCGGCCTTTGATAGATATGAAAATATGTATATTAATAATAATATAATATAATAAATATATTAATAGTATAAAGCTCTGGTCTGATCATGTAGGCCCTTTACAAAATAATCAAGAGTGGGTGACTGGGGACAAAGAGAAGGCAAATTTATTGAATACCTTCTTCAGCTCTGTGTATACAAAGGAGCATGGGGGAGCTCTTGTCCATAATGGGCATGGTATTGACACAGCTCCAGATGATCCACATTGGCTAACAACTGATATGATTCAAAAATATTTAGACAGTATAAAGGTGAATAAAGTACCTGGACTGGATCGCATACACCCACGGGTCCTTAAAGAATTGAGCTCTGTCATTTCAAAGCCATTGTTTCTAATTTTTAGGGACTCTTTAATGACTGGCATAGTACCACTGGATTGGTACTAATTACTCTTTACAAAGTAATTATAGACCTGTTAGTTTAACGTCTATAGTTGGGAAGATTCTGGAGAGTTTAATAAAAGACCACATAGATGAGTTCTTGCTGGAAAAAAAATATTTTAAGCAACAGACAGCATGGATTCATGAAAGACAGAAGTTGTCAAACCAATCTGATTTTTTTTTTATGAGGAGGTGAGCAAGACCTTGGACAGAGGGGTGGCGGTGGACTTGGTATACTTGGATTTTGCAAAAGCATTTGACACAGTTCCCCACACACGGCTAATGTGTAAGGTAAAGTCTACGGTTTTGGAAAAATCCGTATGTAAATGGATAGAAAACTGGCTAAAAGATCATATTCAAAGAGTAGTGGTTAATGATTCATACTCTGAATGGTCTAGGGTTGTCAGTGGTGTACCCCAGGGTTCAGTGTTGGGACCCTTACTTTTTAATATATTTATAAATGTTTTAGGGTCTGAGATTGAAAATCCCATTTCAGTCTTTGCAGATGACACCAAGCTGTGTAGTGGCATAACATCCTTACAGGATGTCTTCAATTTACAAGCTGACCTCAATGCACTGTTTAATTGAGCAACCATGTGGCAAATGAGGTTTAATGTTGATAAATGTAAGGTTATGCACTTGGGGGCTAAGAATATGCATGCATCATACATACTAAGGGGAGTACAACTGGGGGAATCAATGGTGGAGAAGGATCTGGGGGTTCTGGTAGATCACAAGCTTAATAATGGCATGCAATGCCAAGCTGCGGTTTCTAAAGCGAGCAAAATCCTCTCTTTTATTAAAAGAGGTATAGACTCCAGAGAGAGAGATATCATATTACCCCTGTACAAATCATTAGTAATACCTCATCTGGAATATGCAGTTCAGTTTTGGGCACCAATTCACAAAAAGAACATTGGGGAACTGGAGAAAGTGCAGAGAAGGGCAACCAAACTGATAAGAGGCATGGAGGAGCTCAGCTATGAGGAAAGATTAGAGGAACTGAATTTATTCTCTCTTGAGAAGAGGAGATTAAGAGGGGATATGATCAACATGTATAAATACATCAGTGGTTCATATAGTGAACTTGGTGTAGAGCTATTCACCCAGAGGTCATCACAGAGGACAAGGGGGCACTCTTTACGTCTGGAGGAAAAGAAATGTAATCTCCAAGCACGGAAAGATTTCTTCACAGTGAGAGCTGTGAAATGTGGAATAGACTCCCTCAAGAGTTGGTTCTGGCCAGCTCGGTGGATTGCTTCAAAAAAGTCCTGGATTCTTTCTTGGAAACACAGACTATAACTGGATACTGACATTTTTAGGGAAAGTTGATCCAGGGAATATCTGATTGCCTCTCAGGGGATCAGGAAGGATTTTTTTCCCCAGCAGGAGCAAATTGCATCATGCTTTGCTGTTTTTTTTTTTTTTTGCCTTTCTCTGGATCAACTGTGGATATAGGATTATAACTTTGTCTTTTCTATGGTTGAAGTGGATGGACTTTTGTCTTTTTTCATCCAGACTAACTATGTATGTATTAAATACAGGCGCTGAAAATAACTCTGGTGGTTCTCAGCTTTACCTGGAAACCCGATGCTGAGCATAGAGATCAGTGAAGGAAAGATGGCCTCCACTCATCTCTATGCCCTTTGAGGACCAGAGCAACGTCATTACATCACTTCCGATTCTGGCACCTTGTAGACAAGGCTTTTTTTTTAAAAGCACTAGATCAATTCTTTTTTTTTTGATCTAATGCTTTACATTGTTCAGGAGAGATGTGGGGTCTTATTGACCCCATATCTCTTCATAAAAAGGATCTGTCCCTGCTTATTTCTATCAAAAAGGGATGTTTGCATTCCCTGTGATTGGAATAAAATTGCATTTGAAAAATATATTAATTTTTAAAAATTGTCCATTTCGGTTTTGGTTTTCGGCCAAGTGCATCCTTAATTTTTGTTTTTTGCACCAGAATTTTCATTTCAGTGCACCACTAGCCTTAGGGAATATTTTCATATGGTGCCCTCTGAAGAGCAATCCACATTCAGATTGCTCTTCAGAGGGCACTTGACAAGACAGTGAGGAGGTGTTATGTCACCTCCTCAACACCTGTTTAACCTCCATAGCAGCGCCCCCAACTGCATGCATTGCACATGAATGCGGGAAGCCCCAGTTCGCTTGAATGGGCTGCTTTCGTGTCCTAGTGGCACCATCCACTGCCCTACTGCCACCCCCTCCTTGGACCATCCAAAGGTGTTCCAGCTCTTTTACAGTTCTATACTAAAGTCCCATTCCACTGGGACATCCAATCGACCAAAAGGCGCTTATGCCGGCCTATCACAGAGGCAAAGATCATAACCGCTCTGTCCACCGCTCTGTATGCTCCTCACTTCCGGTTACCCCACATGTAAACATCATCCTTTTTAAAAATGGAAAGCATTTGATTGCACAGTTTTTTGTTTTTTTAAATGTGTGTGATCAAATGCTTTAAGGGCAGAGATGGGATCTGGGGTCTTATTGACCCCAGATCTGTCCATTAAGAGTACCTGTCACTGCCAATTGCTGTCACAAGTGATGTTTATGTTCCTTGTGACAGCAATAAATGTGAAAAAAAATTAAAGCGAAAGTATAAAAATAAATAATTAAAAATATGCTAGGCACCCCCATCCTAACACACAAAGGAGAACGTACGAGTTGGTCCTGCACGCATGCAAACAGCGATTGTCACACACATGTATCACAGTGAACGACAAATTATGGGCAGTAATTCTAGCACCAGACCTCCTGTGTAAATCCAAAGTGGTAACCTGTAAAGGCTTTTAAAGCGTCTCCTATGGATAGTAAAATGTACATTGTTTGTTGCCGTTGCATGGGTTTGTGCATTTTTTTAACCGCCTCCCGACCGCCATATAAGGAAATGACGGACAGGCGGTAGTTCTCTCGTTTTGGGAGGATGTCATATGATGTCCTCCCACTCTAACCGTGTGTGCGTGCCCCCCGGGGGCGTGCAGCGCGGCGATCGGTGGTTCACCGATCAGCGGAAAGAGACAATAACTTCAGCTCTGTCATGTGATCAGCTGTGTCCAATCACAACTGATCGCATGTAAATAAGGAAATGCCGGTTATCTGCATTTCTCTCCTCACGAACTGTCACACTGACAGCTTGTGAGGAGAGGAGAGCCAATAATCAGCATTCCTCAGAGGGAACATCTATACTGATCATCAGTGCCCTAATGATCAGTGTAGCCCCATCAGTGCCACCTGTCAGTGTCCATCAATGTCACCTGTCAGTGCCCATCAATGCCACATATCAGTGCCTACCAGTGCACATCAATGCCACATATCAGTGCCCATCTGGGCTGCCTGTCAGTGCCAGTCAGTGCTGCTTATCAGTGCCGCCTATCAGTGCCATATATGAGTACTGCCTTTCAGTGCCCATCAATGATGTCTGTCAATACCCACCAGTGATGCCTGTCAATGCCCATCAGTGCCACTTACCAGTGCCTGCTCATCCGTGCCCATCAGTGCCGTCTATCAGTGCCCATTAGTGCAGCCTATCAGTGCCCATCACTGCAGCCTCATTAGCAAACATCAGTGAAGGAGAAAAATTACTCATTTACAAAATTTTATAACAGAAACTAAGAAAAAACTTTTTTAAAAAAAATTTTTTTCAGTGGTTTTTGGTTTGTTTAGCAAAAAATAAAAAAACCCAGTGGCGATTAAATACCACCAAAAGAAAGCTCTTTCTGTCTGAAAAAAATGATAAATATTTCATATGGGTACAGTGTTGTATGACCACGCAATTGTCATTCAAAGTGTGACAGTGCTGAAAATTGGCCTGGGCAGGAAGGGGGTGAAAGTGCCCGGTAGACAAGTGGTTAAAGTGTGATATGTTTAGTATCTATTTACTCGGTTTAACATCATCTTCTATACTTGACCAAAAAATTGGATTGTGTTCTTTTGCATGACAATTAAAAAATTTTTTTTTTCAACCTCCCTGGCGGTATGATTATTTCAGATTTTTGGTTCTGAAAGCGGTACCATTATTTTGCATGGAAATTTGGCGTTTTATATTTTAGGCCTGCAATTCTTAGGAATAACTCACTGAAATCTGTCCGAACAAGAGTCTAGTAAACATCCCGGGTAGGATAAAACGTGAAACACGAAATCATAAATTATAATTTCATAAATAATCATAAAAAATAATAATATAATAAATTTAATTCAATAATATATTCAAACCAAAAACACTGAAATTTGAAATACAGCGCCAAGTTCGCACATCACTGAGCAAACTTGCAAAAACGTTTTCAGTGTCTGATGAAGAATTTCCCCACAAATCATTATCACTCAATTCTGCAAGTGGTTCTAATTTACTATCGCTGTTCTCTAGCTGATCTAAACCCGCTTTTGACCTAAAGGGACGCTTTTTGGACGCCATGGACATTTCTCAGTTTCCAGGTAGAAAGAACAGTAAAAATGAAGGCGGGGCACAGGACAAAGCACTAGGGACAAAATGTATGTGAAACGGTTTAATACAGTAATGTTTTACTATGTGATTTTAGTGATTTTTGTGAATGTCACGTTTTGTCATTTTCAAATTCCCCGACGTTCCGTCCCCCGTATGTCCCGGCGCTCGCAGAGGACGGAACCCAGATGACAGATGCCGGCATCCGCTGAATTACATTGCCGGGGACACTGCAGGAGAGACATCGCAGGAGCGCAGGACAAGGTAAGTGACCGAGGTATCGCGGAGCAGCGCCGCATCGTAAGCCCGAGTGTATTGTCTGAAATTCTACTTAAATGATTTTAGATGGTAAGATGCAAGGCCATTCTGAGAAAACATTACACAGACATTTGGCCAGAGGGTGTGTCGCTGCACTAGGTTTTTTTCTCTTCCCTTTCATTTGCTTTCCTAGCAATGTTTGGCTACCCTGCTATTTCAGTTAACTCTTTTTAAGCACTCTACTTTAGGAAAACCAATGAAGAGGTATTATATATAATGTATAAAGGATATGAGTGTGGTTTGTACAGCTCTGCGATATTTTGCCAGGGAGAACAGTTTGCCCCGGTAAATCCAAATTTCTGTTTCTTACTTTTATCTTTGAACTAGTCTTGATAAACTGCTGAGACATATTGCATTGACTGATAGTTTGTCAATTTGTATCAAAAGTGTGACCTTGGTGGGAATCATCCATGGCACCACCTGCCTGGAGTTTTCATGTTCTCCCTGTGCCTACATGGGTTTCCTCCAGGTACTCTGGTTTCCTCCCACACTTCAAAGCCATGCTGGTAGATTAACTGGATCCTGTCTAAATTGGCCCTAGTATGTGTATGTATAAATGTGAGTTATGGACTTTAGATTGTACACCCCTTGAGGGTTAGGGACTGATGTGAATGTACTATATATATGTAAAGCGCTGCGTAAATTGACAGCACTATATAAGTACCTGTAATCAATAAATAAATGTGGGAGTAAGTATTGGAGTCATCATCAATAGAAGATCTGCTTATTTCAGGAGGTGGATAAGGGGAAAAAATTTACAAAGTAGCTTTATATTAAACTTCTGGGGAGCATGATGCCAGACTTTCAGACCAGGTTCATATATTTGCAGGGCCTGTTTGAGCGCGTATTGTAAAAAGAGTCTGCTGCGATTTTCTTTCAGCGGTTCAGGTGCAAATTTTTAAAGTGTATGATGCTTGAAATTGCACCTGAATTGAACTGAAAATTGTACCTGACTCTTAAAAATTGCACTGCGGCACAACCGCACATAAGTGAACTGGCTCCATAGAAAGCCGGTTTGGTTCACATATCATGCGAATCGGATACGGTACACATCCAATTTGCATATACAGTTAGGTCCATATATATTTGGACACAGGCACAATTTTAGTTTTTTTCAGGTATTTTCCAAAACATATTCAAGCTTTAGTTATATAATGGATATGGGCTGAAAGTGCACTCTCAGGTTTACTTTGAGGATATGTACATCCAAATTGGAGGAAGGGTTTAGGAATTACAGCTCTTAAGAGTAGCCATCCCCCCTTTTTCAAGGGACCAAAAGTATTTGGACAATTGAATCAAAAGTTATTTCATGGCCAGGTGTGGGCTACTCCTTTGTTGTTTCTTCATCAGTTAAGCAGGTAACAGGTCTGGAGTTGATTCTAAGTGTGGTATTTGTATTTGAAATCTATCGCTGTGAACCTATATCATGCGTCCAAAGGAGCTAGCCATGCAAGTGAAACATGCCATTGTAATGCTTCAAAAATTAAACAAATCCATCAGAGAGATATCAGCAACATTAGGAGTGGCCAAATCAACAGTTTGGTACATTCTGAGGAAAGAAGAACGCACTGGTGAGCTAAGCAACATAAAAAGGCATGGATGTCCACAGAAGACAACAGTGGTGGATAATCACAGGATCCTCTCTATGGTAAAGAAAAACCCATTCACAACATCCAGACAAGTGAAGGACACTCTCCAGGAGATGGGCGTATCATTGTCAAAGTTTACAATCAAGAGAAAACTTCACGAGAGCAAATACAGAGGGTTCACCACAAGGTGCAAACCATTCATAAGCCTGAAGAATAGAAAAGCCAGATTAGACTTTGCCAAAAAACATCTAAAAAAGCCAGACCAGTTCTGGAAAAGCATTCTTTGGACGGATGAAACTAAGATTAATCTGTACCAGAATGACAGGAAGAAAAGTATGGAGAAGACTTGAAACAGCTCATGATCCAAAGCACACAACGTCATCTGTAAAACATGGTGGAAGAAGTGTGATGGTATGGGCATGCTGGCTTCCAGTTGCACTGGGTCATTGGTGTTTATTGATGATGTGACAGAAGACAGAAGCAGCCGGATGAATCCTGCAGTGTTTAGAGATATCCTGTCAGCCCAGATTCAGCCAAATGCAGCAAAGTTGATTGGACGGCGCTTCACAGTACAGATGGACAATGGTCCAAAATACACTGCAAAAGCAACACAGGAGCTTTCGAAGAAAAATAAGTGGAATATTCTGCAATGGCCAAGTCAATCACCTGATCTCAACCCAATTGAGCATGCATTTCACTTGCTGAAGGCAAAACTAAAGGCAGAAAGACCCACAAACAAAGAACAACTGAAGACAGCTACAGTTAGAGCATGGAAAAGCATCAGAAAGGAGGAAACCCAGTCTTTGGCAATGTCCATGGATTCCAGACTTCAGGCAGTCATTGCCAGTAAAGGATTCTCAACAAAATATTAAAAATGAACATTATATTTATGATTATATTCACTTGTCCAATTACATTTGAGCCCCTGAAAATGGAGGGACTGTGTATAAAAATGATTGCAGTTTCTAAAATTTGTACTTGACATTTATGTTCAATCCCTTGAATTAAAGCTGAAAGTCTACACTTCAAATTCATTTGGATTGTTTCGTTTTAGTTTTATTCTAGCGGCATACAGAGCCAAAACTATGAAAATTGTGCCTGTGTCTGAATATATATGGACCTAACAGTATGTGAACCAGGGCTCATATGTGAGTAGTACTATTCTCCTCTCTAAGGTAGCGTGGAAACATTTTAACTGAGCTAATGTGGTATGTTTGAAGTGTAAATTTGGAATCTGTCATGCCTGCAAAGAAAAAAAAAAGCTGTCCTCTGTGAAGTTATGATAGTAAAAGAGAGACAAACTTTAACATATGAGTGTGATGTTTATGAAATGTTTATGAAAATTTTCTAGCATTCGTGACAGACAGTCACACTGTAATGTTCTCTTTCAAATGGCCACAACGTAATACAATGCAGATCTTTGTAAATACTCTGTTATGATTATAAATGCCATCTCAAAGTATTAATACCACACCCTAACCATTGTAATTTTTCTGCTAATGAAATACACATTTTAGCTAGTTAAAGGACCTAAGGCAGGCCGTACATGGAGGGAACTTTTTCCTGCAACCTGTGAAAGAAATGCAGACAATGTTGACAAGGGAATCCCTCAAGGCCAAGCCATTGTATTCTCCCGGTGTGGGAGGTATTGAGGGAGCCATCCCCTCCATGAGAAGATAGTGGTTAATACTAGCAGCTATACCAGCCACTAGCCACTGGTGGAAAGCCAGGTGCCGGGATGTGGTTTCTGGTTGCCATGGCGACCTGGGATTTTTAAAGCCCTGCCCCCCATATATCCTGGTTCCCCCCTCTCTACACCCCCCCCCCCCTCATCTGTATACACACTGGATCTGGTGGTCCCCCCCTTTCTATATGCACCCTGCCCCCCTCCACTGTATACACACTTGTCCTGTCCTCCCCCTCTATATATGCCCTGGGCTTGGTCCTCCCCCCTTTTTTTGTAAAAGTACTCTACAAAACAGAGCCTTTGAGCATTCCCCGGCTCAAAAGAAAACATAGCATAGAAGAACAATCCCAACTGAAGTCACAACTCCGGTACCCCTCGATCAACAAGAGTAGCAGCATCCACATGACCAAGGTAGGCAATCAGGAGCTAGAAGTTAGGCCCTTTCATGTTGAATAGGCACATATCAAATTTCAGAAATATAAGTAAGAAAATTAGGAGTATAATACGATAAATAATAAAGTGCAGTGTGAGCAAAGTATAGTCCCAGGGAGATGCTAAAAGGTGGAGAGGGGGTACACGGGGGGGGGAGGGGGGCTGCCAGGTCAATCCGGGCATAGTGCCTCCCCCTGAAGGAACATAGGATGCACTCACCTTTCACCTTAGTCAAGCACAGTATCATCTTTAGCATTAGTAGTAGAGGGAAATTTGATCCAAATTTCCCAGATCTTATGGAACTTTTTGGGCAACCTCAGGAGAGATATGTCAATTTATACAATGGGGCCACTGAATTTACCAGTTTCTTCCAGTTTTCTAAAGTAGGGGGTCTATCCAATTTCCAAGCCAGAACAACGGCTTTCCTAGCATAAAACAACAGTAGACCCAAAAGTGTTCTGGAGGCCCTAGAAAAGGCTACATGATTGACCAAGCCCAGGAGATAAACAGCCACTGTTTCAGGGACTGAAATTGTGGTTAAAAGCAAATACACTTTAAGACATCAGCCTAACATACTTGTATATGGGAACAGGGCCAAAAAACACGAACAAAGTCTGCAGCTATGTCTCTGCACTGTCAACAATTAGATTCCACTGTGGGATAAATACGATATAGCCTCTGCGGTGTATGGTAGGCCATGTGAAGAATTTTAAATTAAATTAGCCCATCCCGTGTGGCCACCAGTTGAGTAAAGGGGTAATCCCAGGCATCCTCCCAATCCTCTCTGTCCAGATCTGACACTTCTACCCGCCACTTGAATTGTAAAAGCTCAAGACCAATGTGCACTGATGGCTGTAAAGCCTTGTAAATTTTGGATAAAGACTTTGCCAGATCAGCATCATGTAGTAAAAATTCTAAATCATTTTGAAGTAGGTTAAGTGTAGAGTGTCCAATTTGGGAGAAGTAGACATGGCGCAGTTGTAAAAACCGGAAGAATAAGGAATTAGGGAGATTATGGTTTTGTTTTAGCTTATCAAACGTAATTGGGGAACCGCTGTCACAAATGTCGGTCACATATTATATACCTCGTCAAGCCCATACAGAGGGATCAGGGATAGTCAAGAATTCTGGGAGTTTTGGGTTAAACTAGAGAGGAATATGCAGGGACCAGAAAGCAGAGCTGAAGCGCCACTTTAAAGACCATCTCCAGCACATACAGTATCTCCCAGAAGTGAGTACACCCCTCATATTTTTGTAAATAGTTTATTATATCTTTTCATGTGACAACACTGAAGAAATAACACTTTGCTGCAATGTAAAGTAGTGAGTGTACAGCTTGTTTAACAGTGTAAATTTGCTGTCCCCTCAAAATAACTTAACACACAGCCATTAATGTCTAAACCACTAGCAACAAAAGTGAGTACACCCTAAGTGAAAATGTCCAAATTGGGCCCAAAGTGTCAATATTTTGTGTGGCTACCGTTATTTTGCATCACTTCCTTAATCCTCTTGGCATGGAGTTCACCAGAGCTTCCCAGGTTGCCACTGGAGTCTTCTTCCACTCCTTCATGACGACATCACGGAGCTGGTGAATACCCTCAGCATCTTGAGCAAGGCAGTGGTCGTCTTGGAGGTGTGTTTGGGGTTGTTATCATATTGGAATACTGCCCTGCGGCCCAGTCTCCGAAGGGAGGGGATCATGCTCTGCTTCACTATGTCACAGTACATCTTGGCATTCATGGTTGCCTCAATGAATTGCAGCTCCCCAGTGCCGGCAGCAATCATGCAGCCCCAGACCATGACACTCCCACCAACATGCTTGACTGTAGGCAAGACACACTTGTCTCTTGTACTCCTCGCCTGGTTATCTAAACCAAATAAGTTTCTCTTGGTCTCATCAGACCACAGGACATGGTTCCAGTAATCCAAGTCCTTAGTCTGCTTGTCTTCAGCAAACTGCGGGCTTTCCTTTGCATCATCTTTAGAAGAGGCTTCCTTCAGGGATGACAGCCATGCAGACCAATTTGATGCAGTGTGCGGCTTATGGTGTGAGCACTGACAGGCTAACCCCCCACACCTTCAACCTCTGCAGCAATTCTGGCAGCAATCATACATCTATTTCCCAAAGACAACCTCTGGATATGACGCTGAGCACGTGCACTCAACTGCTTTGGTTGACCATGGCGAGGCCTGTTCTGAGTGGAACCTGTCCTGTTAAACTGCTGTATGGTCTTGGCCACCATGCTGCAACTCAGTTTCAGGGTCTTGACAATCTTCTTACAGCCTAGGCCAGGGGTGGGCAAACTTTTTGACTTGAGGGCCGCAATGGGTTCATATATTGGACCCGGGGGCCGGACCAAGAGTAGATGAATGATGTGTATGTGTCATCCATAGTAAGTATAGTAATATTCCCCCATATTAAGCATAGTAATTAATCCCCCATATAGTAATTCATCCCCCATAGTAATTCATCCCCCATATAGTAATTCATCCCCCATATAGTAATTCATCCCCCATAGTAATTCATCCCCCATATAGTAATTCATCCCCCATAGTAATTCATCCCCCATATAGTAATTCATCCCCCATATAGTAATTCATCCCCCATATAGTACTTCATCCCCCATAGTAATTCATCCCCCATATAGTAATTCATCCCCCATATAGTAATTCATCCCCCATAGTAATTCATCCCCCATATAGTAATTCATCCCCCATAGTAATTCATCCCCCATATAGTAATTCATCCCCCATATAGTAATTCATCCCCCATATAGTACTTCATCCCCCATAGTAATTCATCCCCCATATAGTAATTCATCCCCCATATAGTAATTCATCCCCCATATAGTAATTCATCCCCCATAGTAATTCATCCCCCCTATAGTAATTCATCCCCCCTATAGTAATTCATCCCCCATAGTAATTCATCCCCCATATAGTAATTCATCCCTCCTATAGTAATTCATCCCCCATATAGTAATTCATCCCCCATATAGTAATTCATCCCCCATATAGTACTTCATCCCCCATAGTAATTCATCCCCCATATAGTAATTCATCCCCCATAGTAATTCATCCCCCATAGTAATTCATCCCCCATAGTAATTCATCCCCCATATAGTAATTCATCCCCCATAGTAATTCATCCCCCCTATAGTAATTCATCCCCCCTATAGTAATTGATCCCCCATAGTAATTCATCCCCCATATAGTAATTCATCCCTCCTATAGTAATTCATCCCCCCTATAGTAATTCATCCCCCATATTAAGTCCCCAAGTCCCCCCTGTGTCAATTCACTTACCTTCGCTCCGCGCGTTCCTCTCGCCGTGTTCCCGCGCCGTTCTGGTCTTCAGGGCGGACTGTGAGAGGAGCCTAGCTCCCCTCCCCTCACGTTCGTCACGCTGCCCCGCCTACACACATCCTGACAGCCACATCCGCGGGCCGGATTAAAAGGTCCGACGGGCCGTATACGGCCCGCGGGCCGTAGTTTGCCCATTGCTGGCCTAGGCCATCTTTATGTAGAGCAACAATTCTTTTTTTCAGATCCTCAGAGTTCTTTACCATGAGGTGCCATGTTGAGCTTCCAGTGACCAGTATGAGAGAGTGAGTGATAACACCAAATTTAACACACCTACTCCCCATTCACACCTGAGACCTTGTAACACTAACGAGTCACATGACATCGGGGAGGGAAAATGGTAAATTGGGCCCAATTTGGACATTTTCACTTAGGGGAGTACTCACTTTGGTTGCCAGCGGTGTAGACATTAATGGCTGTGTGTTGAGTTATTTTGAGGGGACAGCAAATTTACACTGTTATACAAGCTGTACACTCACTACTTTATATTGTAGCAAAGTGTCATTTCTTCAGTGTTGTCACATGAAAAGAAATAATAAAATATTTACAAAAAAGTGAGGGCTGTGCTCACTTCTGTGAGATACTGTACCTGCAGTAGCCTTCAAAGCCCTGCTACTGAATCCTTGCCCATTCTGACAGGAAAAGCTTCAAAACTTCTTAGTTGTGTTGGAGCTTACCTGCCTACTGCATGTCCCTATTGGTTATTGGGGAAGCCCATCATAATAAGGGACCAGTAGGAACGTATGGGGAGGGTGAGGCAGAGTGGCAAGTGAACACCTTTCATCTAACGTAATTATCTCTTACAAAAGCCTCTTCGAAAAGCAAAATTGTGTTTTGTTTGTAGTGACTAGCTTGCATTTTGCTTTAAAGTGGTTTGTAGAGTGGTAAAAGATTCCTCTCAATAATATACACTATTTTGAATAACAAAATTGTAAACCTTACACTACCTACAATGTTATGTAAACGTAAAAAATTAAGCAGGACAGATGGTTGTAACTGACTAATAAAACTGATAGTATAATATAGAAGAGACAGTGTTTTTTTAAGTGGGTTTTTTATACCTTTTTTTTTTTAAAAAAAGTTATTTTCTCCTGGTCCAGTGATTTTCAAAGGTTTGTTTATAAACCATCTTTGGGCACTGTTTTATACTTAATTTCATAAATGTGTGTTCTGTGAAACGGTAATCAGTGTCTAATAATCAATGTTAAAATTGAATTATTTGGTTGTATATTTGACACTACCTTTCAATCTTACCTCCAAAAAAAAATTTGATCATATTTCAGTAATATACTATAAAATAAGCTTTTATTATCTCTGCGCTTTTGAATTTGAATTGTAATCAGCTTTCTTGATGCTAGGTGCTTGCTTTAATGCACAATATGACATCATCGTTAATGATATAATCCAAGGCTAAGGTGATTCTAAACAGCTTTGATGCAATCTGAAACCTCTTTAAAACTTGGCCAGCATGCTACCTTCGCTGCAAATGATTCTCTTCATATCCCAGAATTCTGCTTGCCTTTGTCACCATGGCTACAGTGCAACACATGTCTCTCTAAGTCATTGACTGCTAAGTCAGCATGGATCACTTTGCTTTTTCCACTCTGTAAGGGCTGCTAAGGTCTGTTGATGGAAAGACAAAAGTGAGTCCTCAAGCAAGGCATCTTGTGTTCCTTCTACAGAGCAGAAACCGAATGGATCCGGAAAGGGTTCAAGAACCAGGGACCTCTTTGGGCAGCATTTTACACCTAAGTAAATGAAGATCGGGGTTCGTTAAATACCTGACGTTGTTTTAAACTTTGGAACTGTTTCTCAGTCACAAAGGAAAAAATCTTGGTGCAAACCCAAAAAAGTGAATAGTATTGTTCTAATTTCTTATTTAATGGTTTTGAGAATGCATCTCGATGGAGGGGACTGAAGTTTTAATAAGCATGCGTGAAGACCCTAGCTTTCATGTTCGCTACAGGTAAGAAAGTATTTTGTACTTTTGTAGATGTAGTCATAGTTGCAGGAACAATTCTTGCTGTTCTAAAGGTTTTGAAATTATTTTAGTATTTATGATGCTCTTCTTTTTCTTTAATTCCCTGTTGAAATATTTAAATATTGTCTATTTAAATCCTTTTTACCCGCTTGTATGCCTTTCTTTATCTTTATTTTTGTTTACTTTTTTTTTTTTTGTATGCCCTTTGCATTTTTTTCATTCTGCTATGGTTAATAAGTTTTCTTTTTCTCATACATCTTTCCTGTTGAAGGGTTGACTTCAGTAATAGCATGTGCATACATGTACACACATGTATTATAAATACTTGTGAGCTAATTCTTTTGTATTGCCTTTGCTATATGTATTTGTTTTATTTTGGTGAAGAATACAAATGATTCAGAATTCACATGCATTTACTTTTTAAATTTTTGTTTTTTTCAAAGAATAATTATTAATTTCCTGTACACATAGGAAAGAGTGGCATAAACCCACACCAAGTTATGCAAGAAAGTAAGGTGCTTCACACAACTTAAAACAATAATACAAACAGTTGTATTGAAAACAAATACACTGCTCAAAAAAATTAAAGGAACACTTTGAAAACACATTAGATCTCAATGGGGAAAAATATCATGCTGGATATCTATACTAGGGATGCACCAATATTTCGGCCGCCAAAACATATCAGATGCCGATAGGAAAAATTTAGACGATACAGGGGACTGTGTGTACTGCAGATGTGAGGAGGTGGGGGGGGGGAAGGGGGGCGAAGAAAGGCAGGAGAGGAACAGTGTATACAGTGACTGGCTGCCGATATGTCAGTGCCGGTTTTTAAATGTAATTACCATCTTTTTTTTTTTCTTCATTACAGCTCAGAGAATGAGCTGTCACTCTCCCCAAAGCTAAAGAAAACAAAGGGGCGGGGTCACCCCTTTACTTCTTTTAGCCCTCTGAGAATGACAGCTCCTTCTCTGAGCTATAGTGAAGAAAAAAAAGCCGACAATTGCATTTAAAAACAATGACGGTTTTTAAATGTAATTACTGGCTTTTTTCCTTTTACTGTAGCTCAGAGAAGGAGCTGTCATTATCAGAGGACTAAAGGAAACAAAGGGATGGGATTACCTAGTGACCCCGCCCCTTTGTTTCCTTTAGCTTTGGAGAGAGTGATAGCTCATTCTCTGAGCTATAGTGAAGAAGAAAAAAAAGCCGGTAATTAAATTTAAAAACCGCTACTGACATATACAGTGGATATAAAAAGTCTACACACCCCTGTTAAAATGTCAGGTTTCTGTGAGGAAAAAATTAGACAAAGGTAAATCATTTCAGAACTTTTTCCACCTTTAATGTAACCTTTAAACTGTACAACTCAGTTGAACAAAAACTGTAATCTTGTAGGTGGAGGGAAGTAAAAATAAAAAACTAAAATAATATGGTTGCATAAGTGTACACACCCTTAAACCAATACTTTTGTTGAAGCACCTTTTGATTTTATTACAGCACTCAGTTTTTTTGGGCATGAGTCTATCAGCATGGCACATCTTGACTCGGTAATATTTGCCCACTCTTCCTTTGCAAAAACACTCCAAATCTGTCAGATTGCGAGGGTATCTCCTGTGCACAGCCCTTTTCAGATCATCCCACACATTTTCGATCAGATTCAGGTCTGGGCTTTGGCTGGGCCATTCGAAAACTTTAATCTTCTTCTGGTGAAGCCATTCCTTTGTTGATTTGGGTCGTTGTCATGCTGAAAGATGAAGTTCCTCGTCATGTTCAGCTTTCTAGCAGAAGCCTGAAGGTTTTGTGCCAATATTGACTAGTATTTGGAACTGTTCATAATCCCCTCTACCTTGACTAAGGCCCCAGTACCAGCTGAATAAAAACAGCCCCAAAGCATGATGCTGCCACCACCATGCTTCACTGTGGGTATGGTGTTCTTTTGGTGATGTGCAGTGTTGTTTTTGCGCCAAACATATCTTTTGGAATTATGGCCAAAAATTTCAACCTTGGTTTCATCAGACCATAACACATTTTCCAACATGCTTTTGGGAGACTTCAGATGTGTTTTCGCAAAATTTAGCCGGGCTTGGATGTTTTTCTTCATAAGAAAAGGGTTCTGTCTTGCCACTCTACCCCATATCCCAGACATATGAAGAATACGGGAGATTGTTGTCACATGTACCACACAGCCAGTGCTTGCCAGATATTCCTGCAGCTCCTTTAATGTTGCTGTAGGCCTCTTGGCAGCCTCCCAGACCAGTTTTCTTCTCGTCTTTTCATCAATTTTTGAGGGACGTCCAGTTCTTGGTAATGTCACTGTTTCGCCAGATTTTCTCCACTTGATGATGACTGTTTTCACCGTGTTCCATGGTATATCTAGTGCCTTGAAAATTCTTTTGTACCCTTCTCCTGACTGATGCCTTTTAACAATGAGATCCCTCTGATGCTTTGGAAGCTCTACAGTTTGTGGCTTTTGCTATAGGATGCGACTAAGAAAATGTCGGGAAAGGCCTACTAGGACAGCTGAACTTTATCGGGGGTTAATCAGAGGCACTTTAAATGATGGCAGGTGTGTACTGACTCCTATTTAACATGATTTGGATGTGATTGCTTCATTCTGAACACAGATACAACCCCAGTTATAAGAGTGTGTGCACACTTATGCAACAGCATTATTTTAGTTTTTTATGTTTACTTCTTCCCCTAAAGATTTCAGTCTGTTTTTCAATTGAGTTGTATAGTTTATAGGTCACATTAAAGGTGTAAAAAAGTTTTGAAATTTTTTTACATCACAGAAACCTTACATTTTAACAGGGGTGTGTAGAATTGTTATATACACTGTAGTGACAGCCAGTGAGGGAGCCTCTCTATATACACTGCTCCCTCACTGTATACACTGCTTCTCTCCTGCCCCCTCCTTGTGCACACTACCCCCTCTACCCCCTACAAAGAGGACCTGTCACTTACATGCTATCACACAGGGGACTATTGGTCCCCTATGTGATAGCAATAAAATCATAAAGGTAGAAAAAAATACAAAAAAATATTGGAGCCTCCCCACCCCCACAAACGCAGACGTTTCGGTTCGTGTTTCGGCCACGTACATTCTGAATTTTCAGTATCGATTTCAGCACCAGAATTTTCATTTCGGTGCACCACGAATCTACAGCGAAGGAAATAAGTATATGATCCCCTGCTGATTTTTAATGTTTGCCCACTCACAAAGAAATGATCAGTCTAAAAATCGAATTGTAGGTGTATTGTAACACTGAGAGAGAATAGCAACAAAAAAATTCAAAAGAAATGCATGTCTAACAAATTATGCACTGATTTGTATGTTCATGAGGGAATAAGTATTTCATCCCCTTCACAAAACATGACTTAGTACTTGGTGGCAAATCCTTTGTTAGCAATCACAGAGGTCAGACGTTTCCTGTAGTTGGCCACCAGGTTTGCACACGTCTCAGGAGGGATTTTGGCCCAATCCTCTTGGCAGATCCTCTCCAAGTCATTAAGGTTTGGTGGCTGATGTTTGGCTACTCTAACTTTCAGCTCCCTCCACAGATTTTCAATCGGATTAAGGTCTGGAGACTGGCTAGGCCACTCCAGGACCTTAATGTGCTTCATCTTGAGCCACTCCTTTGTTGCCTTGGCCGTTTGTTTTGAGTCATTGTCATGCTGGAACACCCATCCACGACCCATTTTCAATGCCCTGGCTGAGAAACCCAAGATTTGACGGTACATTCCCCTGTCCATCGTCCCTTTGGTGTGGTTCAGTTGTCCTGTCCCCTTAGCAGAAAAACACCTCCAAAGCAGACTGTTTCCACCACCATGTTTGACAGTTGGGATGGTGCTCTTGGGGTCATAGGCAGCATTCCTCCTCCTCCAAACACTTTGAGTTGATGCCAAAGAGCTCGATTTTGGTCTCATCTGACCACAACACTTTCAACCAGTCCTCCTCTGCATCATTCAGATGTTCAGTGGCAAACTTCAGACGGGCCTGGACATGTGCTTTCATGAGCAGAGGGACCTTGCGGGCACTGCAGAATTTCAACCCTTGTCGGCATAGTGTGTTACCAATTGTTTTCTTGGTGACTGTGGTCCCAGCTGCCTGGATATCATTGACAAGATCCTCACGTTTATTTCTGGGGTGATTCCTTTCTGTTCTCATGATCACTGACACTGTACGAGGTGAGATCTTGCATGGTGCACCAGACCTAGGGAGACTGACAGTTGATTTGTGTTTCTTCCATTTGCGAATGATTGTACCAACTGTTGTCACCTTCTCACCAAGCTGCTTGGCGATAGTTTGGTAGCCCAGTCCAGCCTTGTGTAGGTCTACAATCTTGTCCCTGACATCCTTGGACAGCTCTTTAGTCTTTGCCATAGTGGAGAGTTTGGAATCTGATTGTTTGATTGCTCCTGTGGACAGGTGTCTTTTATACAGGTAACAAAATTAGATTAGCAGCACTCCCTTTAAGAGACTGCTTTTAATCTCAGCTTGTTACCTGTATGAAAGACACCTGGTAGCCAGAAATTCTGCTGAATGATAGGGGATCAAATACATATTTCCCTTATGAACATGCAAATCAGTGCATAATTTGTTAGACATGCATTTCTTTTGAATTTTGTGTTGCTATTCTGTCTCTCAGTGTTACAATACATCTACCATTCAATTTTTAGACTGATCATTTCTTTCTGAGTGGGCAAACATTCAAAATGAACAGGGGATCAAATACTTATTTCCTTCACTCTATACTGATATGGACAGGGTAATGTGTTAGGAATGTAAGCATGTCCCGTCGTTTGATAGAAATTATCAACCAACAGAGGACTAAATTCAATGACACCCCGAATATCAAAGTGAAAAAAGTATGCAGCAGGCTAGTCCATTTTGCTGAAATTTCATTGTAGCAACTCAAATGGTACTCAGTAGTTTGTATGGCCCCCATGTGCTTGTATACATGCTTGAAAACATCAGGGCATGCTCCTAGGGAGATGACGGATGGTGTCGTGGGGTATTTCCTCCTAGATCTGGACCAGGGCATCACTGAGCTTCTGGACAGTCTGGGGTGCAACCTGGCAGCGTTGGATGGACCGAAACATGATATCCTAGAGGTGTTCTATTGGAGTTAGGTCCAGTGAACGTGGGGGCCATTCAGTGGTATCAATTCCTTCATTCTCCAAGAACTGCCTGCATACTCTTGCCACATGAGGCCGGGCATTGTCGTGCACCAGGAGAAACCCAGGACTCACTGCACCAGCCTAGGGTCTGACAATAGGTCCAAGGATTTCATCCTGATACCTAATGGCAGTCAGAGTGCCATTGTCTAGCCTGTAGGGGTCTGTGCATCCCTTCATGGATATGCCTCTCCAGACCATCACTGACCCACTACCAAAACAGTCATGCTGAACGATGTTACAGGCAACATAACATTCTCCACGGCTTTTCCTGACCCTTTCACGTCTGTCACATGTGCTCAGGGTGAACCTGCTCTCATCTGTGAGAAGCTCAGGGCTCCAGTGGTGGACCTGCCAATTCTGGTGTTCAGTGGCAAATGCCATTGAATTCTGACAGTGCTCATCCTGTTCCTCCTTGCACAAAAGAGCAGATACTGGTCCTGCTGATGGGTTAAGGACCTTCTACGGCCCTGTCCAGCTCTCCTAGAGTGACTGCCTGTCTCCTGGAATCTCCTCCATGCTCTCGAGACTGTGCTGGAAGACACAGCAAACCTTCTGGCAATGGCACCTATTGATTTGCCATCCTGGAGGAGTTGGACTGCCTGTGCAACCTCTGTAGGGTCCAAGTATCGCCTCATGCTACCAGTAGTGACACTGGCCCTAGCCACATGCAAAACTAGTGAAAAACAGTCAGAAAAAATGAGTAGGGGAAAAAATGTCAGTGGCCTCCACCTGTAAAATCATTCTTGTTTTGGGGGTCATCTCATTGTTGCCCATCTAGTGCATCTGTTGTTAATTTCATTAACACTAAAGCAGCTGAAACTGATTAACAACTCCCTCTGCTACTTAACTAACCAGATCGATATCCCAGGAGTTTAATTGACTTGATGCTATGCTCTGATTAAAAAATGTTCCTTTAATTTTTTTGAGCAGTGTATAAATGTTGTTCTCCACCAAGTCCATATACATTGACCGGCCACTTTTTTCAGATATACCTGTTCAATTGCTTGGTAACACAAATTGCTAATCAGCCAATCACATGGCAGCAACTCAATGAATTTAGATATCTAGATGTGGTGAAGACTACTTGCTGAAGTTCACACTGAGCATCAAAATGGGGAAGAAATGGAATTTAAGTGACTTTGAACATGGCATGGTTGTTGATACCAGACGGGCTGGTCTGAGTATTTAAAAAATTGCTGATCTACTGGGATTTTCTCGCACAGCCATCTCTAGGGTTTATAGAGAATGGTCCGAAAAAGAGAAAATATCCAGTGAGCGGCAGTTGTGTGGACAAAAATGCCTTGTTGATGTCAGAGGAGAATGGGCAGACTGGTTCACCTGCAACATTCAGATGGTAGGGTCAGAATTTGGTGTAAACAACATGAAGCATGGATCCATCCTGCCTTCTATCAACGGTTCAGGCTTGTGGTGCTGGTGTAATGGTGTGGGTGATATTTGCGTAAAAGAAATGCAAACTCACCAGATGATAGTGATCCCTTAGAACAAGAAGATCAATATGTCATAGTTGCCCAAACCTTTCGATCCCCCAGGATCGCTTAGTGGTCCACAGGCTTCACATTAACTTCATCCTCATGCACAATGGATAACATGCACCAAGAGAATTCTCATAGTGTAGTATTTATTGAAATTAGTAAAAAGCATAAATGTGTATATTCCACTCACATGTGCAAGTGCGGCTAATAGATACCAATATAGACATCCTTAGTATGTATAAAATGAAGCTGGCATATGTTCCAAACACTGGAAACCATAGCCTGGTTGTGACATCATCAGAAACAGGATGTGATGGCTGTGTTCCTGCCTCAATGCGTTTTGATGCACAGGCATCTCCAGGAAACTCTGTGAAGATGCATTTGCGGCAAAACGCATTGAGGTATCAATACTGTCTAGACCCACAAACCTTCTTGTTCTAAGGGGTCGCTAATATCTGATGAGTTTACATTTTTTCCCATGCATGGTGGTACAATATTTTTGTATGTTTGTTGTGGAGGAATTAAGAGGAGTCACAAACTTAGGAGCATTCTTTGCGGTGTGGGGACACATATTGCATGACTTAATGGACTCAAATATATGGACTTTTTTTAATATTTGGTGTAGAACAATATATATTTTTCAATACAATGGTTTGTATTGTTGTTTTAAGTTGTTTGAAGCATCTTCTTGCATAACTGTCTATAAGTGTTCACCATGTTTTAAGCATGCGCATTTTAGATGCGTTTTGGGAATGTTTTACACATGTGCCTTTCTATTGACATGTGGATCAAAATGCTAAGTTCACAACCATTTCAAATGCAAAGCACGTATGGCTTGAACTTGCCCAGTAACATGTACTTGCAGAGATAGTGCTATGAGAGTCACTGACTTGTTTTGGCAAGTTGGCAAGTTTGTATTGCTGCCTCTGTCCATGCGGGGGAGTCATCCCTCTGTTTGCTTTGGTGACCATTGTTACTGAGAGAGAAATTGAAGGGTAATCAAAATATTGGAGTTGTCATGAGAGCAGATGGTGATGTAAAATTTTTCAGTGGGGAAAATGTTTAGGTAACACTTAAGATGGGAATTTATCTAACATTGAAGAAATTTCCTCTCACTCCCTGGTGCATCTCCATGACAGGACACCAGCAGCAAAATATAACCTAATATAGGTTTTAACCTATTTTTCTACTCTTCAAAAAAAAAAAAGTTTTGGCTGTACATATGCTTAGACTGCAGGCTCAAGTCCTGCAATCCTGATCCTGGCCTCTTGACCCAAGTTCAATATCTTTGACTTTGCTTTTCAGGCCAATGGCTCACTTGACAGTGAAGCTCAGGTCTGGATAATGACCCTGGAGCCTGCACCTATTAAAGAAAAATCAACAATGGGGAGCTTCTGTATTTCGTTACTCATAGGTGCCATTTAAGTAATATTATTTACAGTAAGTAAATTGCTGTAGTTAATGCCTTATTCACACCAGGCTGCATTTTAACAACATGAAAATGCAGTCTGGTGTAAACAGATCCTGAAGGCATTCTTTTAATTCCAGAAAACAAAATGGTT
This sequence comes from Staurois parvus, assembly GCF_062004578.1. Taxonomy (NCBI): domain Eukaryota; kingdom Metazoa; phylum Chordata; class Amphibia; order Anura; family Ranidae; genus Staurois; species Staurois parvus. The sequence continues at coordinate 4,323,318 of NW_028318246.1, read as the reverse complement.
GAAATGCTGACAGCTATGAAGTGCAGGAATCCAACCTGCAACTGATTATGGTACTTTGTGATAGTGCTGAAGCTTGTTTGCCCCTTTCTGCATTCTGCATATCCACCCCCCCAATGCCAAATAAAAAAAAAGGAATGAGCCACCACATCTACAGACTGTTAATCTGCATTGGATTATATTTTTATTGCTGGGTTTGGTTATCCTGTAAGTACAGCCATTATAGTAGCGCTTATTAGAACACAATTATCATTACTTATTTACTACTTTGGAAGATTTTACCTATAGTGTCCAGTGTGATGAATGCTTTGGTACAGTGTGAGTGACCACAAATTGCCTGTTTTTGTACAACACCTATAAACTACATATGCAAAGTGAAATAAATACAATTCTAATTATGAGCTTTGGACACCTTCAGAGTGCTAGACCTGCCTTGAAAGCATATATGCTTTTCAATTTCTTTGTGACAATGTTTGCCATTTATTTACAGGCTGTAAATCAGGAATGTCAACCTGGCATTTTATAGGCTGAATTGGGCCCTCTAGCTGATTCTCTACAGCCCTCATCGGTTTTCGGATGAATACAACAAACAGGCCTACAAATGTTCCCAGTTGATAAGTTGCTCTTATCTCTATGTACATCATTATTCAGTCTAAATGCCAACCTGCACATTGATACAGTATAGACAAATAGACAAGCGCTACAGCGCACCACAACACATGGATGGAAATGTTTTGAGCGGTATGCTGAGTTGCTTAATTTAGTGCAAAAATGTGCTCTCATGCTTTAGAGCTCATTAAGGGTCTATTTGCACAATATTTTAGGCTAGTAGCGTTTTTTTAAGCTTCATCATTTAAGAGCTGAAAAAAAAAGTTTATGTGAACGTTTTTCCAGCAGAAAAAAACGCTGAAGACTCCTAAATGCTACTAAAATGCTCATAACAGCTTTTTTTCTAGCTTTTTTTCTACATGTACTGTAAAACTGACGCTCCAAAGTGCTACTTAAAAGCGCTATTACCAGCATTTTATCCAGTTTTTTTTTTTATTAGCTAAAAAAATGCTAGTGTGCATGGAGCCTTAATTTAATTATGTGGCTGGTCTGTTGACAACTTGCTTGATAAATCTTTACTTTAAAGAAGTAAGTATTTACATTCAGAACATTATGTATCGAAACTGGCATGTTTAAAAAAAAAAAAAAAGTACACAGGGCAAAATGTGTTTTACACCTAACGATAGTCAGACCTAAACATTAATATATTAATTGCAGTTCTTTTAATGTCAGTTATTCTATGTTGCCATGCACGCAGCCTTTAAAGTATTACTTTTAGTGTACATACCTTACTCCTATCAGACTCCTATAAGGGGCCCATTTACATTATGCCAATGTGGTACCACATACTTTACCACAACATGCAAAAACGTATGTTGCACTCATTGATGTGACTCAATGCAATTCATTCTATATTGCAGCCCAACACCTTGCAGATGTATGTGTGTGGACACATACCAATGCACTGCCAGTAATTTATGCAAATAACATTAGTGTATTGAGCAGCAACACATCTATTGGTAATGTGCATTGGGGGCCATACAGAATGAATGGAACCTCATCGCAGAATGGCTCATACAAGCAGCTAAGCAAACACTTTGCTTTACTTTGTGCTGCAGCAAAAACAATAAAATAGTGGCAAGTAACAGTGTTCTGGCTTCTCCTGATACTGCATGGTCATTAACTTGCATAACATCCCCAGTGCCCTCTGTAGCATTTAGGAAGATGAGCCAAAACATTGCCCAAAAATCATATTGTTGCTAGATGTACTTTTGTAACCAATCCAGGAATAGAATAATTTATCTTGTAGTATAAGGTTTTCTACAACTTGGGTAGATAAGTCTCGGTAGTTATGATTAACTGCTTATAACAGACCACTGTTCCCAAAACGTGTACTGTTGGTGGTATTCAGCACTGCTGTAGGTGGTGGCTGGCAAGGCACAGGACTTATGTGCAGGACATATGCAAGGTCTCCAGTGATGACCATAATTGTTTTTTCCTTGAATTTCTGTTGCTGTTATTGAGTGGGTGGTATTATAATGTATCACTGGCTTCATAAGAGGATGGTAAAGTCCCCCCAATTAAGTAAGGTTTGGACTGCATATATCAGCCATTCTCAGCCAGGTTCCGTTAGACCCCAAGGTTCCTCCAGGGTTCCTTGAGCTGTGGTTATTTGAATTCCAATCTGATGGTGCCTGCATAGTTCAGAGTCCAACACTACTTGTCAGGGTGAGGAGCATGACAATAGTGATCTTTTTAGATGTCTGTAATGGTGGCATTCTAATACTGTAAGTGGGCTTTCTTCCCACTGAATACAAATGTAAGGAGCATTTTCCAATTAACCCTTGAATAATTTTTTTCAACCAGGGTTTCCTGAGACCTGAAAATTATTTTAAGGGTTCCTTTGGGATAAAAATGTTGTAAAGGGCTAGTCATACTACATCAAAGTCTTGTACTGCTTTAGTATGAACAGGTTGATTAAAAAGACAAGATGGAGTGTAGCACTACAAAATTCTTCACAATATACATTTTTTTGGTCTATAAAAAGATAAAAACTGGTATAACCTATTCCTTGATTGTGTCTTTTTGCTAAGTTAAAAGGGACATTCACTTTTTAATGGTTTAGAAAACTGTGACTGGAAAAGCATATATTTTTCACTATGTTGTAATTCCAGTCTCATCAGTTCAATGAGAATGAATGAAGCACAGAGGAGAGTTGACTAGTTCACTGTTTGCATTTAATCTGAGCCAATTAGAGCTGAATGGCTGCAAATAGCTTGTAATGTATTTCAGAAAAAGTGAACATTTACAGGTCCGATCACAAAGCTGATAGAAGTGTTTTTTTTATTTAAAAAGTCATCCCTTTTTGACCTATGTAATGATGCAAAGTTGAGAAATTATCATTAAATAACAACGCATACTGATGTTAATTAATAGTGTCAGTTAACATGTGGTAGCCAGAGCAGACAGCCTGGGAGGAGATTAGCTGAGATTACCCGTGTTGTGTTTTTAATCTTAGCCCAGTTCCCAGTGGCAAAGCATATTTTCAAAATCATTCCTCTTTTTACCAATTGTACAAGCCCTGAAACCTGAACAGTTTTCAATAGTTTCAGTGTTTGGGATTTTTCTTGAAGGCTTCCCTGCAAGAACAGTCATGGCTTTTTCTACAGGATTTTTGCATGTTTCTGGCTTTTACCCCTCCAAGCAGATATCAAGAGCTCCGTGCTGAGAATGTCTGCCATGACGTTTTGTCTAGGTTGTAGAAAATCTCCAAGGTATTAAATCCATCGCGTATTCTTTTTGTTCTTCAAATATATTTAATAGCACATACATATTTGGTGTTGTATTGGATGCAATTTATTTTTAAATATGGCAGTTACCAGTTTATTAGTTTATGTATGCAAGTAGATGTTTTGTTTTATTCATCTAATTTAATATTTTTCTGAGTGTTTTTGTTTTTATTCTGAAAAAAAATAGACAAATTCATTTGTGTGTGTTAATGAGATGTCTAGAGTTTAGTCTGCAGATAATTTTTGTTATTTTTTTTCTCCTGTTTTAGTAAATGTTGGCATCCTTCTATCCTAAACATATAGTTGTTAGCTATGTCTAGTCTGTGTCTCTTATCTGAAAGAGACAGTAGCTTGTTTTCTAACAGCTGTTTGTAAAGATGAGCCCTCTATAGTATGACAGTGGGAAGTATGATTTAAAAATATCTCCTTATGAAGTGTATTTAGTACACTTCATTGAGAAAATTTGTTTTGAGGAGTTTGTCTAAAGAAGTTACCAAGGTGAGTTTGCTTTTTTAGTTGGAAAGGGGTATATAATGCTGTGTAAGGAGTTGTTCTGTAGATAAAAGCTCCACTTAACTGTGTAACAATGGCTATATTTTTTTTTTTGGAATTCAATGAGAAGATGCATTTTAAGGAGAATTGCATGCAAATATTGCAAGAATGTATTGGCTGTATATGATATTATAATTAAAAAAAATATATTATATAATAAATATATAATGCGCTGTAAAAATTGCTTTAGCTATGCTCCAAATAAAATGCACTGCATATATTGTATATGTGACCTTTAAGAATACTCTGTTCTACTTTCTGAAATGTTGATTGGTCGGCATTGCTCCTGTTTATTAATTCATGCACTGAGACCTTTGTAAGTGAAGATCCCTGCTGTTTCACAGCTGAAACATCATTAATCATTCAAATCCTTAGACAAATCCAGTATTACAGTTTTTAACCCTTTGCATGCCAATGCCTTCTCTTCCTTTGGTCTCATAAAAACAATATTCTGTTTTAAGAATGGAGGCATCCTGTCTTGAGCTGGCTTTGGAAGGGGAGCGGTTGTGCAAGTCAGGAGACTGTCGGGCTGGAGTTTCTTTTTTTGAGGCGGCCGTACAGGTGGGAACAGAAGACCTGAAAACTCTGAGTGCCATATACAGTCAGCTGGGGAATGCATATTTCTACCTGCATGAGTACAACAAAGCATTGGAATACCACCATCATGATCTAACACTAGCAAGGTAAATGCAAAAAATTAGTGAGATTGTAAATATTGTTGGGGAGATTTCAAGCTGGGTAATAGTCCAAGGAATGCATGGCCTGCTTTCTAGGACTATTATGAGGTATCAGTGTTTGTTATACATGATGAAGCCTAAATACAGACTTGCATGTGAACAGTAATTGTATTCCTGTGTTGTAACCACACAGGAGAATAATAACTAATGCACTGTTAAAGTGAAGTATCACACCTACCTTCATGATAAATAGCACATTTCTGATGTGCATTTCTGCAAAAGTTTTTTTTTTTCCTTTTGTGCTGTTGTTTGCTCTTTTTAAGGCCCTGTTCACACCTGAGCAATTTTCAGCTCAAAACATTTCAACACAGAGTCTCTTGAAACTCATCATTCCGAAATGTGCATTAGCTTCTTTTGGGGCAGAATTACCTGTTTTGACCCTAATAGACTTCACTAGGAGCACCTGAATTTTCACGCGTTTTCTTGCTTAGGTTTCCATTGGCTAAAAAATATTTTGCAGAAAAAAAAATTGCTTAAGCCTGAAATGCATGCAAAAACACCTGTACAAAACCAAAAAAAAAAAAAAACTTGAAAAATGACCAAAGGCGCTCAACTAAAGCATGAATGGGGCCCTATCGTGTTTTAAAAATAAACTCCTCCTCTCCCGGTGTTAACTTACCATAGAAATGGAAGACCGTTGCCAAAAATACAGCAATTAAAAAATTTTTTTAATGGCTTCCGGAAAGGCACAGGTGACATCCCTGTGTCTCACTGCCTAATGTCATGAGAGCTGTATGCTCAAAATTCTTGGAGGGTATTCTTTTGTACTCTATACATGGAAAAATGTGTTTTTCATAGAGTCTCTTGAAACTCATCATTCCAAAATGTGCATTAGCTTCTTTTGGGGCAGAATTACCTGTTTTGACCCCAATAGACTTCACTGGGAGCACCTGAATTTTCACGCAGATTGAGATAGTGCTGTGCAGGTAGGAGCAAATGCCTTGATGTTTCTGCTATAGATTTTTATGTTAACTTATCCCAGTTTCAAAAACTAATAGAATCATTAATCACTTGTATGTAGAGATACTGTTTAAAAAGCTTTATTTAAAAGGTGTCCTAATAAAATTCAAAATCTTATTTCTACCTATGCAGAAACAGAGATGTTTCACATATTTTTTGAGTTTTCTGTGCAGCTAGTAAAGCCATCCATAGCCATGGATTGAATCTCGGTTGGTTCAGCAGGGACTGGCCGAGATTCAATCCATCTATAGACAGGCTTGTTGTAATAAAATCGGTCGACTTTAGTACAACCAGCCTGTTGAATTTTTTGCATGCAATCACTGTCAGCGGCTATAGTTGCTAGCAGTTATCATTGTGTTCTGCTGGCAAGGAAGACTCCCAAAGGCAGAACACAATAGCGCTGCGTAAGGGCTGTCCCCTGAATGACTGTGTTGATGGGGGAATCAATTTTTCTTTCATGCAACCACAAAGAAAATTGTGTCATCTATGGCCTACCTTACTCTGCAGACTGCTAGTTTTGACACCAAGAAGGCAATTGGCTGAGTTCTTAGATAGGCATTTGAAATGGGCACTCCTTACTAGTATTACTATACCTGAAATACATTGGCTTCTAATAATTTTCTGCAAACCTTATAAAGCAATGAATGTCATTAAAGCTTATCTTCATGTTTAATGTCCCTTTAAATAGTTTGTCTGTTTGGCCCAAACTAACTGAGGTGTGCTTGCTGGACGCTCTGTATTTTCTGTATGTAGTCTCAGCTACATACATTATTCAGCACTGTGTTCTGCCCGTGAGATGGGGACTGCCCATCTCTCTCCTGGAACAAAAGAGTTGCACTGAGTGCCTTTCAATCATTCACAGGAAGATTTGTATTCTATGGCTTAATCAGAGATTGTGTCGTCATTTGCCCTCCTCTGTCTCAGCCAATTAGAGGAAGATTTTTTCATAGAATACATAGCTTCCCGTGAATGACTGAGTGGTATTCGGCTCGACTATTTTGTTCTGAGAGTGAGACAGGATGTTTCTCTCACACTGCCAGAACACAGCACTGCATACTTTATGTAACTGAGGCTACCTACAGTTAATACAGTGTGCCCGGCAAACACACCTTTTAGTGCAGTAAATCTTTTGTTTGTTTGGGCAAGCTTGGGCTGAACAAACTATATAAAGGGATATTAAATGTGGAGATCAGCTTTAAAGGTTTGTTCAAATTAACCAGATTGTAATTCATGTTTTAGTGACCATTTAAACTTTTAAAGTATTAGATATACAGTGGGTATAGAAAAGAACCACCCCCTTTAAAGTATTCACATTTTCTTGCTTTGCAGCCTGAAATGAAGACACACATTTTGTTTTATCCAGCTGCGTTTACTCAGTGCAACTTATAATATCCAAGTGAGAAAAATACCACCAACATGTCAGAAAAAAAAAATCAAAAACAGAATCAGTTGGAAAAATTATCACCCCCTCCTAAAAATTAATTGTAAACTCATTCAGGTGTAGCTATTCACTTTCTCAATGGCACACAAAGCCACTGGACTTTCAGCTGTGATCAGCTGTGGTCATATTGATTAGCTCAGCATGAAAAGAGCTGTCCTGAAGCATTTCAGACTCCTTTAGTGCAACTGAGGCAAACAATAAACTATGGCTTGCAAGTCACTGTCAAAGGATTTCGGGGATAAAGTTGTGGACAGGCACAAGTCAGGAGATGGATACAAAAACATTTCAAAGACTTTATCAATGCTTAGAAGCACAGTGAAGTCTATTATTAAGAAGTGGAAGGTATTTGGCACAACACAAACCCTTCCTGAATCAGGACATCGTTTCAAATTGGATGAAAGAGCCAGGAGGAAACTGGTTAGAGAGGCTACCAAGAGGCCTACAGCAACTCTGAAGCAGTGGCAGGAATTTATGACAAAGAGTGGCTTGTATGGGAGGGTTGCAAGAAAAAAGCCACTCCTCAAAAAAGGCCACATGCAGTTACGTCTGAGCTTTGCCAGAACACACCTTGAAGATTTTGCGGCCACATGGAAAAAGGTGTTATGGTCAGATGAGATTGAAATTGAATTATTTGGCCTCAACACTAAATGATATGTCTGGTGGAAATCCAATATATCTCACCATCCAAATACCACCATTCCTACATTATAGCATGGAGGTGGAAACACCCTGTTATTGGGGTGTTTCTCTGCAGCAGGGATTGCAGCACTTGTCAGGTTAGAAGGAAAAATGGATGGATCAAAATACCAACAAAATTCTTGAGGAAAATCTGCTGCCCTCTGCCAGAAAGTTGTCAATAGGAAGAAGGTTTACTTTCCAACATGACCAATGACCCAAAGCACACAGCAAAAATGACCACACAGTGGTTGAAGGAGAAAAAGGTAAATGTCCTTGCAAGGCCTAGTGAGAGCCCAGACTTAAACCCCATTGAAAATCTGTGGAATGACTTGAGGACTGCAGTCCACAAATGTTCACCATCAAATTTACTTGAACTTGAGCAGTGCTGCCAAGAACAGTGGGCAAATAGAGCAGCACAGTGGCTAAATGGGTAGCACTTCCGCCTGGCAGTACTAGAGTTGCTGGCTAAAATCCCGACCACGGCACCTCCTGCCTGGAGTTTACATGTTCTCCCTGTGCCTGCGTGGGTTTCCTCCGGGTACTCTGGTTTCCTCCCACTCTGCAAAGACATGCTGGTCGGTTAATTGGCTCCTATCTAAAGTGGCCCTAATATGTGTATGTATGGATGTGAGTTAGGGACCTTAGATTGTACGCTCCTTGAGGGTTAGGGACTGATGTGAATGTACAATATATATGTAAAGCGCTGTGTAAAATTGACAGTGCTATATAAGTACCTGAAATAAATAATATAATAAATAATAAAATAAATAAATATTGTGAAGTCTAGATGTGCAAAAATAGTAGAGACATATCACAACAGACTAAAGGCTGTAATTAAAGCAATTGGTGGTTCAACAAAATACTGACACAAGGGGGTGATCCTTTTTCCAACTCAGTGATTCTGTTTTTTATTTTTAGAAAAAAAAAATTCGGACATGTTGGTGTTATATCCTTCACTTGGATGTTATCAATTGTACTGAATAAATACAGCTGGATAAAAAAAACTGCCTTCATTTCAGGCTGCAAAGCAACAAACTGTGATTATTTTAAAGGGGGTGATTCTTTTCTATACCCACTGTACCTGCAATCATAATAAGTGCAGAAACTATGCCTTGTTTCTCTTGCTTGTAGAGTGTCTACTCTATACTCTAATAAAAAATGAAGTTCTGTAAATGAATAATTGTTTTTGTTGATCTTGCAGAACAATTGGCGATAGACTCGGGGAAGCCAAAGCCAGTGGAAATCTTGGCAACACTTTGAAAGTCTTGGGTAATTTTGATGAAGCAATTTTATGCTGTGAGAGGCACTTGGACATTTCTCGAGAGTTGTTTGATAAGGTATATTAATTGGTGTGATAGTGTTTGCTGTAGCATTTTAATTTCCTTCCTGATGAATATGTGGCTGGTCTTATCTCATATTTCATGCTTGCTTAGGCGCATCCTTCTGATGATAGCCCTCATTTTCAATTTATAATGTAGATCAGCTTACAGTGCATCCACATGCATTTTCAAATACAAAGCAACTTGTTATATTTAAAACTGTTAGAAGAGAAATATAAAATAGGATATCTGTGGAAATATAGGAGGACATTTTACAGTGATGGGTTAGTCCTATTGTGGGTTTATTTTAAAGCATTATTTAACTTGAACCCGGAAGGAAGACCTGGCGAAATTGGAAGCACCAGGAGTGGTTACAGCTCAGCACTGGAGGGCATCATTTCACAGTAAGTCTGTCATAATGTGCTAAAATGTGGTGTAGACTAGAACATTATAGCATAAACCAATTGGCACTAGAGAATGGAAGGCCTGGAAAAAAAAAAACAGAAAAGGTTTTTGTTTTTCTGTTTTTACTTTCAAAGCCGTTTCCCCCCCCCCCCCCCCCCCCAGAAAAATTGGGAAAACAAGAAGTGTGGAATATCTTCTTTTACAATGATAAATAATATATCTATGACATGGTGTTCAGACTATATAACAGGAAGACCTTAAAGTGGCATTAAAGGTTCGGCTTTTTTTTTTCTTTTTTCAAATAACAAACATGTTATACTTACAGGTGAAACTCAAAAAATTAGAATATCGTGCAAAAGTGCATTTATTTCAGTAATGCAAGTTAAAAGGTGAAACTAATATATGAGATAGACTCATTACATGCAAAGCAAGATAGTTCAAGCCGTGATTTGTCATAATTGTGATGATTATGGCTTACAGCTCATGAAAACCCCAAATCCACAATCTCAGAAAATTAGAATATTGTGAAAAGGTGCAATATTCTAGGCTCACAGTGTCCCACTCTAATCAGCTAATTAAGCCATAACATCTGCAAAGGGTTCCTGAGCCTTTAAATGGTCTCTCAGTCTGGTTCAGTAGGAATCACAATCATGGGAAAGACTGCTGACCTGACAGTTGTGCAGAAAACCATCATTGACACCCTCCATAAGGAGGGAAAGCCTCAAAAGGTAATTGCAAAAGAAGTTGGATGTTCCCAAAGTACTGTCTCAAAGCACATTAATAGAATATAGTTATGTGGAAGGGAAAAGTGTGATAGAAAAAGGTGCACAAGCAGCAGGGATGACCGCAGCCTGGAGAGGATTGTCAGGAAAAGGCCATTCAAAAGTGTTGGGGACTTTCACAGGGAGTGGACTGAGGCTGGAGTCAGTGCATTAAGAGCTACCACACACAGACTGATCCTGGACATGGGCTTCAAATGTGGTATTCCTCTTGTCAAGCCGCTCCTGAACAACAAACAACTTCAGAAGCGTCTTACCTGGGCTAAAGAAAAACAGACCTGGTCTGTTGCTCAGTGGTCCAAAGTCCTCTTTTCTGAGGAGAGCAACTTTTGCATCTCATTTGGAAACCAAGGACCCAGAGTATGGAGGAAGAATGGAGAGGCACACACTGCAAGATGCTTGAAGTCCAGTGTGAAGTTTCCATAGTCTGTGTTGATTTGGGGAGCCATGTCATCTGCTGGTGTTGGTCCACTGTGCTTCATTAAGTCCAGGGTCAACGCAGCTGTCTACCAGGAGATTTTGGAAAACCTCATGCTTCCTTCCTCAGATGAGCTTTATGGGGATGCTGACTTCATTTTCTAGCAGGACTTGGCACCAAAACCTGGTTCAATGACCGTGGGATTACTGTGCTTGATTGGCCAGCAAACTCACCTGACCTGAACCCCATAGAGAATCTATAGGGCATTGCCAAGGGAAAGATGAGAGACATGAGACCGAATAATGCAGAAGAGCTAAACCTATCAATCAGCATGAGACTATCTATACCAATAGTGCTCCTTAAAGAAAAGTCAATCACTTTCACCCTTGAAAGCTAACAAAAAAACAAATACACCTTTTCTTTCCAATAATCTGTATCAAATACCCATTCAGAAGTGTCCACAATGTCCTTAATCACAATATATATACAATTCTATATACTAAAGTCTTTTCTTCCTCCAAGATGAATGTCTCTATTTAATCACCGTGAAGTTCCAGATATTCTGTGTACCTCAAAAAAACATAAACTCCAAATAGTGTAATACCCTTGGTAAATATCAATATGTGCCACTCATCGTGAATCATGCAAACCGCATAACGTGTGCACAACACACGTGAAAAAAAATGTATAAAATTTATATTATATCTATGTATATTAACAAAAACATTAAATATACAATGAATAATCCTGCAAACGTAAATCCACTCTATTTGTGAACACTGCAAACAAACAACAGTGACTCACTCCAGTAATGTGTATAAACACACTGAAAATCAAACAGTGATCACACTGTTACACCACTCTATCCAAAATCACAATATACCACTCCAACTCGTGTAACAGTGAATAATTACCCTATATAAGTATCAGAAGGGCATATCACAAATACAGGATGGCAGCATTCTCCAGGGTCCAAGTTATTCCTGAGATTTCTCCTCCATTCTCCTCATGGAATAAATCAGGGATTTTAGAGATGATGGATTGTAAAATATAGTAATATTTATTCTCCAACCTACATTAAAATTCGAAGATGACAACTCCCAATGGCAGAGACAGCTTAAAAAGTTTGTGTTAGGCAAGGAAACAACCACATGTTCCCACTTCCAAAATGGCCACGATCGCACTTCTTGTAAACGTAGGTGCGTCAGACCCTGTTGAATTTCTTATGTTTTCTCTTTTTAACCAATTCAATACCGGGCAATTTTACACCTTCCTGCCCAGGCCAGTTTTCAGGTTTCAGCGCTCTCACACTTTGAATGACAATTGCGTGGTCATACAACATTGTACCCAAACTAAAATTTTGTCAATTTTCTTCACACAACTAGAGATTTCTTTTGGTGGTATTTAATCACCGCTGGGGATTTTATTTTTTGCTAAATTAACAAAAAAAGACCAAAAATTTTGAAAAAAACACGTTTTTCTTTGTTTCTGTTATAAAAGTTTGCAAATAAATAATTGTTCTTCATAAATTTAGGCCAAGATGTATTCTGCTACATGTCTTTTGGTGAAAATAACCCAAATTAGGATGTATTTTTTAGTTTGTAGGAAAGTTATAGAGTTCACAAACTATGGTATAGATCTGAATATTGATCAATCCTGAAGTACTGACAGCCAATCTAATTTCTTGAGGTCCAAGAATGTCAGAACAGCACAGATATCCCCCAAATGACCCCTTTTTGCAAAGTAGACAGTCCAACGTACTTCCTAAGAGGCAGGGCGAGTTTTTTGAAGTTGTATTTTTTTTGTCATAATTTTTCGGAAAATTAAAAAATTGAAAACATTAGTTTCACTATTTTTTTTTTTACATACTGTCACCAGTGCAGTACAGCGTCAATTTAACAGGCATGGCGGTGATCAGGGACACTGACTGGTGACAGTATGAAAAAAAAAAATATATAAATATATATATTTTTTTTATTTTTTATTAAATTTTTTTTCTTTTTTTAAGATTTTTTTTTTCATATTTCACTATGACCAAAGTAGTACAATGTTACCATAATAACATTGTACTACTTTGGGAAAGTGATCAGTATTTTTTTATTTTTTGTTTTATTTTTTTTACACAATTTGCTTATAGCAAAGAATTACTTTGCTATAAGCAAGCATTTACCTGAATGACATCGATTCATTCAGGGTTTGTTTTTTTTTTTGTGCTTAGCTGTGATTTGGCCACAGCTAATCACATGACATGTGCAGAGAAAGAAAAATTATTGCTTTTGCAACCTTTATGGATATAAAAGCAATCAGTGTAAAAAAAAGAAAAAAAAAATCTTCATTGCCCACCACAAATAGTACAGTGTCACTATGGTGACACTGTACTGCTAGGGTGACGGTATGTTAAAAAAAAAAAGAAAACATAAATAATAAAAATGTAAAAAAAAATTTTTTTAAATTATAATTTATGGTTATAAACTAATGCTCAAATTCTACTTCGTGTCATGTTCTGGGAACCCGAATTGATTAGAAATACTAAATAGTATAAGTATTCTCTATTCTGTTCTGTCCTTAATAAATATATAAGTGAAGGATTTTTTTTTATAACTGTGAGTTGAGAAGGCAGATCCACTAATAAAATCTAGCTTCACTAGATTATGTACAGTCAGGTCCATAAATATTGGGACATCGACACAATTCTAACATTTTTGGCTCTATACACCACCACAATGGATTTGAAATTAAACGAACAAGGTGTGCTTTAACTGCAGACTGTCAGCTTTAATTTGAGAGTATTGACATCCAAATCAGGTCAACGGTGTAGGAATTACAACAGTTTGCATATGTGCCTCCCACTTGTTGAGGGACCAAAAGTAATGGGACAGAATAATAATCCTAAATCAAACTTTCACTTTTTAATACTTGGTTGCAAATCCTTTGCAGTCAATTACAGCCTGAAGTCTGGAACGCATTTAACATCACCAGACGTTGGGTTTCATCCCTGGTGATGCTCTGCCAGGCCTCTACTGCAACTGTCTTCAGTTCCTGCTTGTTCTTGGGGCATTTTCCCTTCAGTTTTGTCTTCAGCAAGTGAAATGCATGCTCAATCGGATTCAGGTCAGGTGATTGACTCTTTGGTTGCTTTTGCAGTATGCTTTGGGTCATTGTCCATCTACACTGTGAAGCGGCGTCCAATGAGTTCTGAAGCATTTGGCTGAATATGAGCAGATAATATTGCCCGAAACACTTCAGAATTCATCCTGCTGCTTTTGTCAGCAGTCATGTCATCAATAAATACAAAAGAACCAGTTCCATTGGCAGCCATACATGCCCATGCCATGACACTACCACCACCAGGATCATGAGCAGTTCCTTTCCTTCTCCATACTCTTCTCTTCCCATCACTCTGGTACAAGTTGATCTTGGTCTCCTCTGTCCATAGGATGTTGTTCCAGAACTGTGAAGGCTTTTTTAGATGTCGTTTGGCAAACTCTAATCTGGCCTTCCTGTTTTTGAGGCTCACCAATTGTTTACATCTTTTGGTGAACCCTCTGTATTCACTCTGGTGAAGTCTTCTTTTGATTGTTGACTTTGACACACATACACCTACCTCCTGGAGAGTGTTCTTGATCTGGCCAACTGTTGTGAAGGGTGTTTTCTTCACCAGGGAAAGAATTCTTCGGTCATCCACCACAGTTGTTTTCCGTGGTCTTCCGGGTCTTTTGGTGTTGCTGAGCTCACCGGTGCGTTCTTTCTTTTTAAGAATGTTCCAAACAGTTCTTTTGGCCACGCCTAATGTTTTTGCTATCTCTCTGATGGGTTTGTTTTGTTTTTTCAGCCTAATGATGGCTTGCTTCACTGATAGTGACAGCTCTTTGGATCTCATCTTGAGAGTTGACAGCAACAGATTCCAAATGCAAATAGCACACTTGAAATGAACTCTGGACCTTTTATCTGCTCATTGTAATTGGGATAATGAGGGAATAACACACATCTGGCCATGGAACAGCTGAGAAGCCAATTGTCCCATTACTTTTTGTCCCTTAACAAGTGGGAGGCACATATGCAAACTGTTGTAATTGCTACACCGTTCACCTTATTTGGATGTAAATACTCTCAAATTAAATCTGACAGTCTGCAGTTAAAGCACATCTTGTTTGTTTTATTTCAAATCCATTGTGGTGGTGTATAGAGCCAAAAATGTTAGAATTGTGTAGATGTCCCAATATTTATAGACCTGACTGTAAATCTCTGGATATAGTTATTTCAATGGATACAGTAACTTTATCCGACTTGCAGTGTTTCTCGGAATGAAATAGCAGTTTAATCAATGATTTCACTTGTTGCCTGAAGTTGCTTTGTTTTAAAACACTTGACCATTGGTTTTTAAGAATTTGTTTTGCATAATGCTCAATATCAGTGTTTATATTTTTTTCCTGAACAGGTTTGAACTGAACTGATCTGTCCTGATCAGATTAACACAATGCTAAGTATTTTTTTTTCTTACCCAAACAGGTTGGGGAGGCTAGAGCACTTTACAACCTGGGAAATGTGTACCACTCAAATGGAAAAAGCTTGGCATGCATTGGGACACGTGATCCTGGAGAGTTTCCAGAGGAGGTGAAAATAGCCCTACAGAAGGCTGTGGATTTTTATGAGTAAGTAGGAGGGAATTTTTTTGTGCTTTTGAGGATAGTGGACCTAATAACCTAAATGAACTTCATGGTTGAGTAAGGTAAAGCTATGGCCTCCCTTTAATAAAAATGTGCTGCAGCACTTAAAGAGGAGATACAGTCTCCGATCATAACTGGAGATAAAAACAGAATCTGACCCCTTACAAGTCACTGCATATACTTTTTATGTTTTATGTCTTTGTGCAATTTTTACTTGCCTGAAATAACAGGAAATCTCTTTAACAACTTTCTGGTAGTGGCCATTGTTATTGTGGGCATGTGAAGCTGACACCAATATACTTCTTCGTCTAGTACAGCTGGATATCCAGCATGCTACTGCTGTTCTTGCTCCTGCACAGTGAAGACACTGTGCGGCGTGCATTGTTAACAGGTCACCCGCCTATAATTGTGTCATTTCCACTTTGAAAATAAACACGATGCCAGAAACAGAAGATGCCCGTTGACCACTGGGATTGATACTTTTTAAATAATGAACTAAAAGCCAATATCCAAACTGTAAATGTGGAGGTATCAACAATTTATTGAGGAAAACTTGTTCAAGAGGGTCAAGCTCCGCTTTAAACCAAAGGAGACTGAAGGATTGTAACCTGGAATAAGAAAACAATTGCTGCAAAAGTGACTGCAGACCTTCATCTCAGTCACTGGACTGTGATTGACCTCTGCAGTAACTTTTGCAGCAGTTGCTTTTTATTCTAGGTCACAATCCTGTGCAATGTCTTTTTGTCTCTTTCATTCTGTTGACCAGATCGACCACGCTTATGCTCTTCAGACGACGATTTCCTGGAAACCATATATGCCGTTCTAACCTTTGATACTGTACCTCACGAAACGATAAATAAATTGGCAAATTCAGTTAAAGAGGCACCAGCTAAGCGGGCACCAACAGTATTTCCTCTTTGAAGCTCGGTAAGCACAAGGCTGCATGCAGTCACAGGTAGCACCGACCTTCATAAGTCAGTGTGCCAAAAAAACATTGTCTTGAGCTGTGCTATTTTGACCACGTGCGTTACCACATCTGCTATTTCATCATGGACAGCAAGTTAGACCAAAGAGCAAATGTGAAATTCTGCGTGAAACTAGGCACATCTGTCACAGGGACGTTTTACATGATTTGCCAACTTTACGACGATTCTGTAATGAGTCGTTCAAGGTGTTTTGAGTGGCATGTGCACTTTTGGAACAGAAGAACATCACTGGAAGATGAGAGATCAAGAAGACCTTCAACGAGCTCAACCCCCGAAAATGCCCTCTTCCCGATGATGAAGATACAGCTCAAGGGTTGCTGTTTTGACAAAGTTGCGGAGATCCAGCAATTTTCCCAGTTTCACACAGAATTTCACATTCGCTCTTTGTTCTAACTTGCTGTCCATGATGAAATAGCAGATGTGGTAATTCACCTGGTCAGAATAGCACCAGTTGCACAGCCCCCAATGCACACAGGACGATGTCTTTTGGCACACTGACTTCTGAAAATCGGTGCTCCCTGTGACTGCCATCTGTTGGCATGTTACAAAATTAGTCTCAAAACCTTTTTTTTTTTTTTATATTCATCTCTTTATTATGTATTTATACAAACAACCTTAAAACATCTTCCTATACATCACATGCTTTCTTATTTTCCCATAATATACATACATTCATTAACCCACTCCCCCCCCCCCCACCCATACCACCCCCCCCCCCCCCCCGTCATCACAACCTTGTCTCTATCTGTATCCATTTTCCCTTATCTTTCCTTTTGTCTAACGTTACTATGACTTCTTAATCTGCCTCCTTTGCTCTAATTAATTGTGCGTAAATTTCAGAGTTTTTAAATGTCCTCCATACACTCCATGTTCTTTCAAATGTTCCCATCTTATCCTCTTCTAGACATCAAAGTACCTTCCACCCTCTCTACCCAATCCACCATCTTGGGGATGTCTGCTAATAACCAGAACTTTGGTATTAAGCCCTTTGCTGCGCTAATTAAATGGTACAGAACTTTATTCGTATATGTTTCTATTTCTAAATTGGGCTCAGAATAGTAGAATATGCATTTCAGCGGATCTCCCTGGATATTTACTCCACTTATTTCCTGGATATAGTGAGCTATTTTCCTCCAATAATCCTATATCCTCGGACAACTCCACCAAATGTGTCCCATGTTACCCATTTCTCCACATCCTCTCCAGCACCATGGGGAACACTCCCCCTGCTGCTTATGAGCTATACCTGGTGTTACATACCATCTTGCCATGCACTTAAAGTTCATCTCTACAGTACGCATGTTTGTTAATTTATGTGTCAGTCTAAAGATACCTTTCCTTTGCTGGGGATTGATTTTTATTCCTAATTCCTTTTCCCATTTGTCCAAGTACGCAGGGGGCTCTACTTCCTCCAAATCCATAAGGATCCTATATATCCTTGAGGTGATATGTTTTGGGCTTACACCAGCATTCATTAAAGTCTCAAAACTTTTTGATACCACCTCATACTAGCAGTGAATGACGAAAGTGAGGCTTCCCACCAGTTAGGTGTCTCATCACACAGCATAAGCAAAAGAATGTTACATCACTTCTGCTTTCAATGCGAAACATGTTGACACACCTGCAAATTATGTAGTGTTTCCATTTTTTTTTTTACTAACCTGTGTGTATTTATATTTATATGTATGTATCTGTTTGTGGATGGCTAGGAGTCTGGCAAGGGTTTGGAATAGTTTTCATAATTATTTCAAATTGATCTTTCCACTGTAAGGAATGGCATAGATTTCAACTGGCTGCTAATTAGTCTAGAACTGGTTGACAAGCAACTTTGGCTGTCCCTTTAAAATGGTTGTAAAAGTTGAAGATAAAAAGACCTTCTGTGTGCCATTGCCCCCACAGCCCCCGTAATACTTTCCTGAGCCCAGTCGATCTTGATCCAGCACTGTGCATGGGAGCAGCTGCTCTCCCGGGTCTCTTTCTCCTCACTGATTGAGAGCTGCTTGCTCCCACTGCTGTCAATCACAGCCAGTGAGTAAAGAATGGGGTGGGGGGGCTGATCCTCACTTTGTGTGACTTATGGAGACACAGAGAGGGGCTCAGGAGCAAGCACACACGGGTACCCCCATTGCAAGCAGGGGGAGGAGCCAGGAGCACTGGCGGGGATCCAAAAAGAGGAGGATCGGGGCTGCTCTGTGCAAAACCATTGCACAGAGCAGGTAAGTATGACATGTTTATTATTTTTTAAAAAATGCACAAAACTTTAATATCACTTTAATGCTTAAAGAAGTCTGCAAAAACCCCCGAAATTTCATTGAAAAATCTGCAGATAACCTAACAGCACAATTGTGTCAAAATGCAAGCATTCAGTTTTCACAGGTTTAATCTGCATAGAAAGTGTGCCTGGAAAAAGCATTTGTTATCCAAAATGAACATTACAGCCAGGCTATAATTTGCCATATGAACACATAGACAGAGAACAAGCCTTCTGGAACAATGTGATGTGGACTGATGATTCAAAGATAGAGTTGTTTGGTCATAGTTACAATAGACATTTACAAATTGAATACAGCATTTCAGGTTAAAATCTCATACCAACTGTGAAGCAAAATGGTGAAAATGTTATAGTTTGGGGTTTCTATGGTGCTTCAAAGCCTGAATAGCTTACAGTCATCAAGTCCGCTATAAATTCTGCATCATATTAAATTTTGCTTTTTTTTAAATACCTAGCACGCTTCTCTGTTTGGCATAGTAGCCACACAAATAATATGTAAATGATTTAAAATATCTAGTTAATGAATGTATTTGTAGATGTTATTATCTGTGACTGCATGTAGCTGAAGAAGTCAGTGATGCATTTTATTAATTTATATAGAAGCTACATTAATGCTTGCAAAAATTTTGTTTTCTCCTCTTCACAAACAGAGCTAATTTATTAATTGTAACGGAATTAGGAGACAGAGCGGCCCAGGGGCGAGCATATGGCAATCTTGGGAATACACACTATCTACTAGGAAATTTCCAAAAAGCTGTCATGTCCCATGAGCAGGTACAGTACACCTCTTTCCAGGTTTCTTTTTACCAGAAATTTTCACCACATAGATTTAGAAGCATTCTTATGCTGCTTTATAATCCGTGCACCTCTTATCAGCTATATCCTGTAACTTTATGATCTTTGTGAGCCTTGCAGCATGCCCCCAAAACCTTTGGTCAAAATTTTTTTTATTGTTGTGTATGCATTCTTGTGATATATGTTGGTGCTCGGAGTAATAATATTTTTTCCTTGCAGCGACTTCTTATTGCTAGGGAATTTGGTGACCGGTCTGCTGAAAGAAGAGCTTACAGCAATCTTGGAAATGCATTTATCTTCCTTGGTGAATTTGAAATGGCAGCAGAGTACTACAAGTAAGAAATAACACTTTACCACCCCCCCTTTTTGTTTTTAAATGTATTTATTTTATCAAACAAAATCTATTGAGACAGGTTGATGGAAAAAAAAAGTGCAGATGCTATGCAAACAATCTGTACTGATTGTTTTGTGTTTCCTGTTACTTTAGACTACTACGTAAATTTTTGTCTTTTAAAAAGGAATGTTACTAGTAGCAGTTAAAGTGGATGTCCATTCAAGTCCTAACTATAATTAAACCTGATCCCACCTGCATTATAAGCCTATTCTAACTACCTTGTAAAGCAAAGATGTCTATGCCTACCTATGTGGAGGGTGTTCTGGTCACATGATCAGCTCCCAGCAATGGCTTAAGCGCAGAGGAGGGACATCTGACCACAGATGCCCCATAGTAAGCCTTTGGGTGACTTCACTGTAGCCGGTCCCTGGAGAGATCATGTGATCAAACTGGAGCACCCTTCGCATAGGTACCGGTAAGTACTGTATAGACATCTTTATTTTACACGGTAGTTTGAATAGCCTTAGTATACAGGAAGGGAGCAGGTTTGAGTATAGTTAGAATTTTGACCCTGGTATCTTTTAAGTTATTTATTTTTTCTTTAGCCGGTGATACTCTACAATGTAAAAACAATCCAAGTGCCTTAACCGCCTACAAGCTGACCATAGAGATGGCCAAGGACTGGAAAATCCCCGATCATTTTTATGGTCTAAGGAACAGGAAACAATGAATATTTTGTCACTTCTGATTTCAGTTCCCAGATCACTCCATAGGAGGACCTGTCACTGTTCCAGCTATCACAATAGGACATAAAAATGCTAAAAAAAAAAACAATTGAAGAGATTTGTAAAAATAAAAAAATTTAAATTTAAATTTTTTTTTAACCAATTCAATACCGGGCAATTTTACACCTTCCTGCCCAGGCCAGTTTTCAGGTTTCAGCGCTCTCACACTTTGAATGACAATTGCGCGGTCATACAACATTGTACCCAAACTAAAATTTTATCATTTTCTTCACACAACTAGAGCTTTCTTTTGGTGGTATTTAATCGCTGCTGGGGTTTTTATTTTTTGCTAAATTAACAAAAAAAGACCAAAAATTTTGAAAAAAACACGTTTTTTTCTTTGTTTCTGTTATAAAAGTTTGCAAATAAATAATTGTTCTTCATAAATTTAGGCCAAGATGTATTCTACTACATGTCTTTGGTGAAAATAACCCAAATTAGGATGTAGTTTTTAGTTTGTAGGAAAGTTATAGAGTTCACAAACTATGGTATAGATCTGAATATTGATCAATCCTGAAGTACTGACAGCCAATCTAATTTCTTGAGGTCCAAGAATGTCAGAACAGTTCAGATATCCCCCAAATGACCCCTTTTTGCAAAGTAGACAGTCCGACGTACTTCATAAGAGGCATGGCGAGTTTTTTGAAGTTGTATTGTTTTTGTCATAATTTTTCGGAAAATTAAAAAATTAAAACTATTAGTTTCACTATTTTGTTTTTTTTACATATTGTCACCAGTGCAGTACAGCGTCATCATATAACTGGCATGGCGGTGATCAGGGACACTGACTGGTGACAGTATGAGAAAAAAAAATAATTTTTTTTTTCTAATTTTTTTTATTTTTTATTAATTTTTTTTTCTTTTTTTTAAGATTTTTTTTTCATATTTCACTATGACCAAAGTAGTACAATGTTACCATAGTAACATTGTACTACTTTGGGGAAGTGATCAGTATTTTGTTTGTTTTTTTTTTTTACACAATTTGCTTATAGCAAAGAATTACTTTGCTATAAGCAAGCATTTACCTGAATGACATCGATTCATTCAGGGTTTTTTTTTTTTTTTGTGCTTAGCTGTGATTTGGCCACAGCTAATCACATGACATGTGCATGTGATTAGCTGTGACCATTCACAGCTAGACACTAGTATACAATGGATGGCATGAATGAAGCCAACCATTCTATACAACTGTCATGTGACCTGCTGTGATTGGTCACAGCAGGACACATGGTACCGGCAATGGGGGCCGATACTCAGATCTGTCATCGGCCGTGTCCAAGGTACACGGCCGGTGACAGATCGCGCCTCTGCGCGGCTCTGCAGGAGCGCGATCTGCGAATGTGTGGGAGGACGCCATATGGCGTCCACCCGGAACGCTGATGACATTTGCCGGCCGCCATTCGGCCTGTGCTATGCACAGCCATGCAAAGCAGTGTGCAGGAGCTGACAGGGGAGAGAACTATGTTGTTTAGAAACAGTTCTCCCCCCTGTCGGAGATGCTCGGCAATCGCCGAGTAATCACCGGCCGGGACCCGGTGATTGACAGCCGAGGCCGCGAATGGCGGCACAGATAGGGCCCCCTACCTGGAAATGCAAGATCACGTACAGATAGGTGATTTTGCGAACCCGTGCTGCCCTGTAGCAGTACTTCTGTTATAGAGCAGACGGGAAGTGGTTAACGGCTACATTATTTTCATGTGTCATTCTCTTCCTGGGAACATAGATCTTCAATTTTTTAAACTATAGTCATTGATTTCCTTTTGAAGTAAAGTGATGGCTTTATAGCCATATAAAGCATGTAGGTAGATCAGTTATGTGTTGGCAAAGCAGTGAGAAGTAAATGCAGTTTTTCTGTGCTGGGGTGATCTCATGAGTCTGCATTGTGTTTCTGCAGGCGCACATTGCAGCTGGCCCGTCAGCTGAAGGACAGGGCTGTGGAAGCCCAGAGTTGTTACAGCTTAGGCAATACATATACCTTACTTCAAGACTTTGAGAAGGCTATTGATTATCATC
This sequence comes from Staurois parvus, assembly GCF_062004578.1. Classification (NCBI taxonomy): domain Eukaryota; kingdom Metazoa; phylum Chordata; class Amphibia; order Anura; family Ranidae; genus Staurois; species Staurois parvus. The sequence goes on along the minus strand of NW_028318246.1, from coordinate 4,300,842 downwards.
TGAAACATCTTGTTATTGCTAAGGAACTCAGTGACAGGTGAGCATTAACATTACATATTATGTGACAATCTTTCTCTTAAGCTTTTAAATTCAATCAGTTCATGACTTAGTCAGATGGATTCACAATAAGCTGCAGGGAGCAGCTATGTGTGGGTGTCTCTACATGTAACAAGCTATCTTCAGAAGAATATATTATTTGTCCCTTTGCAGTAAAGGGTGTGTTTACACTGCATGTGTTGACGTGTATTTTTCTGACTGTCACCTGTGTGAGGGAGTGGGACAAACAGAAGCAGAAAGCTTCTTGTAAAGAGTTTATTGAAGAGCATAGGAGTGGTTATCTTTAGGTGTTTTTGTGATGGTATTCACCTAGTATTATTTTTTTTTATATATTTGTTTTTACTGCCAATCAATCTCTAAGATTTTGAACTGCAAGTTTTCTTTCCTTTTTTTTTTTTATGATCAGTAGACACAAAGATTATTTATCATATAGATTAATATTGGGCAAAGCACTCCCTGAAGTTAGTCACAGGTTCTAAAAACAATATAGTAATGGATAGTGTTTTACATTTAGATGGCTTTGTGACAAATGCAAATAAACCTTTTATCAACAGCTAAATGTTTTGGTAAGGTGTGACCAAGCCTTGTTAACAGAAATGGTATAAAAGTGAATTCAAGTATTACAGTGGTTATGAATGCATTCCTTGCATTAACAACTTGCCAACCCAGCACTTATACCCCTTTCCTTACCAGGCCAATTATCAGCTTTCAGCGCTGTTGCACTTTGAATGACAATTGCGTGGTCATGCAACACTGTACCCATATGAAATTTTTATCATTTTTTTCACACAAAGCTTTCTTTTGGTGGTATTTACTCGCCACTAGGTGTTTTATTTTTTGCGCTAAAAACAAAAAAAGAGCAAAAAAAAAGTTTTTCTTTGTTTCTATTATAAAATTTAGCAAACAAGTAATTTTTCTCCTTCGCTTATGTGCATTGATGAGGCTGCACTAATAGGCAGCAGTGATGAGGGGGCACTGATGAGCTGGCACTTCTGGGCACTGATGGGTGGAACTGACTGGCAGCACTGCTGGGCACCAACGGGTGGCACTGATGGGTGGCACTGATGGGCACATGTGGGTGGCATTGCTGGGCATTTGTGGGCGGCACTAGTGGGTGGCACTGCTGGGCACCGATCATCAGGGCACTGATCATCAATGCCCTGATGATCGGTGCTAATACCTCCTCTGACAACTGCTGGTTCACGGTAGTACTTTCCTCACGCTCTCACAGCGTGAGGAAAGTGCAGCCAATAAGTGGCAATTGCATTTCCCGGTGATCAGTGTGTCATTGGACATAGCTGATCACGTGGTTAAAGGCCATTGTGATTAGCCTTTTACCATATCACGTGATCAGCGTAGGACACAGCAATCACGGAGATCGCCGGGTGCGCACCCCCGGGGGGCGTGCAGGAGAGCGCATTCTGGAGGATGTCATATGACGTCCACCCTGAACTGGCCGGCTGCAGCCGTCATTCGGCTATCTGCAGTCGGCAAGAGATTAAGGTAAAAAATTTTTAGGCATCAGTATCGCCCTAGCCACCTCACCCCCTTCCTTTTCCTTATATGAGCCGTCATTCGATCCAGGACTGTGCCTGTCTCACCTCACTTCCTGGTCTCACATTCTTTGCGAAGGCAGCAGGAGCCATTCCATTGCACAGACCAGGAAAGTGTAAACCTGTTTGGTAATTTTAGAAACAAAATTGCAGTTACAATCACTTTAAATTCAAACTCTGACCCCTAACAATTCAGATCAAATTCCACCTTGTGATCTCTAATGTAAAAGAACAGTATCCAAATAAGTCAATGGGTATACAGTAATGGTAAAGCTACTCTCTTTTCGAACAGAGATATATATAAAATGTAGAAAGAACAACATTACAATAATACCAGAAAATGTGTATGTGTGTTGTGGGGGTAGCTCAGGTGGGGGATCACCTTTCCTGGGATAAAGGTAGTCCAGACAGCAGGGCTTTTATAAAATCTGACTTGTCGTCAGTTTTATATTAAAAAGGTTGCAAGCATCAAAAACAAACAAAACAGAAAATAAATCCTCGCCATCCAGGCACTAACTAAACACAGAAGATTCCTCTCTCAACAGTGAAGGTCTTCTCCCTGTCTCCAACAAAATGAAAACCGTATGCAAACCTTTTCCTTTCTTGTACAATGCAAACTTTCATCCACAGCTCACTCAGATATGGCTCTGAGTCCCAGGCCAAGAGCAACTTCTTGCTCCAATCCTGTCTGATTGTCATCAGTGGATCACAAAATCCGGTTCGGAACCACCTCTGCCATAGTGGCCCGGAAAACCCGGAGTGGACTCCACCTTAATCTCCCAGATATGATCACATGCAAGGTGACACATAGCATCCATCGATCACCTTGCCTTTCATACTGTCACAGTGTATACAGTGCATTCATAAAGTGTTCAGACCCCCTTCACTTTTTCAACTTTATGTTGCAGCCTGATGCTATAGTTGTTTAAATTCATTTTTGTCACAGTAATCTACACTCAGCACCCCATAATGACAAAGTGAAGACAGAATTTTAGAAATGTCTGTGAATTTATGAGGGGAGAAGGGCCTTGGTGATCAAGAACCAGATGGTCACTAACTGAGCTCCATAGATCCTGTGTGGAGATGGAACAAAGTTCCAGAAGGACAACCATCACTGTGGCGCCCTCCACCGATCTGGGTTTTATGGCAGAAGGGCTAGATGGAAGCCTCTCCTTCAAAACACATGAAAGTCCTCTTGGTGCTTGCTAAATCTTTACAAAATGCACAGTTAGCGAACAAAAAAAAAGTAAATCAAATCAATATTTGATCTGAATACCCATCAGTTCAATTCATTGAGCTTTTTTGAAGAAGTACAAAGAAGCGGGCAACATTGAGGACCGTAAGTGGTTGGCCAAAGAAACTGAATGCAGCAGATGAAAAACACATCATGCTTCCTTTCAACATCGAAGATGTCCACCAGTGCCATCAGCACAGAATTGGCAGAAACCAGTGGGACCCAGGTACACCCATCTACAGTCTGGAGAGGTCTGGCTAGATGCGGTCTTCATGGAAGAATTGCAGCCAAAAAGCCACATCTCTGACATGGAGACAAGGCTAAGCGACTCTACTGTGCATGAAAACATAAGAATTTACCTGCTGAGTTCCTTCAAAAACGGTGTGCATAAGCACTGTGTGTACCTAGAAGAATTGATGCTGGTTTGAAGCCAAAGGGTAGTTGCACCAAATATTCATTTGATTTGGATTTCTTTTCTGTTCATTTACTTTCTGTTTTGTTAATTGATAAAAATAAACTATAAGGCTCCATTCACACAAGCTTTTTTTTTTTTTTTATCTCAAAAAGGCTGGAATAAAAAAGCTGGTAATAGTAATACTTTTAGTAGCGTTTAGAAGCAGTATCTTTTTTTTTTTTTTGCGTTTTTACAGTAGTAGAAAAAAAAAAAGTTGTTGAGTGTTTTAGTAGCGTTTAGCAGTGCTAAGAAGCATTTAGTGCTTTTTTTTTTTCTGCTGGAAAAACGCTCCAAAAAACTCTACAAAAACAGGCTAAGGCTCCCTGCACATTCTTTTTTTTTTTTTAACTTCTTAGGAGCTGTTATTAGCATTTTTTCTGCTCCTAGAAGCTAAATAGTGTTATCCTATGTGTTCCTGCACACTACTTTAGGCTATTAGTGTTTTTTGAGCTTCAGCATCTAGGAGCAGAAAAAAAATTGTTTTTGTAGTTTTTTTTGGAGCGTTTTTTCAGCAGAAAAAAACTAATAAAATGCTACTAACAGCTTTTTTCTAGCATTTTTTTACATGTGTTGTAAAAATGCTAATAAAAAATGCTAATAAAATGCCAACGCTCTAAATGCTACTAAAACGCTACTAAAAACCGCTATTACCAGCATTTTTTATCCAGCATTTTTTTTAGCTTAAAATAAAAACACTACT